>NC_058132.1:381771522-381948992 GCF_016433145.1 Gracilinanus agilis | reverse complement strand
AATCTCAGTTTTGAACTCTTCCATAGCTTGTGAGGAGTTTTCCTTATTTGAGGAGGGTCCGGATGCTTGTTTGTTCTCCTCCTCTGTTTGCTCGGTTGTCTGGATTTTCTCTGTGTAAAAGCTGTCGAGTGTTAAAGACTTCTTCTTTTTGTTATTATTCTTTCTCTTCTGAACCTCCTGATGCTGATGCTGAGTAGCCATCATTAGCCCAGCAGCTTCTCAGCTTTATCCTCGGGCTCAGTGTCTGTTCCCAATCTATTGGCTCCTGAGGTCTGAATTCTGGTTTTTTCCAAGGTCAAGCCCCCTGGTGGGCCCTCTTGCTTGATCCTCTGCTGGAGGTTTCTTTACAAGTCTCAGGGCGCTGCTTCCACAGTCGTATACCCGTCTGCACTGGTTCCCCACTTAGGCTTAGTTCTGCCTCCACCCACGCCTCTACTCAGCTGGCACTCTGCGCGCCCAGCGTCCTGCTCCGGCGCGCGTGCTCAGATTTCGCGTGCTTTTTTTGACTTAATGGGGTCCTAAGTCTTGCTGCTCTCAGGAACAGGTCCCGGAGCTGCTGATGACTCGATGGGTGCCCCAAACTTGCTCTATTTCTTTTTAGCTGGGTTCGGAGCTATAGGTGAGTGTGGAGGGGGTGGGGGTGGGGCGGTTGCTCAGCTCGCGATTGAGTGAGTGAGAGCCCTTTTTAGCCTGGAAATGTCTCGATTCCACGTACCTTCCACGCTGTGCCCTGTTGTGGGGTTCCTCCGTTCGTCTGGACTTGTTTTTATGTCCCCTTGAGGAGTTTTGTATGTTTCGGTCAGGAGAGGTTAAAAGCTGCTTCTTACTCTGCCGCCATCTTAACCCGGAAGCCATTTTCTGACTTTTGATAGAAGAGATATATTGCAATTGGGTCCAATATAGGTCATAGGTTTATGCCTCATCTGACAGACTACAAAGAAAGAGTTCTCCAATGCATATTTCAACAATGCCCTTTTCATCTATTTTCCCCCAATCGCATCAAATTTTAATGCTGACTCCCTGACCCAATATGTTAGCTCTTTTGTGAGCACATGATTAATCTAACACCATAGTATTATATGATAGATTTTTTTACTATTTAAAACAAAATTTTTTGTAGGTATTATAACAAACCCTGGATATCAGATAGAAAACAATGAATGAGGAGTAAAGGTGTTTTTGAAGAGGGAGGAGGGGACGAGGAAGAAAACTACTTTACAGAGATATCAACTTCTGAAGCAAAGATAAACATTTTGAATCCTGTGAACCAGAGGAAATCAGGTCAGTCCCTGAACAACTCACAAGGCAAATCCAAAGGAAAAAAATCTATTTTGGACAGCTGTTGGAAAACTATATATTTGCAAATCTTCAAAAGTGAACCTGGACAATTAACTCAGAAAAGGTAAAGTTCATGATGGCACAGACGATCCATCTCTGGAACTGGGAACTGCTGCTAGTTGGACCAAGAAATATGGAAGTGATTGGCCCACTGTACTCTTCTCTTTTCATGACTCATCCAAAACAATGTGTTTAGTTTAGGAAACTAAAGTTTAAGGAAGATTTTGGTCAGGGTGTCCATTGATTGGCCAAGCAACAAACAATCCGAAAGGATCAAATATATAGCTATCAGGCTCCAAGAAACATCAAAACAAATGCAAAAATCTGGGGAAAATAGAAAAAAATATATTTTTTGTAGCAAAAGTACTTGACCTGGAAAAGACATTGAAGAAATCAATTTTAATTATCACTAGACTGAATATCTCAATATCATTATCAAAAAAGAGCCCAAACATCCTATTTCAAGAAATCTTCAAAGACAACCCATATCATTTCAATTCAGGAGTCAAAATGAAAATATAAAGAAATCACTACTCTTTAAAAAAATTCTTGGGGACATTATAGTCAACCAATATTCTAGAGGAATAATAATGAAACATGCTACCTACCTCAAGAAAAGTCAATTGTGAATGAAACAAATATTTTTGGACAGGGTTAAAGTTGAAATTTACTTTGATTTACTATACATTTATGTACTAGGATTTGTTTTATTTGTTTTCTCTTTGGTTGCAGGAAGGAGAAAAAGGATACACTAAAAAACTGAAAATGCTATTTTTATTTAAAAATCAAGGTCAGGGGGCAGCTGGGTGGCTCAGTGGGTTGAAAACCAGGCCTAGAGACAGAAGGTCCTAGGTTCAAATCTGGCCTCAGACACTTCCTAACTGTGTGACCCTGGGCAAGTCACTTAACCCCATTGTCTAACCCTTACAACTCCTCTGCCTTAGACCCAATACACAGTATTTATTCCAAGACAGAAGGTAATGGTTTTAAAAAAATAATCAAGGCCATTTAACTTCTAACTAGAGATATCTAGTAATGATGAATTCACTACCTTAGGAGACAGCCCTTTCCACTTTTGGCAGGCCCTATTTTTCAGGAAATTTTTCATATAATGAAAGATGAAAAGGGTTCTTAAATTGAAGTTCATGAATTTTTCTTTTAAAAATATATTTCAATAACTATTTAAATATAAAATTGCTTTCCTTTGAAAATCTATGTATTTTATTTTATGTATTTTAAGTACTCTTTTGTGAAGTGGTACATCATCTTCACCAGATAGCTGAAAGCATTCATACCACACCAAAAAAAAAGTTTAAAAAACCCTCTTCTATTTAATACCAACACTCATCAGTTTCTTCTTCATCTAAGTCATTATCCTCTGAGCTATTATCTATCTCTGAAGGTCCCTCTGAAACTGATGAAAGGGCTTTTCAATTTTTACCCCAATAGGCAATGGGTGTTTGCCATATCTTATCTTTGCAACATCTGGATTATTCTCTGGGGCTATCTTATTGACTGACAGTTAATCAATCTTTCAGTTATTTGGTATGGTATTGCTTTCTATAAGTCTGCTACGTTGGGTCTCTATACACCAACGTAT
Organism: Gracilinanus agilis; assembly: GCF_016433145.1. Classification (NCBI taxonomy): domain Eukaryota; kingdom Metazoa; phylum Chordata; class Mammalia; order Didelphimorphia; family Didelphidae; genus Gracilinanus; species Gracilinanus agilis. Next base: position 381,946,054 of record NC_058132.1, on the reverse strand, counting down.
CTTAGCAAAACTTCATTACCTTACTGAAAATCTTGACAATGTACTTGATCATTATATTGCTGCCTGTTTAAATCAGAGGTTTTCTGAGCTGAGACCACAGTTAGACCTCTTTTAAGCTAGGTGTTAGAATCCCCAAATGATATTGGCTCTGCCACTTTGTATTTTTAGGATAGTTAACAAGTTACTTAACTTTTTGAACCTCAATTTCCCCAAGTATAAAATGAGGGAATTGAACTAGATGATCTAATGTCTCTTGCAATTTGAAAACAATGATCCTAAGAGGATGGAAACTAAAATTGTCATTTCATCAGCATAGGGTGAGAAAATTCCTTTTACCCAGGCAGGTCAGAACTTTCTCCCTCTCCCTCTTCTTCACCATCCCTCCCTCTCTCTCTCCCTATCTCCCTCTCTGTCTCTCTCTGTCTCTCTCTTTCTCTTTCATATATTTTTTCTCTTTCTCTTTCACATATATATCATATATATATATTTTTTTTTCTCTTTCTATTTCTCTTTCATATATATATACACACTAACTAATATATATGTGTATATGTGTGCATATGTTTGCATATATAGTAATTTAGACATATGTACCTATCTGTGTCTACATATAGACATGTATCTATATATGTCTATATAGTCATAAGCATCTACACATGTCTATGAATATTTATAAAGAGAGACATTCATAGATACACAGATAAATTCATATAACTCTACTTGAAGGCTAACTTATGTATATCAGTTAATGACATTGGGAAAAATCCCAATTATTGCTGTCAAAAATTTTCCCAAAATGAACCATTTTCATTTTTAAAAAATATACAACTTTCCTCACACATTTTATAGCAACTGTCATATCTCTTTCACAACTAAACTCCAATCCTTTCACAGGCATCAACACTATAATAACGTACTTCTCAATATATTCTCTTAGTGGAAAAAAGTTTTCCTACAATCCATGTCTCCTTCCAGTTAGAGAATCATCACCATCCTAAAGCTAATGGAAAACTTTGAACTCCTAGAGTGCTCAAAACTTATTGGCATAGACTTTTGGTTGGTTTTATTTAGTTCATCTGATCCAGGGTGCTTTAATGGATTATTCTGTGTTTCACTGTCTTATAACGTTTTCACTTTCGTCTGTCCCTTTTCTCAATGGTTACTGTACTTAGAGACAGTTATACAATTTAACCTTCCAATTACCTGATACAAATGACATCCCCAGAATATGATATAAGCTCTTGGGAAGGTGAGACAACCTCCTGTCATATTAGATATTATTTCTTGGTTGATTTTGGTCCTGAATACTGAGGGATTGTGGCTAGTGAAAGAGGGAGTCATCCTCGTAACCAAGGAGACAAGTTCAAGTCCTTGCTCTGGCACATGCTGACTGTGTAGAAGATTCTGACTTTCATTGTCAGGGGGCGTTTTCCCTCACCTTAGAGTTCCTCATAACAATGAAATCATGAATCTGGTCCCTATCCCAGTTCCTATCAATATGTGCCTGGAACCCATATGCTGGCATATGACATAGGAGAATTCTTCATGGAGTATTATTGATGCCACCCAAGTAGGTGGTGCCATGATATCACCACATGGGATCCATGACTTCATCTCAAAAGATATATGTTCAACCAGTCAAAGGATAGTTAAACATATCTCATACCATCCTCATTGAAACAGGGAATTGTTATGGGGCTTGTCTCTATCACAACCACTTCTATCTTTATTCTCCAACAATTCCCTTACCACCTTTGCTTCAGTACAGCTCCCAACTCTCTCCCTTCCCAAGACACATTTCAGGTCCTCAGGGAAGTTAATAATAATAATAGCTAATATTTATATAATGCTTACTATGTACCAACCACAATGCTAAACACTTTAAAATTTTTATCTCATTTAATCCTCAGAACAACCATGGAAGATATTATTATTCTTAAAATTACAGCTGAGGAAACAGAGGCAAACAGAGGGAAAGTGACTTGCCCCGGTCCAAACAGCTAGGAAGTGTTTAAAACCAGATTTGAAGTCTTCCTGATCCCAGGTTCCATACTTTAGTTAATACACTCCCAGTGCCTTAGCTGAAACCTAACTAATATCTAATAATATATAACATAATATAAATATAAATAATAGAACATGATATAAATATAAATTATAATAATAACTAATAATAATATTTAATAATAAACTAATTGCTTCCCATAGTAGTTGATGAGGGTCCCCTGAGAAAATCTGCACATCCCCCATCCATTCTGTACAAATCACCTTAGAGAGCTGAATATTATAATAATAAACAGAGCCATCCTTACAATATCCACTTGAGGACATTGACTGGTGCAAAACATCCCCCAGCATCCACCTTTCCTCATTTTTAAGTTGAACAAAGTGATTCCCATAGGATGAGCTGGCCTAAATGGATTTTGATATAAATTGTAAATATCATTACATTATCATTCCCTTCTAATCTATGTTCCAAATTTTCTTACTCTTGAAGTCACCAACAGGTTTCCAGTCACCCAGGTTTTAACAATATTGGTATCATCTACTCTTCCCTATAATTCATCTATCATACCTATATATCCAATCATTTGCCAAATCTGGTTTCTACCTCCATGTTTCTCCCAGGTTGTACATCATCTCCACTCATATAAGTCATTGCCTCCTCACCTTTCACATTCACTTTTACCTAGACTATCACATCAGCTTCCTGATCATCATCCATGCCTTAAGCTCTCCCTATTCCAATCCATCTTCCAAACAGCTTCCAAAATAATTTTACTAAAGAGCAGCTCTGACCATGTCACTTCCCTACTTAATAAAATCCATTAGTTCTCTATTATCTCCAGGATCAAATATGATTGATTTCACTTTTATCTTATCCTTTAATTGTTCATTTGTGTCATTTTTATCATACATGATTATTAGTAAGGTAGTAAATTTATATGATTTATGTATAAGTAAATAGACTTTATTAGAGATATATGTTCAAGGGTTTTTTTTTTAAACAAGGATGTGCAATCAGAATTGGAGAGAGTAAAATCTAGATTTCTGGACTTAAAGCCAGAAATAACTGGTTTTAAGGTCAATTCTGGGGTACAGTGAGAAAGAATGCTACCCACCTACAGAAAAAAGAACTGCTGGAGTTAGAATACAGATAAAAGCATATGATTTTTCACTTGTTTATTTGGGTTTATATTTGGGGGTTTAGAAAGATTACTCACTTAAAAAATGAACAATATGAAAATATGTTTTGCATGATAATACACATATAACCAAGATAAAATTGTCTGCCAGCAGCACCAGGAGGGGGAAGAGAAGGAAGAGAGGGAAATAAGTTCAATCATATAACTTGGGAAAAATTGTGTGGAAATTTGTTATTAAATGTAACTGGTAAAAAAATTAGAAATAACTGGTTTTAAACCCCATCTTTAATTCTTTCCTAGCTATATGCCCCCAATTGAGTCATTTAACTCCTTGGAATCTGCTTTTCTCATTAACAAAACAGCCATAACAATACTTATGGTCAGTCCTCATAATATTATTTTAAGAATCAAACTACAACTCTGTCAATTTTCAAGCATTATATAAATGTCAGTTATTATTATCATTACACTCCATTTCACTCTACTTAGGTCATGTGCAATAAATGTATTACTATCAATATACACTATTTTGAATACCTACCATCTAAAAGCCTTGATATGTAATCACTTTATATACCTTCAAGATATTCTCTCTGATACCATCTATAAGGACCAACATTGTACAAAAATATGAAGACTTAGTGCCCCCCAATTCCCCTTCTACTTCCTAGTTCCCCTACAGCTCCATGTTCAGGTACCCTTCTCATTTACCTTTTCCAGTGGACCTTACTTCCTAAACTAATTATCATTATTTGAATAACAGTCTTTGCTAAGTTGTCAGTTTATAATGAATAAAAGATTAAAAGTTTTGGCATTTTAAACATGGAAACATGAATAGAAATATGTGTGGATATATAAATATATATTTTAAGTAAAATATATGTATATATAAATGTGTGTGTGTGTATATATATATATATATACATATATATATATATATATATATATTTATATATAGAGAGAGAAAATACCATGCCTCAAAATCGCTTTCATGCCTTTCTGGGCCCATCTATAGAGCCAGGCAATGAACCTCACAAAACAGGTCAATAAAATGAATATATAGGTTTGGTTGTCTAAATATGCTATTTTTCCTAACCATGGATTTATATAGCAAAATGGAAGAAATTTGGGATTGAGGAATTGGAAAGCCAATAAACCCAGAGCTATTCATTGTTTAATTTGGGAGGGATGGGGATGGGAGGCACCACAGGATTCTTTGGTTTATACTCTAGACTTTTAAAATTTTTTCTATAAATTAAATAAGGCTTTATATGGCATGTTCATCATAAACTAGAGGAATGTCTCTGAAATAGTCGGATGTCATTAGCTAGTTCAAAAGATCTTGCTTTTCCTTTTACATCATTTGGCATTTGGATCTGTCAGTCTTCTGTGGAGAAATAAAGGCATTTAGTCAAGATTCTGTCTGAAATAAGAGAAGCGAACTTGAAAGAAAGTTTGTTACAAGCAAGGGTTTCACATTTTTCTAAAAGAGATAGAAAAAGGCCTGTGGGGTTTAAGCTAAAAGCATGGTGGTGGCTACTCCTCCATTACGGAAAAAGAGCCCAGGATTTCAGCTGAACCCAAAGCTTGAGGTAGCAGGACAATATCCTGGAAAGTAATTCTTTCAGAGCAGTGTTCAGTGTCCAACAAAAGTCTCCAATGGGGCAGTGTCCAACAGAGCAGCATCTAGTGGAAAGCACCATCCAGTGATGGATACTACACATCTGGCAGGATGGCTTTCAAGTGGAGACTATAAGACCAGTGGAGAGACCAGATAGATTTTGTCCTCTGAGACTGCTAAAAAACATCAACATTAAAAGAATTGTTTAAAAAAAACTTTAGCTTGGGAAAAATAACTTTCCCCTCCACATGTGTCCCCTAGCCACACTTATTTCCAAAATGTACATCCATCCATGTGTGTATCACGATTTCATATAATCGCAACGTCTCTTCACTGCATGCATGCCCCAAATGAACACTTCCCAATAAATATGCCCTGGTCATACCTACTTCTTCTATGTGCACTCAATATATGTGCCATAGCCACATCCATTCTTGTTTGTACACCTTCCCACTTGTATTTCCAAAATGTGTTCATTCTTCCCATTTGTAAGTGATGCATCCCAGATTTATGAAGGAAATATTGTATTGTCTACTTCCTTATGATGTCATTTAATTGGTACATCATTCCATTTATGACATGCCTTTACTTTGAATATATTGTGTCTTCGAGCTAGCCATTAGGGTACCCACAATGGCAGACTCATGACCTTAGACCGAGGGTAGACATTCTCTGCCTTGCAAGTTGAGTACACTAAGGGCTACAACAATAGCAACAATAATTAATATTTATATAGTGGTTTTCAAAATGTCTTACCAAGAATATATCATTGGATCCTTACAACACTATTAGGTTCATAGTAATAAAATTATTATCCCCATTTTATTGATGAGGAAACAGGATCAGAATAGTTTGATATAAATTCAAAAAAATTATTAACTACCAACATGTGCAGAGCAATTTGACAGACACCGAGAACTTCAAGGTAAAATACAGTTTTTCCTCAGAGACTATCTGAATAAAATTAAACATGATTTTTAATGAAATTTTTTAAAACTCTGGAGGAAAGATTTGGAAGGAGAATAAATAGCTTAGAGAAAATGTTATCCAAGCGAGACTCCTTGAATATTAGAATAGAATAAAAATCAATGACTACATGATGCAGGAAGAATTATTAGAATAAAATTAAAAGATTGAAAAAATTTAAGATATTTGAGATTTTAAAAAATAGGCCTGAAAAGAGATCAAAGAGAGATACATTTAAAATCATTAGATCTCAGAAATCCATGATATAAATAATCTTAGATGCTGTATTTTAAGCAATTATAAGTGAAAATTAGTCATCTATTAGAACAAAGAGAGTAAAGTAAGAATAGAAAAAAACTGCTGATCATCTCCAGAATGAAAACCAAAAGGAAAACTCCATGAATGCTATGGCCAAAAATACAGAATTTCTACATTAAAGAAAAAAATATGGCAAACATCCAGAAAAGCAGGGTGTAAGTACCAAGAAACCACAGTCAAAATCATATAAGACCTGTTAGCCTTTACAAAAACTGAGAGAAGTTCTTAGAATTAAATATCCCAAAAGATATTTTTTACCACCAAGTTTACCATCACAAATAACATCCTGTAAAATAGAGCATAATTCTAAAGGGTTAAAAGTGAATATTTAATGGAATAAAAGACTATTAAGAAATTCTGATGAAAAGATTAGATACCTTGAAAAGCAAACAAAAGACGTAAAATAAATTTAGAAATGAAATTTTATTTGAGCATTTGGGAAAGACTCCTCAACAACAAAGTATTAACATTCAAACAGAAGAAACAAGTGTCTTTTCAGAATCTTAAGATCTTAAAAGACTATTGAAAAAGCTGAAGAAGAAAAACTGTGCATATGGGGTCAATTGGCCTAGGTCTGAGAGTTTCAAAAGGCTTTAAGCCCAAGACTGAGAAAGTAGGATTTAAAGACAAACAGAACTTTCTGAGTCCAAGGCCAGTCTTTTATCTGCTACTCCTTACTTCCTGTGAAAGTGAGAAAAGTTAACAAGAGCTGAATAATTGAGATGGCCTAGATGAGGTCATGTACCATGAACTTTTAATGAATAAAATCAGCTAATAAGTGCCAGAGTCAGGCCTAGGTTTTTGTTTATTTTTTTCTTTCTTTCTGAAGTCTTTAATTCTATGCCACAACTAGCTTGAAGACTTGGAAAATTTCCCACCCGATCCCCAAAATGATTCTCTATGTGGAATTTTAGTACTGGTATAAGGTAGTAGAGGCAACTAGGTAGCTCAGTGGTAGCACACTGGGCCTAGAGTCAGGAAGACTTGATTTTAAATGTGACTCTGAGCAAGTCATTTAACCTAAAGAGGTTTAATCCACTGGAGAAGGAAGTGGCAAACTACTCTGGTATCTTTGCTAAGAAAACCCATTATACAGTATTGGTGTGTTATGGTCCATGGGATTATGAAGATTATGTCAGACACAACTGAACAAATGACCAACAACACTGAGGGAGATATTTTGGGGCAGAGAGCTTTTGTGGCCCTCTCTCAAATAATGCTACATTTCCTCCAGCCCAACTTGGTGATATCCATCCCATGACCAATGAAAAAATAAAAATCAGTTACTTTCCACCAAAACATATGATCTCAATAGCCTTAACCTATTATGTTAGTAAGAAGAAAAATTTCATCACCCTCACTTTTTCATCTCCACCTCAAGTAATTTATTTCCCTAACTTTTATATTTTTTTGATAGCATCACTATACTCTCACTTATTTGGGCTAGAAATCTCAGTATCATCTTTGACTCTTTCCTCTTGCTCCATTCCACAGAAAATTAGTTATCAATTCTATTAATTCTGCCACTGAAAAAAGCTCTCTCAACCAGCCCCTTCTTCCTACTCCCATTGTAATCAGTCACCTAGTTCAAGCTATGGTATCTTCTTGCAAAGTCTATTATAACAACCTCCTAATGATTTGTCTTTTTCAGTCTTTAACAAAGTTATCAAGGTAAAATTCTTCTTTTTTCCTTTTTTTTATGGAGCTTTCCCTACTATTAATGGAATAATAGAGTGAGACAGATCTTCGCTTGTCTACACAAGACAATTCTGGAAGATGCCCCACAGAGACCATTCCCAGTCCAAAAATACTCCCATCAAAAGGTATGAATATAGTTAAAGGGAGAGAAAGAATATGAAACTGAAAATTAAAATAAAATTCATCTTTTTAATATAAAATTTTTCTTATTGTTTTCCAAAAAATGTTCAATACAGGTTGTCCACTTGTATTTCATAAAATGGTAAATGAAAATAATTGGACACCAATTAAAATGGTATTCATACTCATTGTACTTAGTTTATTGAATATTTTCCATTATTGACTAGCAACTACAACATAGGAAACAGAGTAGGGTATAAGTTGGAGAACCAGAAGATTTGGGTTCAGATTTCAGATATTCTATTGATGTCATAGAATAGAGTCAGTAAACACTTTTGAGGTTATCAGGTATACCAAAACCCCTTGATTTTACAGTTGAAGAACTTAAGAGAAGCTAAATGATTTACCCAAGGCCAAACTAGTAGGAAATGGCAAAGCTGGGATTAGAACTCGGGCCCTATGACTTCAAGTTCAATACTTCTTCTTACCCTACCAAACAGTGGTTAGTTGCAAGACTATGAACAAGTAAGTTATTTCCTCCCTTTAGCCTTCAGTTTCTTCTTATATGAAATAAAGGGTTTGAAATAGATCAGCTCTAAGCTATTTTTCCCTCCAGTAATGCTTTATTTTTCCCCAATAATATGTAAAAATAATTTCTGGCATTCATTTTCTAACATTACAAATTCCAACTTTTCTCCTCTCCCACCCATCCCTGAAAAGTAAGCAATTTGATATTGGCTATATGGTTATACATGTGCTATCATACAAAATATTTCCACATTCGTGATATTGTGGAAGAAGACATACATATGTAATATATGCATATATAATATATGTATATATAAAACCACAAAGAAAATAAAGTGAAAAGTCATATGCTTCAATCTACATTCAAATTCCATCAGTTCTTTCTCTATTATTGAGTCATTCCCAGTTGTTTGTCATACAATACATTGCTGTTACTCTATATAATGTTCTCCTGTTCTACTCACTTCACTCTACATCAGCTTAAGCAAGCCTTTCCAGGTTTCTCTATAATCCTCCTAGTCCATTTATTATAGCACAATAGTATTCCAACACCATCATATACCGTAATTTGTTCAGTCATTCCCCAATTAATGGACATCCCCCTTGATTTCCATTTCTTTGCTACCACAAAAGGAGCTGCCATAAATATTTTCATACAAATAAGTCTTTTTTTATCTCTTTGGGATACAGATCTAGGAGTGGTATTGCTGGATCAAAGGATATGCACAATTTTATACCCCTATAAGAATGATTCCAAATTACTCTCCAGAATGATCGGTTCAGCTCATAAATCACCAGCAGTGTGCTAGTGTCCCAATTTTCTCATATTCCCTCCAATATTTATCATTTTCCTTTTTTATCATTTTTTTATTTTTTTAATATTTATTTTTTAGAAAAGTTAACATGGTTACATGATTCATGCTCTTACTTTCCCCTTCACCCCCCCAACCTCCCCACCCCATCCCCATAGCCAGTGCGCATTTCCACTTATTTTAACATGTGTCATTGATAAAGACCTATTTCCAAATTGTTGATAGTTGCATTGGTGTGGTAGTTTCGATCCCCAATCATGTCCTCATCAACTCATGTATTTAAGCAGTTGATTTTCTTCTGTATTTCCTCTCCTGCAGTTCTTCCTCTGAATATGGGTAGCGTTCTTTACCATAAATCCCTCAGAACTGTCCTGTGTCATTGCATTGCTGCTGGTACAGAAGTCCATTACTTTCGATTTTACCACAGTATATCAGTCACTGTGTACAATGTTCTTCTGCCTCAGCTCCTTTCACTCTGCATCAGTTCCTGGAGGTCTTTCCAGTTCACATGGAATTCCTCCAGTTTATTATTCCTTTGAGTGCAGTAGTATTCCATCACCAGCATATACCACAATTTGTTCAGCCATTCCCCAATTGAAGAGCATCCCCTCATTTTCCACTTTTTTTTGTACAAGTTTGTTTATCTATCATCTCTTTGGGGTACAAATCCAACAATGGCTATGGCTAGATCAAAGAGCAGACATTCTCTTATAGCCCTTTGAGCATAGTTCCAAATTGCCATCCAGAATGTTTGGATCAGTTCACAACTCCACCAGCAATGCATTAATGTCCCAACTAAATTCCTGAACACATACACCTCACTTAAAAACAATATTTTCCTCTTCCAATTTCTCTAAGCCCTTAGCTTAGACTTCTCAGTTTACTTACCACATCTTTCTATCACACATATCCTTCACTTTCTATTAGATATGTTACTTAAAGATGGGAACTATGTAATTTTCCATATTCATATCCTGAGCACCTAGAAGAGTATCTTGTAAATGTTATACATTTAATAAAAGTTTGTGGAATTAAATTATGCAGATGATAAAGCTGAGTTTATTTTTCAATAATAAAAAGGATCCCAGAGTAGAGATGAGAATTTCCTTCCACTAGTATCCAAGTATCAATTTTTTTTAAAGGGCAGTGAAAAAGAAGTAGTTATCTGATATATTCCCCACCTCTAATACCCTACCTACCATATTGTGGAATGAGGAGAAAGCAAGACTTTATACTTTAGAACCCAACATTCTTTTTAAATTTTTTTGCTACATTAAAATATCTAATTAACTCCCTCCTTTGCAATATATCTCCCCTTCTCCCATTATAGAAAGCGTCATTTGAGAAAAATGTGTGTGTGTGTATAAAACTGTGTCTTACTTATTTCTATTCATCACTTCTTTCCCTGGAAATAGACATACACAAGTCGTTAGTCAAGTAATATTTCTGTTTTATATATATAATGTTTTCTTGCTTCTGCTCATTTCACTTTTCATAATTTCATTTAGATCTTTCCATGTTTTTCTAAAATTAACTTGCTCATCATTTCTTATGGTGCAGTAGTATTCTATCAAAATCATATGCCCTAACTTGTTTAGCCATTTCCCAATTTATGGGCATCCCTTTAATTTCCATCTCTTTGCCATCACAAAGTTTCTCTAAATCTTTTAGAACATATAAGTTATTTTCCTTTTACCCTGATAACCTTAGGAAATAAAACTAATAATGATATTGCTAGGACAAAGTGTGTATACATTTTTTGTAACTCTTGGAGCATAATTCCAAGATTGCTCTCCAAAATGGTTGGATCAGCTCACAGTTCTCCCAAAAGTTTATTACTGTCCCCATTTTTCCACATTCCCTCAAATGTTTGTCATTGTTCCCTTTTATCATTTTAGCCAGTTTGATAGGTATGAGATATCTTATTGTTTTGATTTGCATTTATCTAATTAATAATGACTGTGAATTTTTCATATGCCTATATATAACTTTGATTTCTTCACCTACAGACTACCTGTTCATATCTTTTTAACTATTTAGGAATTGAAGCATGATTCATATTCATATATGTTTGGCAAAGTTCTCTATGTATTTTATTTTATTTTTAAACCTTTACTTTCTGTCTTGGAATCAATACTGTGTACTGGTTCTAAGCAGAAGAGTGGGAAGGGCTAGGCAATGGGGGTTAAGTGACTTGCCCAGAGTCACACAGCTAGGAATCTGAGGCCAGATTTGAACCCAGGACCTCCCATCTCTGGACCTGGCTCTCAATTCACTGGGCCATCCAGCTTCCCCCTCTCTATGTATTTTAGATATAAGATTTCTATCTGAAAAACTGTCTATAAATTTTTTCCCAAATTATTATTTTTCTTCTAATATTGGCTGCATTACTTTTATTTGTAAAAAATAAACTTTTTAATTTAATGTATTCAAGCTTTTCCATTTTACAACTCAATGCTTTCTATCTCTTATTTATTCATAAATTTTCTTTGTCCATAAATCTGATAGAAAATAGGTTTTTTTTTTCTATTTTGCTTGAGATCTCTCTCTTTATGAAGTTCCACAGTTTGGGAAATCCAATCATTATTGTTGCAATGGTTAGGATTTTTTTTTGTATTTTATGCCATCATCATCATCTCCCATCAAAATCATAACTGAGCCAGTGCTGGAAAAAGGCATATACCTTTCAATAACAAAGAATAGTTGAGTAAATCAACCAGCATAATAAAAATATATATCACATTACACATACTTGTAGTCCCCTACTCTCTACCAAAAGGAGGGAAGTACATCTCATCATCTGTTCTCCATCTTGACTTTAAAAAGAACTAGTAACTTTTCTAAAAAATAAAAATGATTTAAAAAAAATAACAAGTATGGCATCTAATAATAATTTTTAGCTTCAAATTGATTAGATTATTTGACTGGAGTTTCTTTTTTTCAAATGTTGACTTAGATGACTGTGGTGTTTAGTAAAACTGTTCTTTTTCAAATTATTTAAAACAAATTAATGCTTATAATTCTTCTGGGTCTGCCCACAGGTGACATGACTATTAAGACATTATCTGCTGAACCGAATGAGTAAATTACATTTAAATACCAACATTATAGGTCTATTTCTTCTGAAATCTTCCTCCCCCAGATTTCCCCACCCTCATTCCTCCCTCTTCTAATCCAAGAAGGTCACTCATTCTCCCTCTAGCTAAGCGCATAGCTCTATTTTTTTTTTTTGGAAGATCATACTGTTAGTCATTGCTTAGCAAGTGTTAGTCATTTTCTCCTACCTTACAGAAAAAAAAACCCTAAGCCTGCTTTCCAAACTCCATTAGCTGCCCTAACAAGAGCTAAAAGCAGCTCTTCCCCACCTGTATGTGTACAAAACTTTCAGCCAGGTGGATTGCTGTATGTATATGACAACCAGGCTATCCTCAGAGGAGACTGGAGAGGAGACAGGAACCCTAAAAGCATCTCACTATTGTACCTCTGTTGAGTCTAATCCCTAATCAGGAAGAAATTTTCTCTCCCCTGAACAATTTTCTCAGTGGTTAAGCTACCTTTCTCAAAATTAAATAAGAGTTATGAAGAAAACCAAGTGGTGTAGGGAGACACAAGGAATATATACATTTTGACTCCAAAAAAGCAGCTTTTCTTTGGGAAAGGAAAAAAAACTACTCTCCTCCCCCCCCTTCATTCTATGCCCCCCAAACAATATGATTGTTTCGGGGATATAATTTTATATTTCAATTTCTTCCCAAATCATGGGGGCAAAAATTGCAAAACTGAAGCCTGAAAACAGAAAGTCATGCAGTGCTCTGTACGCTTTGGAGGGAGGGGGGGAGACAATGAACAGAAAGGAAGCCGAGTAACATTGTACTAACTCTGGGTCTCAGCCAAGCCACCCTGCTTGTTCCTGCTCATGGAGCCTCAGGGATTTTGTTTTGCAAGCTTTTTGTGACCATAAAAAAAAAAGAAGAAGAAGAAGAAGAAGAAGAAAGGGGAAAATAGCTTCCTTAAAATGATCTTCTTATTTAATTATATTCAGGCAATGTCTATGTTATACACATATCAAGGATTATATCTAGTTTTAAAAAAACATAACCAATAAGCAATCTTCATTAAGTAATTACTATATTCTCTAAAGATCAAATAGATTCAATATTTTTTATGGTAAAAATCTGAGGGAGGCTTTTATTTTCCTTTTTTTCTTTTTTAGTTTCCTATATTGAAATCAAGACCCTTGTCCCTACTGTGCACCATTTGGAAGTAAAAGAGATGATATGCTGTCAAATATATTATTGATCATTTTTGTTGGAACATCAGAAGTAAGTCACATGGAGCTCTACATTTCATTAGACATTGACAGGGCAGGCAAGGGCCATGTGGAAACCAATGGAGCTAACAGCAAGCAGATGCATTATAAAATGGCATCTTTCCATCTTCAGAACCTCCTAAAGGCTAGAGAAATTATCTTCAGGAAAGCTATTCTCAGCTAGAAAAATTGAAGATTCAATAAAGACATTTTGTTTTGCTGACTCCCTATTTCCTTTTCATGAAGGAGTTTTTTGCATGAGGAACTACCAGCCATCCCCACTCCTATAAGTGTCATTGTCATTGAATAAGGGATTATTTAGTGGCATTATTTTAAAGTTATGTAACCTAAAGACATTGTACTGTATTACCAACAACCTCCAACTTAATCATCTTCTTTAAAAATAACAATGTAAAAATTTCACATTAGAGGGCACAGGGTCTAGATCTATAATTTTATTAATTTGGGGAGTTCCCTGGATGGAAATTCCCCCCACCAACAAAAATCAGCAATTCATTTGTAACATGTATTCTTAGAAATTTTCTTGAAGCACTAAGAAATTAAGTCCTTTGTGCCTGGTCACAGAGATTGCAAAATGTGCAAGAGTCAGGGATTTGAACACAGGTCTTCCTTCTCTGAAGACTGCTTTTTGTCTACTAAGTCACGTTTTTCTCTCTTAAAATGCATTATTGTTTTTGAATTACAATAATTCAGTTTGCCCCCACTGGCAGGATCAAGTGAGGCCTTTTAAAACATGACTTTCTATTCAATGAACCTAGAAAAAGGGCAAAGTTTATATTTACATGACTAATGCAATAATTAGAAAGTAAATAACGGAAACCTTGGGTATGACAAACCAGAGAGAAACAATATAATATCCTAATTAGTCAAATTTAGCCACCATATTGTCACTGGCTCCACATCAGATTGCAGGTTTGACCCTATGAATAGCACAACTTATTATTAATGGAATAATACCATAGCATTAACTGATTAATTGACTCCATAACCAAAGGAAACCTTTCATTCTATTAATAAGCAGGTATAATAGGCTTCAACACCTCACACACCAACACCAAAAAAAAATGCAACATTGATTTCCTTACAGATAATAAAATATACTGAAGAATCTTGAGAACATTTAGAAAAGAAATGAATTTCAAGTAGTACCATGGAGTAACCAGCACAAGCCATTATGTGGCATTAATTTTTAATCCTCGTTAAGCCAAAGTATACAAAATGTTTGCATGAAATTGTTGGTGAAAAGAATGTCTTCCTGATTATATAAATCTCCATCTTCATTTCATCTCCAAGAATAAATAACTTAATGATAATCATCTTATAATCATCATCATTATGTGAAAGCTAATGGCAAATACTCTATATTATTAAGGTATTTCCCAATATACCTATATCAGCAAGTTGTAAACTAAAACAAAACTTCCATTAAAAAAAGAAAGGGGTTGATCTTCATGTAAATTTCTTAAAAAACTAAAGATATTTCAGGGTTATTGGGGTACTAAAACTATGCAATTTTAATATTTCTATTCTCGACCACTATTTGTGGGTAAATATAATTTTAAAATTATTATTGTTACTATTAATAACATTTATTTCACACTTCCGTATTCACGTATTACTTTACTCTTGAAGAGGTACCTGGGAGATATATTGGTCCAAAGATAGAAGATTCAGGTAGTAGGGAAATCAAGTAAAATGATTTCCTGTCTATGCCTCCGAATCTGCAATAAGTACGAAGAACAAAAAAAGTTATCAAATGTTTCCTTATTTAATGCTAACCACAATTCTCTGAGGCAGATACCCTTATTATCAAAAGTCTTTGCCCGAGACCCCAACTGTGTGACCCTGAGCAAGTCACTTAACCTCTCCCAGCCTCAGTTTTCTCATTTGGAAAATATGGGCAATAATAGCCCCTACCTCAAAAGGGTTGATGTGGGCATCAAATGGGATAATAGATGTAAAGTGCTGAGGACCTTAAAGTGCTTCACAAAAGATCATCATCAATATTATCATTATTATTATCTCAGAGACTCAGAGAAAGGTAATTTGCCAGAGTTAAATGGCTTAGTAACACTCTGAGGCAAAAGAGAAACCGAGGCATTTCTGACTCCAGGTGCAGCACTATAACCACTGTACCTTGCTGCCTCTCTAAATAGCTAAATACCTGCGCTGTATATATTTTCATAACATATTCCCCTATCTCTTCCAACATCGAGTATGAAAACATAAACCTATTCACAGCAAAATGTGCATGGAAAGCAATGCACCGTTATAGCTCTGCTGAATCTAATCCTTCATCAAGAAGGAATTTCCTCTTCTCTGCACAGTTTTCTCAGTAGTTAAGCAACCTCATTCAAAATTAAATAAGAGTTGCAAAGAAATATGGGATATGAAGAGTGAAACAGTCGAAGGTCTTGGAGCAAAGAACAACATGGGGTAGGCAGGGAAGCCGAGAGAGGAGAATGGACTTTTTCATCTTTGAATCCCAGAGCTGAAAAGTTAATAATAGGATGAGACTTGAAAGAGAAAGAAATTTTCTGTTCCTACTGCTTCAAGAGGATGGAGAGCGAGAAATGGGTTGCTCATTCCTCAGAAAGAAGAGAAAAGGGAAATGAGCTAGAAGACTAGGCTTCACCCTTAAGAGAGAGAGTTTGTCTCTGGGTTTTCTCTGAGTGGCAGAAGCTAGAGAAAGGGTCAGAAAATGGCAGGTAGTCAATAAGTTCCCTGCTTCCTAGAGGCAACTGCTTCAGTTGCTATATTTTCCAAAAGACTATGCCTTTTTCTTTCTAGATTTATACAAAGACGCACTCAGGAATGATCTTTCCATATCTGCCAGAAAGACTCGATGAAACCTTGAAAATTGGCACCAAATGGGTTTCTACTGATCAAATTAGCCCCTTC
Organism: Gracilinanus agilis; assembly: GCF_016433145.1. Lineage (NCBI taxonomy): Eukaryota > Metazoa > Chordata > Mammalia > Didelphimorphia > Didelphidae > Gracilinanus > Gracilinanus agilis. Next base: position 381,929,614 of record NC_058132.1, on the reverse strand, counting down.
ATGGAGATCTAAGGCTGTCTTTAGTCACTGAGCTCAAACCTAGTTCAGGCTTCATAATAGCAATTCTCTGCAATGTGGGGCTTTCTCAGGAGGATATTTGGATCCCTTAGCCATCAGTGCTTTTCTTTCCAGTTTCTTTTCCTCCACTTCTCTTGCAAGGTCTATATTAGCTCATATTATGTCACCACTTTAGATGACTACATTTATTTAAAATATTCCATCTGTTACCACTAGGGATTAAAACAAAACAAAATCGACTGAGGTAGTCTTGCTGAGATACGAGTGCTTTAAGCTTTCTAGGCAGAGAGGTCGAGTTCTGTACTTGGGAGTAGGGTGAAGTGGGGGAGAAGTTGACAACGGGGAGTCAGGCTTTGATCTCTGGACTAGGTGGGTAAACAATAAAACAAATTAACATAAAACAAATATGCTACTGCTGTCCCCAAATACCTTGGTTTGCTTTGTTCCTGTGTCGACGAGATGACTTTGAGGGCACTGATGAGCTTTTTTTAAAGCATATGTATGTGGCGGGGTAACATTTTCTTTGGGCACATTCTGCCCTTTTATTTTTGGGGGGTGGTATTAAATCTTTTTGGCATTCCTGAAAGAGAAGGATTAAAGTCTAGTTCTTTATCTCTTTAGTACAGAAGTCTGAGAAACGAAGAGGCTAGACTGGGGAAACAAAATCCAGCAAGCTTTCTTTTTTTGTTTTTCAAGATGCCCTAACAATAATGCAGCAGGGTGAAAAGATCAGGAACACTTTATACACATTGTGCTAATTACTGCAAGTACTTAAAGTTGTAATTAGCTTATTATACTGCAGAGAACCTAACATGGCATGTCTTTCAAAAGAATTTCTCTCCAGATCATTAGTGGGAAAGCTAACAACATCTGCTTCAAATAAAATCAACCAATTAGCACAGGCAACTTCACATAGTTTGCAATCAGAGAATTATATTGTGCCAAGTGCTAATTTCAATGTGAATGCTATCTCCTTCTCATATCCCACGCTTATCTGCCAGCACAGCTGGTGTTTAACACCACTGACTTCAGCCCAAGTCTCCAAAAACTTATGTTAATTTGAAATAACCTAATCAGAAGTGTGCAATACAGACTGAGGTTGATCTCAGCTTAATTAAAACTGACCTTGTCATTTCACTGCCTGTAAAACACCATTATCTCACCATTTATCACTCAACTACCATAAATAGTCAGTTTATGTGAGAACCCAGGAAGACAGGTTCCAAACCACTAGAGCTATTTTCAGAAAAGCAGCAAGAGACTGAGCTTAACTTAAGAAGTGAGCTGCCTATAAATACTAGGCAATAATTCAGATAATTTCACAAACTCAAAATAACTTAGTCCTACCCATAAAGGTAGCTTCAGCCTGCTACCATCTACCTTAACAGAATATTCACTCCTGAGACTGACAGGCATTGGCAGCTGCGAAGGCTTTGGGGTTTTGAATTAATATTTCACCTAGTACCTTTCAAAGAGCTGAATGATTCAAGCACGACATGGCAGGTGTGGTGTTTTTATGGTACTTAGTTCTTCTGTCCGAGGTGCTAGAAAACATCTACACACATGTGCAGGGAAGCTTAGGTGTGTCCATGAGTAAACAGCTGAGAAAAATGGCTCTAATGAGATATTTGAAATGCCTGTATTTACCTATAACAAGTTAAAAGCAAAGAAAGACTTAGAAGACATTGTGTATATCGACAATCCCCATGCATACAAACAACTGATTCAATAATATAGTCTGGGATCATATCTGCCTGTGTGAGTATGCAAATATGTCATATATGATCAGCTTTCTTTAAAACTAAGTGGCTGCATTTCTGATTCATTGCATAGTCTCATGGTTTACAAAACACTTGGGGGGTTTCTTTCTATACCTCATGTTATAGAAAGCAATTAAAACAATACCTATTAAAAAATTCAAAAGCAAAGAAATATATCAGACTTTCTAAAATACACTCAGCTCATTTCTGTTCCTTCAATGCTCTCCTCCTTATGAACTTTGCCTATCTGTAGCATTCATCTTGGCCATGTAGACGTTTTAACATTTAGTCTGTTGTCTTATATTATTCTCTGTTTCTGTGCATTTATCTCCTTCCAAATGAGACTGTAGAGGAAGTCTTACTGTTTCACCATCCCTGTGCTAGTCACATATATCAAGGTCCTGTAATTTCATTAGAAAGGCAACTCCTTCCATTCAAGGAAGATCTCAACCAATCTATAACTTGTAGCCTTATCTTGTGTTATGTACTTAGAGAATGACTTGCCCATGATCACAGACATAGTGCTCTTGGTGAGACTGACTCATTTAACAGGCACTGTGCTGGGTTCTGGGACTACAAAAAATACAAACAAAATAGTTCTTGCCCTCAAAGGTCTTAGATTTGGAGTAAACAATAGGCAAATAGAATATTAGGTACAAATCCCATAAAAGTAATTTCCACAGGGGGAGGCACATAAAAACTAGGAGATCAGGGTGTGTTAATGAACAATGAGGAAGGGATAAGGTATTGTTCAAAGGATCATTCTTGGAAACCACTTCTCATGAATCTTATATGCTATTTTTTATGCAGTTAGAGTTATTGGAAAACAGCCACAATTATGACATTGGTTTAAAAAAGTTCTAGATTTTACTTCCTGCAGTATAGTTAGTTAATTTAGGAAGTTTTTCCCCCCAAATTCTTCTAACTTTTCCCACCCCAAAGTTCTGAAGGCTGAGGATGTACCTTGGTTTCAACTGATCCCATCAGAAGATTGTTCAAATGGAGGGAAAGGGAAGTGGGAGGTTTATGATACACAAGTATTCCCTTTATGATTCTGTAGCACCCCTCTTTAGGGCTACTTCACCAACTCTCATTCCTTTCAGCAAATTGAATCTCCAGTAAATAAAGACTACTTTTCACTCAGAGATCTAAGAATAACCCTGAGAGGCTAGAGGGTTCCTAATATTTTTGCTCATGTAAGGATGGGATTTGTGCAAGGGGGATGGGACAAAAAGAGCCAGAGGAGGCAGTTGCTGACAGTTGTTGACAGTTAAGAACAGAGAGAATTCTGGGAATTTCTCTGAGGAAGAGGAGAGAAGAAAGATCTTGGGGCACACATCCCAGTTCAGATCCAGTCCTGAGGGCTTCCTGAGGATCTTTCTTTTGGAAACTGAAACCCTGATTCCCTGAGAAAAGCCATTCCATCACATCTCACCCATCAAGATTTCAACTAAGTTTGGACTCCATTTTGGGAACAATCTCATACTCTCCTTCACCCATTCCCAACCTTGCTGAGAGATCCCCTTTCAGTCAAAACTTACAATTATAGAAAAGGATAGAAACAGAAAAGGCTACAAATAGAAACAGAAGGAGAAGGAGCAGGGGAAGAATCTTAGGAGTGGGAACCCCAAAGGTTCCCTTCTAAGTGACAAACCCCATAGAAATAGAGAAGAGACCACCCCAAATCTCTCTGCCCTTCACCCCTTTCCCCAATTCCTAGATTGTGAATAATAAAAGCCATTCAACAGTCAGCATTCCAGGGGGCCTGAGAGACTACAAGGGAGAGGGGAACCACAGCTTGGTCAGGCTGCCTCCATCTTGAAGCTGGACCACCCACTGTGAAATTAACTGATCTGTGGGAGGTTTGTGTGAACCCCGTCCTTATTCAGAATCGTATTGGGGTACCCCATACCTCCTCTTATAGGGAAGCATCGCCCAACTCCTGTGGGGCAGCACAACCATCCAGATCACCCAGTTTCAGGGTGACATCCTCTTAAAGTCTCCCAGTGTATATTCAGACAAAGGGGAGTGTTGGGAAAGAGACCCAACATAGACCCTCTCCCTCTTTCCCTTCTATCAAACATTGGTTACTGGCCCTTTTTTAATTGTTACACTCGTGAATCCCCATCTTTTCTGCTTCCCACTGATTATAAGTGAGGCTTTTAGAAAGTGTGTTTTGTTGTTGTTGTATAGTATGGTTAAGCAGAGACAGATGATTTTTTTATAATTCCCCCCAAAGTCTGGGACACTTTCTCCAAGAGTTGTACTTAGGATCTATAGGGAAAGTCAGTCAAAGGGTTCACTCACAGCTTCTGGTTACTAGAAGTCCTTTTTTCTCCTTTTGGGAAGTTCTCATGAAGTTTCTCTGAGACTCAGCTTTCTGCTAAGTACCATTGCAAGAGTCCTGAAATTACTTTTCCTCAGTGCTCCTTATTTATCCCAGGTATGTCTTTTGGCTCCTGATGTATATGCCTCAGGCACTGCTGCTCCTGGGCACTGCTACTGGTGCTGATAATATGGAAGTCGACTTTCTGTCAACTACCAGTAGATTGTCTTGTTGCTGGAATGCTCCTGCAGAAATGCTCAGTGCCAAACTGGCTTGCTTTAAAAGGTATAGACCCAGAGGTGTGACTGATTCTTTCAATCAAATCCAATAAAATTCCTGTGTGGCACCATCTGATTTCATCCAATAATCAAAGTGCTTTACTCCTGCCAAACTGATTAAGGACTTATTCACACTGAGCTAACACTTTAGATTAGTCAAGTGATTCAATAAAGGTGTCTGGGTGTGTTCACACCTAGTTTGCACTTTGGATTGGTTGAATGATTTCATGGAGTTGACTAGTTCTTCAATAATTACATTAATTAGGGGAGGTGAAGAACAACTCCAGTACACTTTGAAAGTGCTTACATACATGTATACACATATATAAAATATATATGCATATATGTACATACACATATGTAAACATACTCATAGTTCTATAATTATATTAATGGGAATAAGGAGTGAAACTCCCCCAGTATATTTTGAAAATTATTCATACATATATACTTACATATACAAACATATATACTTTTGATAACTACATTTTTATATAACTTTTCTTTGTAATCTTACATATTTTAATAACATTTTGAGAAGGGGCCAAAAGCTTACACAGACTTTCCCAAAAATTAGTTCATGATACAGAAAAAGTTTCTTAACGCCTGACCTAGGGGAATGTCTGCATAAAACTAGATAGACAGACAAACAGAGAGAGAGAGAGAGAGTGAGAGAGACTCCTTGATATTACTTATGTAGCATGTCCCCCCATGACTTATTTTGCCAATGTCTTTAAGCCATTTTTAGCCTTCTTACATTTTCTGTCTCTATATTAATTCTAATGTACAAAACATTTTCAAATCATTTTAGCCTTTATTCATTTTCTTTCTCTACAGTAATTTTAATACACACACACACACACACACACACACACACACACACAAAATGTTCTGGTAAGTTTTTTCAACCTTCTGAAGAGAGAAAAGCACAGTACCAGAAACACTTAGTCTGTCCAGTTCTATCTGGTGGTCTTCCTTCTCCCTGTAACTATTGGTAAAATTCTTTCAGGTCCCAATCAAATCTCCCTGAGGGAACTCTCTAGGAAAATCATTAGAACTGCTGATTCTAACTCCATGGTCCCCTGCTGCATAAGCGGCAAGTCAAGCTAATTTGAGAAAAGCCTTGTTAATGAACCACTGTTTTCGGAAGCCTAAGGGACTTCATAGAAGCACAGTTAAGAATTATAAGTGAGACATGGTATATGATTCTTCGCCTCAATTCAACAAGTACTTATTAAATGCTTGCTATATGCCATGCACAGTCCTAGACACTGAAGACCAAATAAAAAATATCTACCCTTAGAGTATTATGGACAAAATATGATCTGTATAAAGGATTGGATAGTACAAGGTAATAATAATAAATAACAATAACAATAATAATAGCAATTTATAGTACTTTAACTCATTTGATCCTCATACCAATTCCTGGAGATAGGCATTATTATTATTCCCATTTTACAGGTGAACAAACTAGAGATAGCTATTGTTATAATAAAAAAATGCTACTCCTCTCTACTAGATGTAGATGTAGGAGGAGTATTGAGAGAAGATGGGATGACACCTCTCTCCTTTATAGCAGTTGCCCAGGCAGGATCCTTTAGGTCAATGGATGATATCCCTTCAGGACCCACCTGGGGTTAATTGATATTATTTAATGGGCTCTTTAGCTGGGTAACATTGGTATCTGACTGCGTCTCTCCCTTCCCAAAGAAGCTTTGAATAACCACTTCAGGAAGGTACTTTAAACTTTGTTTGTATTTAACAATGAAGGATAATGGGATTGGATAGAGGTAATGGGAGACCCTAATTAAAATGAAGATGACAAACCTCTAAATTGTAGGCAAGTAAATGAATTAAGATGATTAGCTTCTCTCTGGCACAGCCTGGCCACAGCCACACCAGAGCAGGCAAACTGCTGCTTGATGTTTCAGCTTCTTCCTCACTAGATGATATGCCTAACCAGTTTGAGATATCCACCCCTTTCCACCCTCTTCTTCTTCTCCTGCCTACTTCCAGGATCCCTCCCAGGCCCTGGGAAACCTAGATAACTAAGATGATGGATTTCCTAATTTCTAGGGGCAGTAGAATCAGAGATGGTGGTCTGGGTACAGGTTGTTGATGGTACAGGAACAAACAGGAGGAGCTTGCAGGGTTGAGTCTGCAAGTCTCAATCCCACAAAGACCAGGATCCACAGATCTCAGGTCTCAGGGACAGAAAAGGACCCCTGCCAGGGCTGCCAGGTTAGTTTTATACCCTCCCCCCACCCGGGGCCAACTGCCCTCTCCTGTGTCCATATGCCCCTCTGGGAACATTCCAACATCCAACTGATCCACCTCTCAATCACAGTGTGAACTCCTGGCTCCCAGAGATTCAATATAACACTATATAGAGTGCTGAGCCTGGAGTCAGAAAAACCTGAGTTCAGGGGCAACTGAGTAACTCAGTGGATTGAAAGTCAGGCCTGGAGACAGGAAGGTCCTAGGTTCAAATTTGACCTCAGACACTTCCCGGCTGTGTGACCCTGGGCAAGTCACTTGACCCCCATTGCCCACCCTTACCACTCTTCCACCAAAGAGCCAATACACAGAAGTTAAGGGTTAAAAAAAAAAAAAAAGAAAAACCTGATTTCAAATGTGATCTCACACAGTTACTACCTTTGTGACCCTGCAAAAATTACTTCACCTGTTTGCCTTAATCCACTGGAGAATGAAATGGCAAACAATTCTAGTATCTTTGTTAAGAAAATCCCAACAAAAAATTTAAGGTAGATAGAGATTAAGTGACTTGCCCAGGGACACTTAGCTAATAAGTTTCTGAGGTCACAGTTGAACTCATGTCTTCCTGACTCCACATCCAAGATAAATTAAAGAAAAAAAGAGAGACAGGAGAAGGAGAAGACACAGTTTTTTTAGTTAGTTTTCTGAAATATTTTAAGGGATAACTTCCCAGATAAAGAGGAAAGAAAGGTTGGGTGTGAAGGTAACATGGAAACAGAAAAAAATAAGAAGGAAAATTTAATTAAAAATTTAATTTAATCACAGATAATTCTAGCTTTTCAGGGCTCTCTTTATCCTATGAGATAACATGATCAAAAGAGGTAATAAATATGATCACAAAAAACCTGGAAAAACTTATATGAAGTGACGCAAAGTGAAGTGAGCAAACGAGGAGAATGTTGTACACAGTAACAGAAATAATGTAGAGTGATCAACTGTGAAAGATTTAAGTATTCTTATCTATGCAAGGATTGGAGAAAGGCTCTCCATTTCTATTAAAGGAATTGATGAAAGTCTGAATGTAGATTGAAGTATACCATTTTTCATTTTATTTCTTCATAAATTTTTTCTTGTATAAAAGATGTCTTCTTTCACATGTCACAGCAAGATGAAAATATATATTTTATGACAGCACATGTATATGCACAACCTATATTATATTATCAGCTATCTTGGGGAGTGGTGAAGGAAGACATCATGGATCATAAAAATTATATATATACATATATAATTAACAATTATATCTGCATGTAAAATAAAATGTAAAAGATAACAAATGTAAAGTCCATTACAAACCTTAAAATGGTATGTAAATACTAGCTAAATATTGCTTTGTTGTTGTTCATCCTTCATTTTCAGGATGCAGTGAATGACCTTGATGTTTTCAATGTCTGACCAAGCTGTAAATATTTCATAGCACCTGCTTCATGGCCAGCTTTGTGGCCACTAAAACAAATTGTTCTCATCTACTCATTCTACCAGAGAGGAAGTCTTCACATGCTTAGGGAAGACATCCCCCTGACTCACTGATGGGTTTGAAGTCTCTAGGTTACCCTCAATGTGGTTTAGGGATTCAGGGAGAGCTAGCACCTCTAGTATGAGAGCTTGCCAAGCCCTTTTCAGGACTGTTCATCTACCTTTGTTGTCCATCTCTAACCTAAATCTTGCCTGTGATTCCAAGAAGCTGGAGCATACATAGCTCAATGTACAGATGTTTTGAAGGATGACCCTGATGTGCTTTCTGAATGATAAAAAATTAAATTATATTCAACATAGGTTCTATGTTAGTTATTTTTTTATTCTACACTAATTCCACCAAGATAGCCTGGGCATTCAGAGATCAGAAATAGGGTCTTCTGATTAGTTGGATCTAATTATGCATTTTGGTGCTAAAATTTAAACCAATGTAGTAGGCAAAATATGCTGAGGATATGCATTCCCTGACTTGATCACTAATACCTACAGTCTCAATATTGATAATGGTTCTGATGGAGCAGCCCAGAATGCTGCAAGGCAATCAACCTAGCCCAAACTCAGCAGTCTAATTCTGAATTGTTGGGAGAAATCCATGGTAGTAAAGTATTTTATAGTGAGGAAGACAACAGAAGTTAGAATCTTTTTACAAATACAATACACCAATCTAGAGTAGTCATATTCCAATTATTTGTGTACATCTATCATAAGTAAGCCAGATAAAAATATACTTACAGATTGGTAGAATTCCTTGGGGCTGTTGCTTCCACCTCTTCACTGTCTACTTAGATAGCTTCTTCCAGTGAAAAGAGTGATGGGTTTGGGTAAAAGGATCTAATTTCAAATCCTGGCTTTGCCATGTAAAACCTGTATGATCTTGGGATGTCATTTAGCCTCTCCTTAGCCTTAGTTTCTTCATCACTAAAAGGAAGGGGTTGGACTAGGTAATCTTTTCCTAATATTTTATTTTTTTCCTCAATTACATGAAAAAAACTATTTTACTCTTCTTTTTTTTAAAGAATGAATGAAATTCTCATGTTCCCTCCTTCTATCCCCTTACCCCTCCCTGAGATAACAAGCAATCTGATACAGATTTTACATGTATAATAATGTAAAACATTTTTACATATTAGTCATTTTAGGAAAGAGAACTCGAACAAACTGAACAAAAGTGAAAAAAAAATAAAGAGAAATATATTATGTCTCAACCTACATTCAGACTCTATCAGTTCTTTCTTTGGAGACCAATGGCATTTTTCATCATGAGTCCTTGAAGATTTTCTTGGAACATTGTATTGCTAATAATCGCTAAGTCATCCATAAATGTTCTACATATAATATTGCTGTTACTGTGTATAGTGTTCTCCTAGTTCTGCTTACTTCACTTTACTTCAGTTCATGTTGATTTTCCAGTATTTTCTTAAATCATCCTTCTCATCATTTCTTATAGCATTATAGTATTCCATTACAATTATATACCACAATTTATTCAGCCATCCCCTAACTGATAGACATCCCCTTCATTTCTAGTTCTTTTCCATCTCAAAAAGAGAAACTATAAATATTTTATTCTAATATGTCATTTTCCCTTTTTTTTTTTAATTTTTTGAGTTTGAACCTTGGAATATTTTCGCCAGAACAAAGGATTTGCAGAGTTTCAAACTCTATTGGGCACAGTTCCAAATTGCTCTCCAGAATGGTATTATCAGTTCACAACTTCACCAGGAGGGTATTATTTGGACTAAATAACCTTCACAGTCCCCTCAGGTTAAAAATCTAAGGTCTTGCTTTTAAAAAGTCTTAATCTCTTATAAACAGATTTCTAATTCCAAAATTCTCCTAAAACTGTTCTTTTCCAAGGTTATCAGTGATCTTTTTATTTCTATAGCCAATTACTTTTTGTCAGTTTTCATCCTTCTTGACCTCTATGTAGTGTCTAATGCTGTTAGGCACTTTGTCCCCCAGGATACTCTTCTTTCCTTAGATTTCCATGACCCCCCTCTCTCCTGGTTCTACTCAATTCTAAGGAATCACTCCTCAGACACCAGGAGGATCATAATCCATGAATGATGGTACCTCAACACTCTGTCCTGGGCCCTCTCTTCTCTTGCTATACTACTTGTATTGGTGGTCACAGGAACACCAATGGTTTTGATTATCATCTCTATGCAGATGACTCTCAGATCTACATATCTAAGCCTCATTGATCTCCCAGGCTTATGTCACTAACTATTGGGCATCTCTTCCTGGATATCCCATATGGATCCCCAACGCAACACGTTCAAAATAAGATTCTAGTCACCTAGGTTTGTAACCTCAGGATGATCCTTGATTCTTCTCTTTTCCTCATTCCCTGTAACCAATCATTTGCCAGATCTTTTAAATTTTATCTCCATATTTGTCATAATTAACCTTTTCTTTCCTTTCATATAGCTACTACTTTAAGTCAGGGTTTTATCTCTTGTCACCTGGACTGTTAAAGTAGCCTGCTAGTTATTCTCCCTGTACTAATTCTTTCTCCTCTCTAATCCACCTTCTACCCACTTGACAATCAGATCCTCATAAAGTTTTTCCAATTCCCTATTGTCCGAAATAAAATAAAAATGTCTCATATAAGGGTTTAGTGTCTTTTATAATGTAGCTACAATCTGTCTTTCCAGCTTTATTTCACACCACTCCCTCAACCTTTTAGTCACTGTTTCTGACCATCTCCTACCTCCATCCCTTTGCCCAGATTATTTCCCATCAACAATGAATCAATTACTATTTTACTCTTTTAAAACTGTTATCTCTATATGATATATAACTTTGAAGTAATACATGCTATTAATTACCTTGTTGGAAAGATTTCAAATGCCACCCTGATAAGGATTATAGGTCTAACTTCAAAGTACTAGCTTAGGAATTCAGAGAAGATCAACACTAATAATAATAATAATAGATAACATTTATATAGTGCCTACTATGTGCTGGGTACTGTCATAAGGGCTTTATGAATATTATCTTATTTGATCTTCATAACAATCTTCCAATTAGCTGTAATTATTAGTCCAATTTTTCAGATATGGAAACTGAGGCAAACAAAGGTTACTAATTTGCCCAAAGTCATACTTTCTAAGGCTAAACTTGAATCCAGGTCTTCCTGACTCCGGGCCTACAATTCTATCGACTGTGAAACCTAACTGCCTCTCTAGAAGGAACTCTAGTTGGTCACTAGAAGGGAAGCCAATTAAAGGATAGATTTCACTTGCTGTAGCAACTCAGGAAATTATCTACTGAGGTATAGACAAATTATCATCTATTTCAGAAGATAAAAGACCACAAAGATACAGCAAACAGTAGTAAAAGATTACAGTAATCTTGTATTTGGCAAAAAAAATAAATAAATCCAAGCTATTGGGATAAGAAATCACTATTTGGTAAAGACTGTTGGGACAACTGTAGATTGGTAGAAACTTGGTATAGATGAATATCTTTCAACCATTCACTAAAATATGTACAAAAGGAATACATTATCTAAACATAAAAGTAGATATCCTAAGCAAATTAGTAGAAGAGGGGATGTATTACCTATCATATTTATGGATAGGAGAGGAATTTATGAGTAAACAAAAGATGGAGAGTATTGTGAGATGTAGAATGGATAATTTTGAGAACATTAAACTGAAAATTTTTTGTACAAATAAAAGAAATGTTTACGTGATTAGATGGAAAGCAGAAATTTGGGGAAAGAAATTTTTCAAAGACAATCTCTCAGGTAGAGGACTCATATTGAAAATATATAAGGGGGCAACTGGGTAGCTCAGTGGATTGAGAGTCAGGCCTAGAGACAAGAGGTCTTAGGTTCAAATCCGGCCTCAGACAGCTGTGTGACCCTGGGCAAGTCACTTGACCCCCATTGCCCACCCTTACCACTCTTCCACCTAGGAGCCAATACACAGAAATTAAGGGTTTTTAAAAAAAGAAAGAAAATATATAGGGAACTTTGTTAAATTAATGAGAACAAATCATCCCCTAATTTATAAATAGGCAAAACATATGAACAAACAGATTTCAGATAAAGAAATCAAAGTTATATATAGGTACATGAAAAAATTATCTAAAACACTACTGATTAGGGAAATACAAGCCAAAACAATTCTGAAGTATCATCTCACATCCATTACATTGTCTAAAATGACAAATATTGGAGAGTACATGGAAAGGTGGGGACACTAATGTATGGTTGGAGGAACTGTGAACTGATCCAACCATTTTGGAGAACAATTTGGAATTACACCTAGAGAGCTGTAAATTGAGTACATAGTTAGACCAGCAATAAAATCATTGGGTCTATTTCCCAATGAGATCTGGGGGAAAAGAAAAAAAACCTATACATTCCAAAATAGTCATAGAATCTGTCTTTGTGGTGGCAAAAAACTGGAAATTGAGGGGATGTCCATCAATTGGGAAATGGTTGAAAAAATTGTGGTTTATATTTGTGATGGAATACTATTTTTTAATTTTTATTTTATTTTGAATATTTTCCCATAGTTACATTTTTCACGTTTTTCCCTCTCCCCCAAAACCTTCCCACCCCCTGTAGCTGACGCACAATTCCACTGTGTTTTACATGTATCATTGATTAAGTCCTAATTCCATATTTTTGATAGTTGGGCAAGAGTTACCATTTAGTGTCTACATCCCCAATAAAATCTCCATCAGCCCATGTGTTCAAACAGTTGTTTTGTTTTTCTTCTGTGTTTCTCCTCCCATAGATCTTTCTCTGAATGTGGCTAGTTTTCTTTCTCATAAGTCCCTCAGCCTTGCTCTGGATCCTTGCATTGCTGCTAGTAGAGAAGTCTGTTATGTTCGATTGTACCACAGTGTATCATGTCTCTGTGTACAATGTTCTCCGGGATCTGCTCCTTTCACTCTGCATCAATTCCTGGACGTCATTCCAGTTCATATGGAATTCCTCCACTTCATTATTCCTTTGAGCATAATAGTATTCCATTATATGGAATACATTTGAGCTAAAAAAAATAATGAGAAGATTAATTTTTAAAACTTTAAAAGAACTACATGAGATATGAACAGTAAAAAGAGCAAAAACAAGAAAACATAATATAAAGCTACATATTTAATATTTGAAAAATAACTTGTGAATGTTCACTTCCAGAGAATGAGCTGAGAAAAGTAAACACAATAGATATAATCCATACATTTTATCAACTGTTGCCTTTTATTGTGTGTGGAGGGGAGAGAGAAGCTGAATAATTTTTTTCATTTTAAAGAGTATAACAATAGTAAAACCATAACAAAAATTAATAATCTACTAACATCATCTGAAAATGCATACATTCCACATCAAAAGCATCCCCACATATATTTCTAATTTTTATTGTTTTTTAATGAGTGTAATCTTCCATTTCCTCCAATTTTTATTCTATTTTTTTTTAACCCTTAACTTCGGTGTATTGTCTCATAGGTGGAAGAGTGGTAAGGGTGGGCAATGGGGGTCAAGTGACTTGCCCAGGGTCACACAGCTGGGAAGTGGCTGAGGCCGGGTTTGAACCTAGGACCTCCTGTCTCTAGGCCTGACTCTCACTCCACTGAGCTACCCAGCTACCCTTTTATTCTATTTTTAAAAAGAGAAAAGAAAAAATTCCTGATAATAAATATGCAAACAAAAAAAGAGGATAAAATACACGAGATGGCTAAATATTAAGTTGCATTTTCAGGTTTGCAAAATGCTTTTAAAATATATTGTTTCATTTGAAAATAATCCCATATCCTTGAAGTATTAAAGTATTTCATTACTTTATATATCCCATTGCTAAAAAAGCCATAATACTAATACTTATGTAGCACTTTTGTGGTTCACTAAGTACTTTACATATACTATCTCTTTCAGTGACTTAAAACAAAATTCTGAATTAAGTACTAATGATATGATTATCCCTACTCTACAGATAGAGAAACTGAGTCACAGAGAGGTTGCATGATTAGCTTAAGGTCCCCTAGCTAACAAATATAAAAGTGAGATTTAAAACAAGAGTTTCTTGACACTAAATGCATCACCCTGTCTACTCTGTCATGTTACTTTTCCTTATTTTTCTTCATTTCTTTATTATAATGGGTGACAGTATACAGAAAACTGAACCAGGAGGCAGGAAGACTTGAGTTTAATTCCCAACTCAAATACTTACTAGCTGTGTGACCCTGATCAAGTCACACAATTTCCATTTGCCTCAGTTTCCTTACCTGTAAAATGAAGATCATAATAGCATCCACCAGTATTGTTGTGAAAATCGAATGAGATGATATTTATAAAGTATTCTATCATTGTTGTAGCCATACATGCTAACTCTATCATCATCATCATCATCATCATCATCATCATCATCATTATTACAATTTCAAAGTTAAGCATTTTAATTATGTTTTTAAAAAATATATCTTCATACTGCAATCGGTTGCCAGTTTCCATTCTGGGATTTTTGTATCACACTTTGGTTGACAAAACAGTAGGAGTAATAATCTCTGCAGGAACCTTGTTATAATCCATGTGAATATGTGTTTGTATATGTTTAGTATTTCTTCTAGTCAGAAGGAGCATCTGCATTCTTGATCCAAATACATTTTACTCTCCATGATACAGAAGTCTGACTCTCCCAAATTTCCATTTCCTAATACAGGTTCTTTTCTAAAAATACACACAACAGAACTGAAGTTGCTTTTGGTCATAACTAGAAGCGAGGCTTTTTTTTTATAATCTTAGGGCTGATACCACTCTAAAATATTCATATGACGTTTCGACCAAAATCTGTAGAAAAGTAGAAATACCCAAGGATGGAGTTTGGCAAGTTATGTGAGCAGATGGCAGACTTGCCCTAATGTCCTTATTTTCTCTTTTTTCCTGCCTCTTCTTTCTTTCACTGTTCCTACTTCCAAATAAAAATCCTTCTTATTCATGTTATAGCAACCAGCTTTCCCCATTGCCCAGACAATGGATAATATTTACTTGCTGTTTGCAAACAACAGAACCCTCAGCATTGCTAGCAGATGCCCTTGATTCTCTGTGAAAAGGGAAAGGGATTATGAGAAATAGATTTGCATTTGTATGTCCAGCTGAAATGCTTACAGGCTGAGCCAGCCCTGGGCAAAATTACAGAGTTCCAGGAGTTTCTTTATAAGTATCCTTCCACCTTTCTTGTCTGTAGTCCCCCTTTCCAAATCCCCAGTACCTCCAACTAGGTCTGCTCTCCTCAGGAGCATCCCATGCTCAGGACAAATCCATATTTTTTTCCTTACCCAAAAAGTAGGT
This sequence comes from Gracilinanus agilis, assembly GCF_016433145.1. Taxonomy (NCBI): domain Eukaryota; kingdom Metazoa; phylum Chordata; class Mammalia; order Didelphimorphia; family Didelphidae; genus Gracilinanus; species Gracilinanus agilis. The sequence goes on along the minus strand of NC_058132.1, from coordinate 381,914,170 downwards.
TTTTCTTTCATTTGGTTTTATATGAATATTCTCTCACAAAATGATCAACATGGAAATATGCTTTCATGATTACACATGTATAGCCCAAGTCAATTTGGTGGCAGTACTAGAGATTTGAATCCAGATCTTCTAACCCAAAGAGGATTCTCTTTCCATTGAACCATAATCAGATTTTCTAATGGCAAATATAGAATAAAGCCAGCTAGTTAGATGATCTGTTAAACAAATGTGGGGAAGGACAATGGTATGATGTGTTAGAATCCAGTGATAGGCAACCTTTTGATTTTGGTGTGTCAAAATTTACCAAAAAAACAAGCATAACTCAGGTGGTATGTCACTTAGAGAAAAAAACACAATTTTGTGATATTATAGTTTAAAATAGCAAAAATGTATAAGTATAATATATAACTATATTTAACAAACCAAAAATAGGTAAATTAATATAGGTAGAATTGTCATCTATAGTGCACAGAGTGTCTACACTACACTACAGCAAAATTTTCATCCTTGGCATGCGACCCCATACTTCTCTATATGCAGCCCCATGCAACTGCATGTCATTGAAAATGGCTACGTGTGTCAGTACTGACACACGTGTCATAGGCTTGCCACCACTGTGTTAGAGCTTCCAGATAAAACTAATCTTGTTTTGGTAAAGAACTCCTAGACCTACAATGCCATACCTCAAAGTAATCACTAATCTCCTAATTTCATGTACCTTGTAAGGTTTATAGGAAAGACATTTTGAGAAAGGCTGTATTCCTCTGTGCCCAGAGTTATAGCTAGAACTTCTGCCTCATGAGGCAACCTTTAGAAAACACATAGGGACAAGCAGAACAAAAAGAGACCTAAAGTCACAAAACTCAATTTGAAAGGGAAAGAGAAATGTTGGTGAGAAATCTAAATTCTCAGGACAAGATCCTGCATGAGGAAGACCCATGGAAGGAGACAGAAACTTCGAGATACCACAGAGACATTGCTGGGAAAAGGGGTGGAGGTGTCACCATGAGGAAAGGAAGCAAGCTATCTGGTGTCTTCCTGTTTTATTTAAATATTCTTACTAAGAGATTGCTAAACTCAAAATCTTCTACTTGCTACGCAAGTATAAAGGTTCTCTAAATTTCATCAGCCAAGACAAATCTCTACCCTCACCTTGACTCTAAAGCATCTCAAAAATTATGTTCTTTGAGTGACCACCTACTTTACCTATAAATGAGGTGAGCCCTTGGCATTGACTTCCATGCATAATAGTATCTGGCTTCCTACCCTTATTTTTTCAGTTCCATTATAGTTATTTTTCTGGAGAAAAAAAGTTTCCCAAGTCCCTGATGTTAACTTTCTCCTTCAAGTAACATTTTTCTATTGACATTACATGTTCAAAAACATTCACTTTCATATTGGCACTTGTCATATTGATAATTCCCTGGCTTTTTAGTTGAGAGCTTTTTCTCTTGCATGCTCTTTTATTATGCTATTCTAAGAAACCAGGGGCCAAATCCTTGCTCCAGTTATGCAAATGCAACTCCTACTGACTTCAAAGAGAGTTCTTCCTGTGTCCCAAGGGACATCAATAAAATAACTTGTCATTTATTATTTTCAAGAATAATAAAGAGCATGTGTATTACAGGCTTCTGAGGTCCTCTGAGATCCAAATTAAAGATGCTAGATGAAAACAAGTTTTCAGAATTTGCACTTTTGAGTGAATAATGGTCTTTTCCCAGGGCCCATCCTCTTCAGCCTCTCCTGCACCTGACACTGTTAATCACCCTCTCTTTCTTGAAACCTTTTCCTTGCTTTCATTAGCATTTTAGTTTCTTAATTATTTTTAGTTTTCTTCCCCTCTCTTTGACCACTCTTGATCTCTTCTTGATCCTCGAAATTGATGGCACCCTATGATGAGGTCTCATCCTCAATCCTCTTCTCTTCCTACAATTAAAACATTGAAAGGATAACTTACTGATGTGACTTCAATTATACTAAGTAACTCTAGAAAGATCAACTGCCTTGACTTTTCAATTCAGCTCCAGATCCCTCACTCCAATTCCCTGGATATCTATGATGTCATCTTACACCCAATATGTGTATTCCCTTTTTATCAGGGATTCTGATATGGCTTTAAAATCCTAGCTATAGTTTGGTCTTGAATTTCTCCACCCTGCAGCTCATAATCCCCACCCAAATGGTCCAAATACTCACTCTATGGCTCTACCCAAGATGAGAACACTGACTTCCTTTCCAAACACACTGTTCACAAAACACAAAGAGAAGTTGTATTGACAGGTTGAAGAAAACAAACTTGAATTCACAACAGAACTTATGGGAAATGAAGACATCTTCCAAAGAGCAATCCTTCCCCCAGAGACCTACATAAAGTCTCAATCATTCACAATAATGCATTAGACAGGACTCCCAGTAGGCATTTCTTTGGTGGGTGACTCCTCCTGGAATTCTGCACAACTATCAGCAGATGGCACTAGGGTCACTTATTATCAGGGTTACTCAGACCCCTTATACATAGTACCTCTTTATGGGGCTTAGTTATTTGCCTCATTTGGGTACTTTACCATCACTACTGGAAAGACGACTGTTGAGCTTCCCTTCTTAAACAGACAGTTCTCCCTGCAATGGAAGCTCTAATGCATTGTTGGAAAGAACTTGTGTTCTGAAGTTTCTTTCTTGGGCTACATACAATTCTTGCCAACTTCTGGTTTTAGAGGTTTTCCAGGAACCATGACATTTCATCTCTCATTTCTGAGAGGGAACCCAGTTACCAGTGTCAGGTCCAGATGATGACTCTAAAGCCACCCAAGCTAAGTACAAAACACCCTAATTTCTCTTTTCTTGCATCCTATCTCCCCAGAGATAATTGGGCAATAATATTCAAATTACTCTAGGATGCTACCAACCATATTTAGGAAAGAGAGAAGGACTAAAGTCAAGAGAGAGGAAGATCTGGGGTCTAGAGTGGGAAAATCAAGTATTTCCCCAGTTTTGAGAGTAGAGGAAAAGGGTAGAAGATCTGCTACATACATAATGCCAGACATATGATTTTTCCCCTAGACTTGTCCTTAGTTTAAACACTCCAAATCTCTAAATTATCTTTGATTCTATTTTACTGATTCTAATGACTTCCCCCTGTCATTCCCTCCACCTTTAGCAAATCCTCAACACAACAACAGCATCCAAATTATTCTCCTTGAATAATTTATCTTCATCAGTTGCTTCCAAGAAGTTTATCTTCTACTATAGAGATATCACATATGTAAATACCAAAAAAATATATTAAAATACTAATACAATTTATCTTATCAGTTTACCAATGTGGTCTGATGTATCACTTAATAGAGGAACAAACAGATATAAAAAAGAAAAAGAAAAGAAAATTATTTCCCCAAATCTCTTAAAAGTATATATAGGAAATGGTGTCCCCAAATCCATTGTCAGTTCTTCATATATCCATTGATAATAGTTTTATTCTAATGAAATGATCATTCCACGCCTATATAGGCTCTGAGTTCTGAGACAATGTGGTGAGATGAGCAGGATCTAGGACAGCTTGAGGAGGCAAATAACAAGGTGATATCATGTTTTGTTGACTTGTCAAAGGTTTGATAACATTCTAGAAATTATTTTTAATGCTTTGGTCCTGATGTCCAAGATCAATTTTTCACATGCTCTATTGATTCTTTGAGCCATTCCCAGGACATAGTAAAATCTCTACCCATTATAATACTCTCAATTACATGAAGTGACGAATATTTCTAAAGGACAACTTTTTCCATTATTACAAATGCCTTGAAAAATGACTTTTACACAAAATTAGGGAAAATGAAAAAGGAACATGGGTTTGATGGATGATAGATGGCATACTTACTACTTGGTTTCATTTGAGAGAGGCACTGAATTATCAGCAAATTTTTGGAAAGTAATTTAATTGCTCATTGGATGACTTAATCTTAAGATATCAAAGTCACCACTTTAGGAGTTCCTGGAGAGCCATTGTCTTGACAGGACTGGCGAAGTAGTGAATTCTCTATTGTCAAGGAAAATGGAGGCAAGCTTAGCAGAAAACTAAACATAGATCTTGTCCTTTTTCCTCCACTAACCTTTTTCTTCTCTTTCTCTTCCTTTCCACTACTAACTTTTCATTTGCCACTACTGCTTCAGTTTCAAATTATGAGTATTTTCCTTCAATATTACAAACTCAACTGTATTCCCCAATCTACTTCCAAGAGTCTCAACTAGGTCTTACAGAGGTACAACCACTGACAGACTGGTTCGCTTGGCTCCATGTATATTACTTTATTATTTTGTCCTCAAAAACTACAAGAAAATAAAATTTCCTACATGCCACTTGTAGCACAGTCTAAGGTTTAGTAATTCTTATCCTTTAAAAGCACTTGGTCATATACACATATACATATATGTGTGTGTATCCCTGGCATTATATTACCTCTCATTTTTGACTTAAGATTTTAAAAACAACTGATCACTTGTTTTATTTGATAAGGTATTTATTTCTCTAGGCCTCAGTTTCCTTATTTGTATGATTTGTGGATTAGTCTGTTACCTCCCAAATCTAATATTCTATGATTTCATGCACTTCATTTCATATACTTCTTTTCAAAAGTCTTATTCATGATTATTTTAACCTTTTCTCATATCTTCTATAGAATTTTGCTGTAAAGGACATGAAGCAATTGTCACATTTGAGCTGTGGATGACATAATAATCTTTGCTAGGCATCTATATCCTATATTAGTTTATAAAGAATATAGAGAAACTTTGGGATGAAAAGCCAGCCTTTCATAAAAGATATTAGTATTCAAATTTTTCACAAAAAAAGTATTCACAAGGCATATGGCATTGCATGCAATTAGATGACATTTATATCCTTTAGCTTTGGGGAAAATGAAAATTGTCATTCTGTCAAGTTAATTTTTAATGGCTGTATCTAAGAAGGTATGATGTTCAGTCATTCAGGGAAATCATGGGGAAGAAGTCAAGAACAATATCATCATTAATTGATAATTATTGAGCATTTATTGTGTTCATTGCATTAAAGAACAATGAATAAAAGATGTTACTAGAGCATCACTTTGTAGAGTGTGTTACAACTGCAGACTCCTGGGAAACCACAGCCTTGGACAGACAATAGTCAGAGCAGCCTAGCCTTTAGTAATCAGGGAGACAGGATGGTGTTTCTCAGAGGATGGGGACGAGTCAAGAGGCAAAGAAAAAGAATTCCAAACAATTATACCAATAATCATAATCATTATCATGCAAAGGTCTTAATTCAATTCAATTTGATTTAATAAGTTTTTAATTAACCTAATACAATGTACAAATACTGTACCCAAAGCTGAGATATAAACACACACAAAAAAAGTTAGTGATGTTTTACTAAGCTCAATTTTACCTCTTTCATTTCATTTAAATGTATGGTTAAAATTCAATTGAGAGAAAAAATGCAACTAAAATCATGTTTTTAATTTCTTTAATTTGCTCAAGAATAGAAAATTATGATGTTTTACTAAGGGAATCATATCATCTTGGTAAAGAAATTTGAATATTTAATTGACAAACTGTCTATAAATAAGTAGAACCAAGTTTATTATTGTACCTACAAACAGGTACTGACAGCAGTTCAAAAAAATTAGAAGATAGAACTTCAAAAATGCATCAGGCAATGGTAGAAATACTGGAATATTAAGGAAATATCTAGAAGAAATATGCACTTATGCCTATAAAAATCAATATTTCAGTGGATTCCTAGGTGAGTTAGACTTAAGTTACTTCCCAGTTCTAATATTCCATAATTCTAAATTTTTCAATTCATTACTTCTCTTTGAGAAATATGGTCATGGCTAGTGGCTCAGTGTCAACTCCCTCTTAAAAAACAGATTGTAATCCAGTCATGCCATCTTAACTCTGTGCAACTGTTATTCACATTTTCCCACAAATCCTTTAAATAAAAAGCTAAAGCTCCAGAGGCCATTCTCTCCATTTTTTGACATTTCCAATGTACTAGAGCAGAACTGAGTCTATTCATCTATTATTCCTTGTTCTCAATACATGACTAATCCACTTCCTTTTCTAACCATGAATTTCCTGAATGTTTTTTATGTCCCTTCTTCCCTGAAAATCATTATTGGTAATATCCTATAGCCTGCATAAACTCACTGGATATTTATCCAATACCTTTTAGATCACTCAGAAATTCCATGATTCACACTATAAAACATGATTGGAAGAATACTGTTTTTTAAAAAGAAAAGATGGAATTTTATATCATGGACCAGAGTACAATCTTTAAAACTACACAGTTTCACAACTGAAAACCAGCCCACTCTCCTTTTACTCAATTTTGGACCCAGCTTATTGCCCAAATACAATATTTATGCAATATTTATTTATTATGCATATTAATAGACTAACCTGATACCTGCACAATTGACTCTCATAATCTGAGCAACAAACATTTTCATCCACTTGGTTCTTCCTGTGTGACTGATCTCATTGTCATGGAGTAGATTTCATTAAAGAAGGAAGATTGATGCTGTCTAAGAAATGTCTAATAAAAATTAGGAAATACAAAAACCTAATAATCTATGTGAAATCTCTTCTACTTGGACTGTATGCAAGACATCTGCTATGACACTGAACTGGCACATGTTTGTCATGAAATATACATGACATGTTTTGTGCCTTATTTGACATTAAAATTTAGAAGGCTTAAAGATAATTCTCTATAGTTTCAAAAAGTATCAAGTTTTGCATGAAAAGCTAGTCTCTTTATTTTGTAATCCACAAATAACCACTGCAACATGAGAAACTATGAGGGAGTTGAATTAAATTCCTTCTAAAGTCCTTTTCTAGTTCCATTATCCTGTGATCTTGTATTCTCTCATCTTTTGGTGAATTGGGAGGACTCCAAGAATAAGTCAACTTTGTAATACAGCCATTGAAAAAGTTGATGGAACTATGCCCAAGGGGCTATAAAACTATGCATATCCTTTGATCAGGTAATGGCACTACCAGGTCTATCTCCCAAAGAGATAATTAAATGGAGGAAAGGATCTACTTATACAAAAATATTTAGAGCAGCTCTTTTTGTAATGGCAAAGACTTGGAAATTGAAATGATATCCATTAATTGGGGAATGGCTGAACAAATTGTGGTACATGTTGGTGATGGAATACTATTGTGCTATAAGAAATGATAAGCCAAATAATTTCAAATAAAGCTGGAAATATTTGTAGGAATTGATGCAGAGTGAAATAAGCACAATTGAAAGAACATTATACACAATAATAGCAATATTGTATGATGATTATCTTTGAAAACTTGGCTACTCTTAGCAATGCAATAATCTGAAACAATTCTAAAAGCCTTATGATATGGAATGCTATTCACCTCCAGAAAAAAAACTGTTGGTTGTCTTTCATATGAATGTATTTATGGTTTTATTTTGGGATTTTGATTATGTATGAGTGTACTCTTAAACAATGACCAATATGGGCATGTGTTCTGCATGATGATAAAAATACATTTTTAAAAAAAGAAATGAAAAAGTTGGTGCTAGAAGATATTGAAAATAATGTCAAGGCCAAGGGAGATAATAATTCCACTATACTCTTTTCTGGTTCACCCATATATAGTTTTATGTTCATTCCTGAGTATCATATTTTTTAAATACATAGAAAGCTGACATTCATATGGAAGAAGCCTAGATAGAATGAAGGTGGTGAATAACTGAAGAACATGCCGAATGAGAATTGGTTGAAAGAATTGAAGATATCTAGTCTAAAAATAAAAAAAACACACAAGTATGGCAATGATATCTCTCTTCTTATATTTAAAGAACTACCATGAGAAAGAAGGTTTAGATTTGTTCTATTTAATCCCAGAGACCAGAACAAGGATCAATATAGGTAGAAGTTGCAGAGAGGATGATTTAGGTTTTATGTAAAAAATAATTTTCCTAATAATCAGAGCTAGGCAAAAATAAGATAGACACTTCTGGAAGGTAATGCATTGTCTCTCAGCAAAGGCATTTAAACAAATGACCACCTATTGGAAATATTATAGAAAGGATTCTTGATCAGGCATCAGTTGTACCAGATGACCTCTGAAATCTCATCCCACTCTCAGATTCTTTGACTTATAAACATATTATGGAAATAATACATATGTATGTGTGTGCACCAATAGCTGTTTCCTCATTTGTTCTTTTTTAATTTTTTTTTCATTTTTTTCTGTCTTTTCCTCTATTAACAATTGATTCTTCAGGGAAATGTTAACATTTAACCATTTCTAGCTGTAGTGTGTAAACAACTGATTTTTTTCTTAATTCTTAAATTCCATGTTCCTGTCCTAACCTTATATTAGGTTCCTAATATAGATGCTCCCACATCATTAATATTGGGGATAGATCACTACAATAGAAATGCTGGCAATTAAGTAAGGTTCAACTATAAATGCCCTTAAGGCAGTTTGGCTTTGTTGGGTCTCAGGACAAACTTTCTGCAGGTTTGTTTTTTCCTCTATTGATTTTCATGGTTCGGGGTGGCCATATTGTTTATGAATTTTCTGTCCTCCTCAATAATGTTCTATAAATGCAACAAATAATTATTAGATGCCCATAATGTTCCAAGCACTGGGTTAGACACTGGAGATACAAAAATAAAAACAAAACCATCTCTACTCCCCAAGAACTTACCTCCTACAGGAAGAAACAATGTTCCCCCAGACAAGAAAATGTAAAATACATAAAAAGGAATTTAAGAATGAGAGAGCAACCACAACTGGCAAAATCAAAGACTTCTTATAGGAAATTTTACTAAACCTTGTATAAAAGCAGGATTTCAAGTAGAGGCAAAGAGGGAAAGCATTCCATACATGGGGAATAATCTATATAAATTGGGATAAAGATAGGATTTAGCCTGTGATATTTCGGGAAATAGTCAATAGGATGGGAACAAAAAAATTTTAAGTCTATAATAATATGAAATTAGTAAATATCTAATAAAAATCTGTTATTCAAATCCAGTTTTTTTCAACTCCAAGTAGGCTATCTAAACCATCCCAACTTAATCAGAAAAAGATTATAGGAATAGTCACTGATGACTTCTTGTTGAGGGGCACCAAGATTTCATTTTGTTATTTGTTTAATCCAAGAGTGTATTCTAATAGTTAACAGATCAATGATTTTATATAATGCTACCAATAGATAGGAACAAACAAAAACTATCTTGGATTATGATGTTAACATTTTCTTTGAGTTTTCCAGAACTAAGGGAATCAAGGTTTTAATATTTACCAGGGTCATCCTTGGCTATCAGACCTCTCATTTTGGTAAGATCAATTATTTGCTAAATAAGGGAGAGTCTGGGGTTACAGGGAGATGGGCTCCTTACTATAGAAACTAGTTAAACTTCTGAAAATTAAAAACTTCAAGTCTGAAAAATTATGATAATTAGAGTAAATATTTTCACCTATTTAAATCTTTCAGGTTGGAGATACTGCACTATCACATTGCGCCATCTTCTTATCTTTTGCCTTCCTTCAGTTTGGTGTTGATTCTGACCTTTGCTATAACTAGTTGATGGGCTAGGTATATAAAGGCAGATAAATTAGGGACAACTATTTTGAATAACAAGATCTATTTGGATATTTTTAGTATGCTTGCAAAAAATGTAATATCAGTATTCTTTGATCTCCCCTCACATGTTAAGAGTGAATATGAAATATTTGTAATAACTAATTCTCTTTTTTAGTTTTTCCATATGTAATCTGGACCAGTCTAACAGATGTCCATTTCAATAACACAGTGCCACAACATGGAAGTGACCAGCCTGTGTCCAGATGACTGAATTTTTCATGCCAGTATCATCTAAGAACTAGCTGCTTTTCTACAAAAGGTCACTTATCACATATTGCTAATATATGTTCTCAGATTGAATTGAAGATGTTTACATAAGTTTAAATCATTAGCTTCTTGTTCTTGGTCTCCTAGCTATAGGAATTAAATTAGAAGGGACTTGTATTATCAGCATTTAATGCCACAGCCCCATAAATCACTGAGCAGTTATCAATGAAGCTGAAAAAGGAAGTTCCTGATCAGAAGCAATGGACAGGGCCTTCCAGAATGAAGTATTTTTACAAACCTATCTGTACTTGAAAGACCAAATCTCCTCTGGGTCACCAGCTGTCTGAAGCAATGAGGACTGTATCATTTCAATTGATCTACAGCTGTAAGGATGCCAACAGATGTCCCAATACAAGCTATCATTGGACATCTATGCTTGCCTAATAGGGAAAACATTATTATAGAGGATCTGCCAACTTGATAAAGTGCTACGATTATCTTAACACTGTAATATCTATAAGCACTTTAACAGGGTTATAAGTGAAAAAAGGAAAAGAAGCTGCAGTGGTTCCTTGTGAGTTGGAGAATGTATTTCTCTGTTATATTCATTTTCATTCTTAGGGCGAACAAGGAAAATAAAGGAATATTTATTCGTTTACCTTTTCCTTATCCCACAAGTTTGAATACTTTCCTCAAATACTGATGTTTGATCTGACCATTTTTCTGTTCCTTCCAACAAAATGAGAGGCAATATGGTATGGTAGACAGAGAATTGCTCTCAGAACCAGGAAAATCTGGGTTCAAATCCTGTCTGACTGTCTGAAGTTCTTGGTAAATTGGTAAATCACTTAACTTCTCAGTGCTTTAGGCAACTTTCTAAGACTATAATTTGCAGAAAATGTTGCAACCTGGATTGGTAAAGGATGACCCTCATCAGGACTTCCTTCTTCCAATAAAGTCAAATGCCTAATTCATGTCCTTATCCGTTTCCTCCAAAGCCTGCCCATCTTGTATGACTCTTGTTCAATGTAAGTTGTCTATAGGGGCTTCGCCAACATTCTGGGGGTCTTCCTTATGTTCTCTTAACATAAGAGTACCAGCAGAGAGCTCTAACTGTTCACATGTCTTTCCATAATTTGCCACATGACCAGACCATCTCTTCTTCCTATCCTACAATCCTCTGAATATAACATTTACTTCTGTTCTTCAAAGTTCCATATTAGTTATATGTTATAGCCTGCTCACTCTACCTACTATGCTCCTCTCCATTATCTTCTTTGTGGTATTCATTTTTATTCTTTTTTAAATACATGAAAAATTTATTTTTGCACAAATTATTGTACTAACTAGGTTCATATTCAAGATTATACTTCATCACTTTGATACATAGCTTCACTTTCTTCTGCCTTAAAAACTGAAATTATTTTAGGCATAAATGCTGCTTTACCAGAGAAATATGAAGCTTTTATTATTAATTGTCATTGTTATTTGTTCAATTTCACAATACATGCACACACATATCTCCCTAACATCCTAACACAGTCATGGTTTACATGTAATGAGCAAAAGATTAAAGGAATGAAGAAACAAAGCTTTGCTCTTCTGAGTATATTGATGCATTAAGTATTTATGCCAATAAGTGCCCGAAAGAATCAGGACAAAGTCATTTCCCCAAATACAGAGCACAAACAAACAAACAAACAAAGAAACACCACAATTAATCAAAAAAGACCAATTAGTTAAAGAATACAATATACAACACTAGGTAATCTGATTTTTAATCTAAGATTCGGGATTTTCCCAAATTAGAAAGGACAGATTGAATAGGTACCATTTCCTGAATTCATGAAAAGAGGTGTCCCACTCCTCTCTAAGTATCTGTAAATAATCAGAAGAAGATGGAAATAATAACTAATTGATCAGTATGAGGCCTTTTACAGATAAGGCATATGGGTTGCTTGAGATGTAAGAAAACTCTTTATATTAGTCTTAAGATTTGACTGTGTTTCTGGTCAGCATAGCCCAGGTGCTCTAAACAGCAGGTACAAGTGGTCTAGTTTCCTAGTTAAATATAGCTGGTTCAAACAGAACATTAAAGTTTCCTCCAAATTCCCATAATTGGATGAACTTTTCTCACAAGACAGAATTTGAACTAGGTCCATAACTGGATACAAAGGGAACTAAACTAACTTTAGAATTGAGTCAAAAAAGATATAGTCAGTGTGATTCACTCAGTTCCCACAATTAACCACTTGCCGTCCTAATTCCCTCCACAATTTTCTCATATAACATATCTTCATATGTGGAAAACTGGAAGGAAGGTTTTGATAAGGTCTCAGACACTTCCCAGCTGTGTGACCCTGGGCAAGGCACTTAACCCCCATTGCCCTTACTGCTCTTCTGCCTTGGAAACAATACACAGTAATGATTCCAAGATGGAAGGTAAGGGTTTTTAAAAATAAATAAATAAAGTACTTTTTCTGATGTCTAATAAATTTCTTCCCTTTAGAGAAATGGCTAAGACCTTGCACAGCATCATGAGAGATTAAAAGTGACTGAAGCCAGCAGTTGAGCCAGTACCAGCAATATGGTATATCCTTAGACCTGGAAAAGATCATAGCAAGAGTAGTCTGAAGATCTTAAGTCACACAGCCTCCAAAAAGGGGAAGGAGAAGGAGCAACCCATAGGTCAGCCAAAAGGAGCCTTCACAGACAAAGCACTAAGATCTGGGGGAAAGAATAAAGGAGGAGAGGATTAAGGGATGCAAAGATCTCAGAGAAGAAGGCTAAAAAGGCCTAATAGTTACTTTGTAATTGGGTCTAGATCCAAAGAGTTTAAAAGGAGGGAAGAAACTATAGTCACTGAGAAAGATGGATTCATCTGGAACAGTCAGAGGAAGGGAGTCCCTGCCACACATAGTTCCTGGACTCCCCAAACCAGAGATTAGATTCCAGAATTGTCAAGGCACTAAATGAACAGCCTTCCCAAATTTGAGACAAAATATGTCTCAAATAAATTGGCATCAAAACCGGATAAATGTGAGTCAATTAGTAACCAGCCTGAGACCTTGTAGAAGGGGGTCTGTAATGGAGGAAAAAAACTAAGATATTACCAGTTGTGGTTTTCTATTTCCATATAAAATTAGGAATAACTAGTAACAGCACATGACATAAAGTTTTGTTCGATTTTTATTTTGACCAGCTTCTACAATTAATTCCCTAAGACAGTAAAGTCCTTAAAAACAAACAAATAAATCCATTAACAAGTATTTACTAAAAGCTTAGTATGTGTCAGGCACTGTGCTGGCATTTGGAGATACAAAAATAAAAGTGAAACAATCTCTGTCCTCAAGAAGTCTCCATTTATATGGCGGCAACTATATGCTGAGATATAGATCTCTCTGAAATATACACAAGAGACAAGGTAACCTTGAGGGGGAGCCACTTATAATTAGAGAGACCAGGAAAGTCCTCTTGTAGAAAGCAGCATTTGAGCTAAGTCTTGAAGGAAAACAAAGATTCCAAGAGGTAGAAGTGAGGAGACAGAGCCTTTCAAGGACTGGAACAAGTATAAAAGAACGGAAATAGAAGACAGAGAAGGGTGTCATGTATGAGGAACATTAAACAGTGAAGTTTGACTCTATTATAGAGTGTGTGAAATAGCCATGTATAATTTGGCAGAAAAGGCAAAAAGAAGCCATGCTATGAAAAGTCGTACATACCAATCAGAGGAATAAATATAAATTGATATAAGAGGGAGATACTAGAGTAAGAAAAATAACAATCAGAACTTTGTGGTCATCTAGGTGACTCAATGGATTGAGAGTCAGACCTAGAGACAGGAGACCCTGGGTTCAAATCTGGCCTCAGACACTTCCTAGTTGTGTGACCTTGGGCAAGTCATTTAGGAGGCAACTGGGTGGCTCAGCAGATTGAGAGTTAGGCCCAGAGATGGGAGGTCCCGAGTTCAAATCTGGCCTCAGACACTTCCTACCCATGTGACCCTGGGCAAGTCGCTTAACCCTAGCCTAGCCTTTTTGCCTAGCCCTTATCACTCTTCTGCCTTAGAACCAATACCCAGTATTGATTCTAAGATGGAAGTTAAGGGTTTAAAAAAATAAATAAATATTAAAAAAAGAACTTTGGTGCCTCTGTAGAGGATTCAGTAGAGTTGGGAAAGATGGGAGGAATGAAGACCAGTTGGGAATCTATAGAAGAGTAAAAAGGATTGAGCGTTATTATGTTCAAGGAACAACGTAAAGACAAGGAAAAGATCTGCATTTTTTCCCCGTACTTGAACAAGTGTTTGGTTTGGAAGTCAAGTAAGTGATATTACTTAGTAGTATTATAATAATAAATCTCTGATGGTTAAATAACAAAACCTGTGGGTGAATAACTCCTAGCTGGGTTTGGGTAACGTGAGAAATGGAGAAATTTAGTAGAGAAGGACACCTCCACCAGGAGAATCATCTTGATATCAGTTAGGTGCCAGGTTTGTCTGGGAAAGGAGGAGAAACAAGGAAGGTCTGTATAACAGTGTTTAATAACAAATTGGGATGGGGAGTGAAGGGAAGTAGGAAAACTAACACTCGGGTCTAGTGAAAACTACCAGGAGATAGAAGGATAAACACAGACTACACTAAAACTAAATCTATCAGCAGACTGCCTAAGGAAAGGCAGTTTGGCTTGACAGGGGTAAGGGGATCTCACTAAGATGTCCTTGGCTGGTCTCAGGAAGTCACAGCTGGTCACAGGAAATCAGAATACACAGCAACATAAAATCCACAAGTGAAGTGAGAGATGAGATAATCTGTATATGTACACCACACCAGATAAATTCACTTTTCAACCTACAGCTTCACTGGTCTTGATTGAAGATGTAATGTCCACATCCAAGGAAAACAACTCCAGAGTATATAGGTTCCCAAAAGACACAGGCTCACCCTACCAGCTGCTCCAAACCCAACTGTCAGCCTCCAGAGTCACTGCATGAGTCCCTGTGACAAGATTTTACATATGAAGAAAATGAAGCCCAGGCAGGTTAAGTAATCACACAAATAGTAAGTGTTGAAGATGGCATTATAACTCAGGACTCCCTAAATCCCAGTCCAGCTTCTTACCCACCAAGCTACTTCTCCTTTTCTATTGCTTTACTAGAATGGAATCACGAAAATCATAAAACATCTCAACATCAAAAATGCTGGCAAAGCCCCTTTCAGGCACCAATTGAACATTTCTCTACATATATGAAAGAGCTGATTAAGACAGCAGAGATAATGACATTACCCTCTCACTTGGTATTGTGTCTTAGCTTTTATCTACCCATTCATCCCTCTTGAAAAAAATACTATAAAGACTTAAGAGGATACTTTCAATGAACCCTGAAAGCTAGAGCAATTTGGTGGTTATTGAGCAAATAACCAATAGCTGGCTTTTAGTCTCACTCCAGAGACTGGCAATTGGAAAACATGTGAAAAGGTCATCATAAGCTAAGGTGAGGTTTCTGATGGACTTAAATTTCCTGAATCAGAAGGAATAGTCCAAAGAAAAGCTAGGTCTAATGATATTAACTAGTGAAAATCACCATGTTATGTTCTGAGGTTTGTGGTACCTGGGAGGAAGAATCTTTTACTGGAAAGACAGAAGGCCTAAATAGTCAAGACTGCAGGAAGAACAAAATTTAAGAGGCATTTTGCTAATCCTAGAACAAGGATTTTCTGTCTTTTCTAAAAGTGTTAGGGGAAAAAATCTTTAGTATTAAAAAAGGATACTGCCCCAAAGAGGTAAGCAAGGATTATAGCTGAGCTAAAAGCTAAAGACAGTTAAAACTACAGTCCAGAAGAATGCAGCAAAGATTCAGAGGGCCAGCAGCTCCCAACAGACCAGTGTCTATCTAAGCAACATCTGGTAGCTGGGTCTGAATAGCTTTTAGAAGAAACAAATCTAATATGGACTATAAGAAAAGGAATAGACCTGGCAGAAGAAACAAAACAGTGTGATGACATTAATGGAAGACTTCAGTAGCCTTTGTAAATACTTTTGCAAGAAGCCATATTGGGCCAGGATAGTTGCCAGTTACTGAGGTTGGAATGCAGAATGCAGGGATGGCATGAGCTGGCATGAGACCAAAAAGTCTGTTGAGAGCATCCTATAAATTGAGGCTGATTTCTATTCTCAGGGTCTCAGTCTTGAGAATGGTGGGAGAGTAGACTTTTCAAAATTGTCTTTTAGCTAAGGTTAACTTATACCTCATAGGAATAGTTACCTAGGCTCAATGCTCATCCAGTGCTATCAGCACCCATTCCTATACATCATCAATAATATACAGCTTTCCAAACACCAACAAGAAGATAAATACTGAAGATCAACTCTGTTAAACCAAACTAACTTGAATTGAGCTAGAACATCAAGCAACTAAGGCAATTAGCCTGGCAGGTTCAGTGATTCAGCTTCACCTGAAAACTCCTGGTGATTTATTATAGGCTTAGTTAGTTAAACAAGGTTCTAGGATTCATCCCAATCCTCTTTCCTCTTGATTTCAATCCATCCTTTCCCTAACCTTCTTTACCTTTTATTAAATAAGTTAAAAAGAGAGAAGCCTCGGGGCAGCTGGGTAGCTCAGTGGATTGAGAGCCAGGTCTAGAGACAGGGGTCCTAGGTTCAAATTTGGCCTCAGACACTTCCCAGCTGTGTAATGCTGGGCAAGTCACTTGACCCCCATTGCCTACCCTTACCACTCTTCCACCTATAAGTCAATACATAGAAGTTAAGGGTTTAAAATAAAAAAATTTTTTTTAATTTAAAAAAAGAGAGAGAACCCTGCATTGACCTGATCTGCGCTGAAGATTCTTAGGGGAAAGGTGTCAGTTAAAACTTCTCCTTTCTCCCATCAATCTCATTCAAGTGATTAGTGATCTTCTATCATCAGGATCAGCATCATAACCAGTAAATCGCAGTCAGTTATAACATCCTTAATAGTTTGAGTTTAATAATACTCATTACATCTAAAGAATTAAGTTCAAAATTATGGTATCTGTTGGTGATATAATACTATTGTGCTCAAATGAATAAAGAACTGGAGGAATTCCATGTGAACTGGAATGACCTCCAGGAATTGATGCAGATTGAAAGGAGCAGATCCAGGAGAACATTGTACACAGAGACTGATACACTGTGGTACAATCAAACATAACCAACTTCTCTACTAGCAGCAATGCAATGATCCAGAGCAAAGCTGAGGGACTTATGAGAAAGAAAACTAGCCACATTCAGAGAAAGAACTGTGGGAGGAGAAACACAGAAGAAAAATAACTGCTTGAAGTAGACACTAAACAATAACTCTAGTCCAACTATCAATAATATGGAATTAGGTCTTAATCAATGATACATGTAAAACCCAGTGGAATTGTGCATTGGCTAAGGGGGGGGGGTTAGCGGGGTTTGAGGGAGAGGGAAAGAACATGAAACATGTAACTATGGGAAAATATTCAAAATGAAAATTTTTTAAAAATAAAAATAAAATAAAGAACTAAGTTCACTTAGCACTGAGAGTTGGGGAAGAATCTTTTACTTTCTCATTGGTCAGTTGTGAAGGAGGAATCAACCAAGTGGTAGGGTCCTGTCAGCTGATTTAACACAGACCACACCCAGCTGCAGTCACTTAATCTTACTCAAAACAATATCATTCAGCTATGTTAAACCATCTAGTTGAGAGGTCTCTTAACCTCCTTTACACCTTGTAACATTGGAGATATATAAGAAGAACATAATCTCCATGCATGTGCCTTGGCCATACATGGTTCTAACATGCATGTACCTCCAGAGATGCAAACTGACCATAAGTATTTCATATATGTGTTTCTCTAAGCATATGTTCCCCTATCTATGTATCCTTTTACCAAGTCCCCTATATTTGTAAGAATATGTGCCAAATGTTTAAGGAGAAAATGCTTTGTTGTTAGTATTCTTTAAATGCCTTTTCATTAAAGACTTTTGCTTTGAACAAATTCTGTCCTCTGAATGACTAGTAAAGGTAACTACATTCATTGGTACTTTCAGCTCTGGTCTTAGAGAATGAAGACTATGAAGACAGAATTTCTTGAACTTGGACTAAACATTTCCCAGGGAAGCTTCCCTGGGAATTTAAGAGGGAGTGTTACCTGTGTAAACACTGTTTGGATAACCAGTTTAAACCTACTCTACAGGGAAAGGGAACATGCATTTAAGCATCTACTATGTGCTGGGCATTATAGTAAATTCTTTATAAATATTTAAATATTGTTTCATTTAATCCTCACAACTACCCAGGGAGGTAGGTACTATTATCACCCCCATTTTATAGCTGGGAAAACTGAGGCAGAAAGAGATTAAGTGACTTGCCTAGGGTCCCACTCCTAGTAAGTGTCTGAGGCCATATTCCAATTCAGATCTTCCTGATTCCAAGCCTCCCATTCTAATCACTGAGCCACATACCTAAATTTATTATGCTACTCTTAGATAGATAGATAGATAGATAGATAGATAGATAGATAGATAGATAGATAGATAGATAGATAGATAGATAGATAGATAGATGGATGGATAATTTTATCAAAATGGATATACCTTTATTTGCCCACATTGTTTTCCTATGCCTTGAGTCCTCTCCTTCCTCACATCTGCTTCTTAAAATTCCTAGCTCTTTTCAATGCTCGGGTCAAGTGCCATCCTCATAAAAAGGCATTTTCTAATTCCCCCAGATCCAAGCTCCCAATCACTTTGTATTTATATTATTTATATCCTGTGTTAACTTATATGTGAACATATTGTGTCCTTCCAGAAAGATATAAGCTCTGAAGGACTATTCATTTTTGTCTTTATATCCTCAGCATCTAACACATCAAGACTTAATAAAACACTATTGATTAACTAATTTATTGTATGTTAGCACCATTCAATGCTTGTCAAGGATGTGAATAATTCATAGTGAAATATACTCTTATCAAAATCTAGAAATCACCTTCCTGGGAAACTATAAATAGTGTAAAATTCATACACTTTTAGTTTACTATTTAACTTACAAGTGTTTTAAATGTCTCAGTGTCTGAATCTCTGATGCCATAGTTATCACAAAGATAATTTCTCTCCTCTGATTCCATAAGACAGATAAAAATAAAGCAAATAAGTGTGTAAAACATGAAAAAACTCAGAAGTGAGTAATGTGAAATGGAATGAAATAAACACCCTAAGCAGACTCCAGTTCTTGAATCACCTCTGTGTGGTGATCTGATAAACTATAACATTTCTTTGTTTGTTTTATATATAATCCATTTTCCCAGTTGATGATTCTCCCTACTCTTTATGAGTTGAAATACTAGGTCCTAGACAGAGTTGATATGTTTTCTGATTCAATCACTACCTCTGCTGACCTCCACCATGTTTGGCACCTGTAAAAATGGAATGAATTGAATTTTCAGTTAAGATAGTGACATGAACATTTGTAGAAAATCACAGTTCTCTTACATACACTCCAGCAAATGTCTAAAAGGACACCATACAACCAAGAAGACCAAAGAGAAATATCAATAATTTCTTCCATTCAGCGCAGCATATGATGAGAAAACCAGAAGTCAGCAAGTGTGTTACTAAGAGTTGTTCACATCCCTTCTCTTTCATAATTTTCTTTATTTCAAAGGGGTGATCAAATGTGGGTAAAGAAAAAATAAGCATAGGAGATAGAAATATATAATTAGCAATCATAACTATGAATGTGAATAAGGTGAATTAACCATAAAGTTGAGGATTACAGAATGGCTTAAAAAATGAAATACAGAAATCACATTTAAAAAATATACAGAGTTAATATGAAGGGTTGGAGCAGAGTATATTATGCCTTAGATTTAAAAAAAAGGATAGGTAGCAGCAATGATTTCAGAAAACTCAATGGTAAAATAAATAAATAATATGTACATTTATATAAATCTAGTAAATGGCATAATATGTAAATGTTTCTTAAAAAGCAGAGAGAGGGGGGCAGCTGGGTAGCTCAGTGGTTTGAGAACCAGGCTTAGAGACGGGAGGTCCTAGGTTCAAATCCAGCCTCAGACACTTCCCAGTTGTGTGACCCTGGGCAAGTCGCTTGACCCCCATAGCCCACCCTTACCACTCTTCCACCTAGGAGCCAATGCACAGAAGTTAAGGGTTTAAAAAATAAAAAAGATTAAAAAGGCAGAGAAAAATAGAAAGAAAGACTAAAATAGTTAGGAATCTCAATGTACCCCTTTCTAGACCTAAAGATAAAAAAAAATTCTATCAAAATAAATACAGAATATATTAAATATAGCTGAATTTAGCTTAATAAAAAAAAATAAAAGTAAATTTCCCAAAGCCTCTAGTATGATAAGCCTGGAATCCAGATATAATACAGGCACTAGCACCTTCACATGTCATCTTCTTTCTGGAGTCTTTCCCTCCAGGGACCTCTGTGTGAAAAGAAACTGGGTCAAGGAGACAAAAATAAGCATTTATTAGGCATCTACTATATGCCAGCCTTATGCTGAGCACTTTTAAAACTATTTGATTCCCTTTGAACAACCCTGTGAGGTAGTGTTTTTTTTTTTATTGCTCTCATTTTACAGTTAAGAAAACTGAGAAAAATAGAAGTTAAGTGACTAGCTTAGGGTCACCAGCTAGCAAGTGTCTAAATTCAAATTTGAACTCAGGTCCTCCTTACTCCAGGCACAGCATTCTATGACCATTTAGGTGACTAACTAGAACTACATGTATCTTCATTGAAGTTAAAGTCTCTTCTCCCAAGTTCTCACCAACTCTGTCCCTCTTACAGTGATGGAGAATGTAGCATCTATTAATTATTCTCCACCAATAAGGAGCTTTAAACAAGCAATTTTTAAAAAGCTTAAAATGCCAAACGAAGGAGTTTATATTTTATCCTGGAGGCAATAGGAACCATAAGAGTTTGTAAAGTAGGTTATTATCACATAGCCAGATCTATATTTTAGAATTATCACCTTAGCAGCCTACTAGAGAATTCAGACAAGGAGTCTATTTAAAACCTATTTTAATAGACCAGGCAGAAATATGTACTGAATGAGGATTGCGACTGTATGACTGAGAATAAAGATGTAAGTTTTAAAATGATAAGATTTTTATGCCCAAAGGGCTTTAAAAGACCATATGCCCTTTGATCCAGCTATACTACCACTGGGTTTGTACCCCCAAAGAGATTTTTTTAAGTTAGTACAAAAATATTCAGAGCCACTCTCTTTGTGGTGGCAAAAAAATTAGAAAACAAGTGAGTGACCCCCAATTGAAGAATGACTGAACAAATTGTGGTATATAATGGTGATGGGATACTAATGTGCTGAAAGAAGTGATGGGCTGCTTGATTTCTTTATGAACTGAAAAGACCTCAATGAACTAATGCAGAATGAAATGAGTAGAAACAGGACAACATTGTGCATAGTATGTGAAACATAGTGGAATGGTCAAATGTAGTAGATTCTGCTACTAATAGCAATGCAATGATCAAGAACAATCCCATGGAACTTATGAAAAAGATCCAGATCTAGAGAAAGAACTATGGGAGTAGAAATGTAAAAGAAAATATATGATTTATCACTCCATTATATGGTTATATGATTTGGGGCTTTGGTTCTTTAAAGACTACTCTATTACAAATATGAATAATATGGAAATGGGTTTTGAGTAATAAGACATATATAAACCAATTGAATTGCTTCTCAGCTCTGGGAAGGAGGAGGAAGAAGGGGAGAGAGAGAATATGAATCATGTAACCATAGAAAATGTTCTAAAAAATTTTAAATTAATAAAAAAAATTTAAATGACAAAATTTTGCACAAAAGAGATAGATTCAAAGAATTCTGGGAAGACTTATATGAACGGATGCAAAGTGAATCAAGCAAAACCAGAATAATTTATGTAATGACTATAACTTTGTTTAAAAAAAAAAAAACTTTGAAAGACTTAAGGACTCTGATAAGTGAAATGACCAATCATGATTCCTAAAGACTGATGATAAAGTTTGCTTCCTCACTTTTGACAGACTGTAAGTACAGAAAAAGATATACATTTTCAAATGAGGCAAGTATGTGAATTGCTTTCTTTGACTATACTATTTATTACCAAAAAAGGCTTTTTGTAGGGGGGAGAATAAAGGAGACATATAAGGAGAAAAAGGCTAAAAAATGGCAAACATTTTAAAATACACAGAAAAAATGGAGGGAAGTTCAAAAGAGGATGTAGAGAAGTAGGGTATTACTAGAACTGCTGCGTTAAATTTAATATCTACTTAATTTTAAATTAAGAATACATACATAATAGATTTGTAGTCTTTAATAATTACCTTTTTCTGTTCTTTGTAGAAGGAAATGTTCATATTTGTTCATGTTTGTAGAGTTAATAATTTTTAAAATTAATAGAAGTGTTTTAAAGTAACATTATTCCATTAACTTTGTAGTGTAATAAAATAACTTAATGAAGAAAAATGTTTTAAGACTTCAATAAAATCCATATCTAACCCATTACTAATCCATAACACAAAATAATAAGTCATTAATGCCTACAACGAATGTGAGGTTTTCAGGAAAAAAATCTACAAACTCAGGAAAATTAGCAAACAAGAAAAGATCTGACCATCTCCTTTTTAGCTCTTCCAAAATAAATTAACATGAAGAATTCTGATGCCTTCATAATGATCAGAATTATGTTTCCACCTAAGAAGCCCTTCTACCAAAGTTTAGAATGTAGCTGATTCATTCTTTATCCTCTACTGATACTTCTAATAGTGTTGCCAATTAGTACTAATTATAATTTGGACATCTGTCTACTATGAAATTGAGGGTGTTCACTCTATGTTCTAAAGGCCACTGAACAACGATGAATTAATAATAATTCTTGGTCATTCTTCCTATCCAGAGTTAAACTGGTGGCATGGAACCAATGAGTTCACATTCTTATTAACATTAAACTGAGCCTTGCAATCTTCTTCTTTCCCATAATTTAAAAACTTGTGCAAATAAGACACCTCCTTCAAAGTTATATTTTCATCACTTTTAGGCAGCTTTAACTATTAAGAATAAACACTCTTAACAGTCATCTTAGAAAAAAGTGCAAGGGCTATCAAATAAGCAAAATTATTATGGTAATGTTATCTGGAGGTGTATCATTTTAAGTCATGAGAGTGGGATAATGACTTATACTTTATATGACTAGAATATCTTCATGAATATCAAAATCTTATTATCACTCCCAAAGATAGCTGGAATTGCTGCTACACATGTCAGAGGGTGCTGTCATGCAACATTAGCACAGATCGTAGGCTTTACAACTAGAAGGAACATGGGTGATGATGTAGTGCAGTGATTCCCAAAGTGGGTGTTACCGCCCCCTGGTGGGTGCTGCAGCGATCCAGGGAGGCAGTGATGGCCACACTTTTTTTGTATTACATTCTATTCTGAATTCAATAAATAGTTTCATAATTTCCAGAGGGCGCTAAGTAATATTTTTTTCTGGAAAGGGAACGGGAAGCCAAAAAAAGTTTGGGAACCACTGAGTCTATTGCCTTCATTTTAAAGAGGCTCAGGGATATTCAAAAAATGATTGATCTCAGTCATAGTGATAATAAGTAGACAAGCAAGAATTGGAAGCCAGGTCGTCTGACTTTAAATCCAGTGCTCTTTTTGGGTTGTGAGTAATTTTTAGTCCATATGAATTCCTGAAACTCTGCACTGATATACTATTTGTGTAGGGTTTTCCCAAAGTGTCTTTTGGCAATAGAGAGATAGTCATCATGAAGTCTTATTCATCCATTGCCTCTGTTGCTGATCCCCAACATAAAACATTTCCTATTGACAATGAAGAGATACTATGAAGCTAGAGAACCTCAAACAATGTAACCCATCAATAAGTACTACCTGTAAGAATCGATCCCTGTGCTTACAGTGTTTGCATTGGGGCATACTAAAGAACTGACAACCTTCTAAGACATTATCAGCTTGAGAACCAGCATTAGTTTCCAGAATGTTAATGTTGACATTGTCAGATTAAAATCTTACAACATCTGATGCAGGGTTACTCCACCACAATGAACATTTAACTGCTGCTTATTGGTTAAAAAAGGAATATTTTTTAAACTCTTCCAAATTAGAATCAGTATTATGCATTGGTACTAAGGAAGAAGAGTGGTAAGGGCTAGGTGAGAGGGGTTAAGTGACTTGCTCAGGGTCACACAGTTAGAAAGTGTCTGAGGCCAGATTTAAACCCAGGACCTCTTTTTACCAGACCTGACTCTCTATCCACTGAGCCCCTTTGTTGCTCCCTGGTTAAGATGATTAACTATTGGTGCTTTGCCTTCCAATATCAGAGCTGTAACAGGAAGGCACTAACTACTTATAATTTTAAAAATATGTTAACCAAAGTATAGAACTTCATACACATGAACAAAGAAGTCCTTGCTGGTATTGTAGGAATTTCCCAGGCCCATAGTAACATTTATGACTGTGCCTTTACAATTCGTACTTAGCATGTCTCCACCTAAAAATCAGAACATATTCCTAGGGCATGTAAGCTCTATATCAAAATTCTTTTCTTTTTTTTTTTCTTTCTTAACATTTCTTGTCTTTGGGGGATGAATAAGTAGATATTCCATATTCTGAAAGAAATTGAGAATTCATCTAATAAAAGGGCTTTGTACAGGGCTTGAAAATATTAGTCCCTAATACAAACTCTGCTGGCTGGTTCTTATGAGTTGATTAATATAAATTGTGCATTTTTAAAGCTGATGAAGAGTGAGGAGGTGTCTGCAGCTCAGGAGCTTCACTCACAGCTTCTGCTACAGGTCACTGCCAACTGTCCAGAAGCCCTTTCTCACGTACACAGACATCTTGAGGAGGTCATTTCTTATATCACCATTTCCAGATGTTTCACAAGTCAGACTTCTCCTTCCTATCCAGAGGCCTGATGGATAATTAGCACCATCTAAACATGCTGAGTATCTCTTTCAGTTAATTGACAGACCAAATGACTCCTTTGGCAAGTGGCAGACTCAAGTATGAGTATAGATGAGACCAAGAACATCCATCATACACACACTCCTGCCACACAGTGGTTAAAGAACTGTCAACATCAAGTTATTTATTATATTGGCTATTAACTCACCTCTAGAAATGTTTAACTTCTTGGAAAAGGAAAGTCCTGCCCTCCAAAAGGAAGACAAAATAATAACATTGTCCTTGTACATAGAAATAAAAGAATCCTCCATAATGTTAGACCACAAAAACTGAACTTGGGCTTGCAAACTAAATGAATAATGCTGCCAAAAGAGCATGGGATGGAAAAACCATTGGGGATGTGGAAAAAAGAAATTATATAAATATGAGATATTACTTCAGACTCCAAGTAATAACTTACAAACCTCTAAAATAAAGTGGGACCTTCCAAAATTATAAGACCATTTTTCCTTTGACCAAAATCTTGTGTATCTTTAAAAAAAAAAGGTAAATTGTAAAGCCTAATTGATATACTTCAAATATCTGTTTTGTTGTAATGAAAAGAATCATCAACATTTAGTTCAAGAAGGAACTATAGATATCCCCAAGCCAGGTGTCTCTTTAAAAGGTAAGAATTTTGAGGCCCACAGAGGTAAAGTTAATGACCATTTCCTCCAATTTACCATATTGTACCTTTGATCTTGTCAATGAAGGTATATTCCCTCTCACAAGATCATACCTACTACATAGGTTAGTCCATCCTGCCCAGCCTGTGTGATTTTTTCCATGTCATCCCATAAGTTCACTGCAGGTATTATACTCAGTGTCAGAAATCTCCCTTAAATTCTTTTGTCATTCCAAGGGTACCAATGAAGCATGCTAGTATGTGACCACATTAATAATGGCTCATATTTATACACTACTTTATGGTCTACAAAGTGCTCTCCTCACAATAACCTTGTGAGAGAGAAATTGTGACTAATAGTCACATTAAGAATCTAGTTCAATAGTTCTCAGAGGTTTTTTGCTCATGGCACAGAAGAATCTTGGCATACTATGGAAGAGTCATGAGAGTGACACATATATATGTAACTGCAAATGAAAAGTTCCATATAATTCCTGACACAAAAAGCAAGAACTGAAACCACAAGAGTATATTAAAATGCATCTTTTGAGAAGCACTGATGTATGTAGTTCCACCCATAATTAACCAAGAACTCTTTCCAAACTGTTGATAAATAGGCATCCCATATTTGATTGAAAACTTCTGGTAAAGAAGAATCCACTACCCTTAAAGAAATTCATTTCACTTTTGGATAGCTCTAATTATGAGAAGATGTTTTTATTATGTCAAGCCAAAGTTCTTTGCAGCTTCTACTCATGCATTTCTACTATGTATTCATTCATGCCTTCCAGGGCTAGATAGCCTCCAAATATTTGAGAATCATTCTCATGTTGCTTTTAAATCTTTTTTCTCCAGATAAAACATGCCCTATTCTTCAGTTAATTCTCAGATGAAACAATCTCCACTCTTTTTATTTTCTAGGTCACCCTCTGAATTTTAGTTGTCCTTTTCCTAAACTGTGGTGCCCAGAACTGAATATAATATTCCAAATGTAGTCTGACAAGGCCAAAAAATAGCAGAATAATCATTTCCCTTGGCCTAGATCATATACAATCCAAGTTACATTTTTATTTGTCATATCACTCTGTTTTCTCATTTAGAACTTGTAGTCCATAAAAACCCAAGATATTTTTTAATATGGATTGCTGTCTGGTACTCAAATTGGCAATTCTACATTTTCTCCATCTTAAAAAAAAAGCATAAAGCCCTTAATCACATTTACAAGCATCATAAAATGTATTCTTATCAACCTATTTTCTTTGCATTCCTCTATTCTTAGCACAGTTCCTGTCACATAGTAGACATTCAATAAATGCTTAAGAACTGAATTTCAGGATGTTTGGTGCAAAATATTGTAGATAGATGGCCTAAATATAAGCAGTCTACCACTACACTAAGGAGCAAAGGTAGGAAGAAGCAACCAGGTGTTTGCCTTTCAGCAGAATGAATAAACATAGAGGAAAGAGTAGAGAGAAAATGTAATGCTCACAAATACTCAAAATTGTACCTAATTTTTTAAAAAAATTATCCAAGTGAGTCATAACAACCTAAATCTGTCTGCTCAGCCAGGAAGCTCAAGTATAAAACTACAAGTATTTTACTTACACAGGTGCTCATCTAGAGCAGAAGTTCATTCTCCTTCTCCTTTTCCTCAATTCCTTGGGAGCTACTTTGGTGTGATAAAAGGATGGAGGAGGGTTCTAGAGTAATAAATTTATATCTATACCAGATAATGCTCCATTCATTTTTCAATAGCAAAAACAAAAACCTTTGGTTTACAAAAAATAAAAGAGCTGTGCAAGCATGGAAACTGAGGTCCTAAGAAGAAAATAAAAATGGCTGGATAACAACTGCCAATGTTGTAATAAGGGAAAGTTATTTCAGTATAATATCGATTGAGAATTAGAAGGGGACCTTAGAGGACATCTAGTCTGACCTCCTGACTTTACAGAAGAGGAAATTGAGACCCTGAAAGAAAAATGATTTGCCTATGATTAATCACACAGGTAATAAATAGCATATCTCAGTTTTAAACCCAGATCCTATGATTTCAAATTCAATGTTATTTCTCCATCATTTCATTTCATCATTGTTTAAGTCCCTGGATGAGATTAGAAAATATAGTCGTCAATATGTGTATAACTATAGTTAATTATAAACTATTGTATAAATGTAAATTGTAATTAATTGTAATTTGGAGTTTAGATAGATAGCTTTATTACTTGAAGTTTTTATGCTAGTGTTTATTAAAGTTTATTTGAAAACAAAAGTTCGTATGTATTCACAGAAAATGGTCAAAACCAAGTCCAAGAGAAATCCATTGCCATCCTTTCAGGAATAATTGTGTTTTTAGGATGGATGTTAAACATGAAATTTTCATTATATAGGAGTGCTTTTATATTTTCACTGACAAAGGAATTTCTCTTGATAGTTACCTCTAAATTCTTTTCCCTCAAGCAAAATTAGACTTAATGAGTAAGGCTGAGGTTTGTAGACCCATTAATATCTTCTGGGGATGCAAATCTTGGAATACAACAATTTCCAAAGTATCAGAATTCAGATTCTTAATAAGAATCTCCAAAGGGCAATGGAGAGTGAAGTTGTAGGTGATGTAGATACCTTATTATCAATATGCACACAAGGAGTGGTATAGATGATGTTAACAATATATATATATATGTATATATATATATATACATATATATAATAGGAAAAGTAGATGAAGTGATTTTATAACTGAAACAAGGAAAAACAGGTGGTCAGCCTTTCTGCTATGCTCTTATGATGTTAAAAATTTTGAAAAAGATGCCCAGTGAACTTAGTATATCATCCCCTGAAGATTTAAAGGAGAATATAGCCAAGAATAACACAAGATAAAAAGATGCAAACAAGTGAGTATACCATTCAGTGTATTTCACAGATACATTGAGGTATATGGTTGCTTTGAGGCATTAAATCACATTGTTGGCTCACTGAATGTTCAATGTCCTAAAACCTTCATCTATAAAATGGGAACGGTGATATCTTCTTCAGAGGGCTGTAGTTAGGATCAAATGAATTCATCTGTCTAAAGCACAATGTAAAGCACTTTGAAAATCCGAAAGATAAAGGTAATTTTTTTAATTCTTGCTCTTCTCATCTCCAGGCCTGGGACATCCCTTCTACTTCTTATGATTTTTTCAAGAATTACTATCAGCAGCCCAATAATTACCATCTTATATTTCAATACTCAAAGATATAATTTGGGGGGCCAACCTAGAACTCATTGAGAGCGGCCAAGAGTTCTTTTTATCATTTCTTCACTTACCCTTCTTTCAACTCCCTGTTGACTGTTATTTTATACCTCAATCCAAAGACAATTTCCTTCATAGGGAAAATGGAAATAAAATTAAAGCTGAATAGCTCTGCTTTCTCTTGAAATCTTTTCTCTTCATACTATCTATGCTAAGCTTATTATCTTGTCTTTAATCCACCTCTTGCCTCCTGCAAGTAGAAGATAGGGCAGGGGTAACCAAATGGCAATTCAGCCTCCCAGTGTTTGCACAGGATGACCTCCATGCCTGAAATATGCTGCCTTCTTATCTCCATCTTCAGATTTATCTTCCTCCAAGATTCTGATGAGCTGTCACCTCTTTTAGGAATCCTCCCCTAATGCCCCTCTTCTAATCAGTCATTCATGTTCTCTTCCTCATCCAATTAACTTATATTTACTTATTTGTATATTTGTTGTGGTCTTCAGTTGAATAAAAGTTCTTGAAGATAGGGACAATTTCTTTTACTCATTGCATCCTTACCACCCAACACACAGTCTTACACATATCAGGTACTTAAAATATTTTAACCAAATTTGCTTTATCAAATTTAAATCAAACTACCTAAGTATGGACAGAAAGGAAAAAGAACAGATATAAAGAAACATCAATGTCTTCTTTTTGACCTATCATTTCTTTCTATTCTCAATTTAAAGAAATCTACACATCCAAAATCAAAGCCATCATGAGTGCAGAGGGAATTGGGTTTTGTCACATAAGCTGATAGGTATTGGAGCCAAGAAGAACATACTTCCTCCTCTAATAGCCACCATGCCCAGCACTCACCTAATATCTTCTAATATATCATCTGACCACTCCAGCCTTCAACTCTAAGATCCTGAGTAGTCCCCAAGATCCTTTCTGCTGAGACCATTTTTGCCCTAAACCTCTCATGAGGGTAAAAGTAGTAGTGTCTTGGAAATAAGCCATCCTTTCCCAAAACAACTGTTCCTGAACACATTTCACACATTTCATTTCATTTTGTACATTTCAGAGTATTCATGTTCTCTGTGATCCAGCTATACTGGCCTACTTGGGTTTCCTTCCACAAAGTATTCTGTCTTCCATCTCAATGCCTTTTCTCTGACTATTCTCTATACTGGAATGCTTTCCCTCTACCTCATACCATCTCTTATTTCCCTCAGGATTTACTTTAAATCCCATCTTCTGCAGGACATCTTTTCTGGTCCCACTCACCAACCCCTCCACTGGCACTTTCCCTCTCCAATTACTTTCCATTTGCACTGCATATATTTTGTATGTTCCCAATTGTCTCTCCCATTAGAATGCCCTTCTTGAGGGAAGGCACTATGTCCATGCGTGGCATATATTAGAAGCTTAATAAATGCATATTAAAAGGGCAGCTAGGTGGCTCAGTGACTAGAGAGCGAAGCCTGGAGAAGGAGGTCCTAGGATTAAATCTGGCTTCAGACATTTCCTAGCTACGTGACCTTGGGCAAGTCACTTGACCCCAATTGCCTTGCCCCTACCATTCTTCTGCCTCAGAACCAACACTTGGTATCAACTAATTCTAAAACAGAATGTAAGGGTTTTTTAAATAAATGCTTGTAGACAGACTAAGAGCAGTACTGTCCCTTACATTTCCACTTTCCTCACTCTACTCTAAAACTAAATTTGCTTCATGTTTATTTTAAACTTTTATGGTTATTTGCATAATAATTCTATAATAATAATAATAATTAATAATAATTCTTAATAATATCAACTTTGCCTTCATTATTCTGGAAAAAATTAAAAGTATTAAATGTTCCTGGTCTATTGCTTCCTTTAGAACAACTTGAAGTAACACAATTCCTGAAACAAAACTTTCTTGTGATTTTCCTTTTTGAATCAATTCCTGCTCCTTGCAAGCCCCTTTCAATCTTCCATTAACTTCCCTCCTTCTCTGTTTCAGAGATTTCTTCAAGTGACTCTTGGCTTCCTTTTTTATCCTGGAGGCATTGCCCTCAGATGTTTCCAATTAACCTGCTCACTTGTCAGTAAGTATAGGACTAAAGATAACTTTTTTTAAGAACCACCCTACTTTGAACCCAAACTTACTTGATTAAATTGAACTAAAGCACTTCCAACAGGAATCATAAATGATTTCTTCACTTATCATGACCTAAGTGGTCCCCTCCATCTCAAAGGATCTGTGATTCTGTGACCTGCCATGAAATATGATTCAGAGATGAGAATGCAAAGCATCATTTTGCCATTTAAAATAATTATTGTGCCTTTGCCTTTATGACATATTTCTGGTCATAGCTGAGATTTATGTGAGGCCAAGTCTTTGATCAGGAATATGAAGACTAATTATAATGTGTTCCCAGAACCTATTGCAATAGCAAGTGGAATTGACTATATTGAGGACTAATTAATTCAGTACCTACTTAGTATACTGTCATGTGCTACTTGCATATGAGAAACAACATGGAAATTTTAGGAAAAAAAGAGCTGGCAGTGGAGTCAAGACAATCTGGGTTCAAGTCCCATTTCTGACATATACTGACTGGGAGACCTTGGTCAAATTATACCCTTGAGACTAGAAGTCACAATGTCCTATGTATTTTGCATAGAAACATCTCCCACCCCCCACCCAGTGAAATGACAGAGTTAGATAAAATTTAAAAATAAATCTTATCTCTTCAAGAAGAATCTGTATTTCCAGAGGGTCAGAAATACTTATTATTTCTTTTGTATCTCCCACAGCACAAAGATTTCCTAGAGTTAGGAAGTACCTTGAGGACATTGTCCACTTCAAGTTCCTCATTTACAATGAGAACTTAAGATTTCAAAAAAATGAAGTGATTTGTCCAAGGTCACACAGGTAATATGATGGAGAGCTGGAATTTGAACTCGTTTCCTTAAACTCTTAAGTGGATATCATTCCTTCCTTTCCATATGAGACTCCACAAACAGAATTTCCAGCTCTTTCCATCTATTTGTCAGAATCAAGAAAGGACAATTATTTGAAATCAAATGCAAAACATTTCAGCAAGTACAAAATCATATCCTAAAAAACCAAATCCTTCAGCACTGAGGAGGCAGAGTAAAAGAGCCATCAGCATAGAGTGGGATGCATCCATTCAGTGTCTACCCACACGGAACCTACAACAACCTGAAACAAGTTTGAAACTCGTGCTTGTTGTTGATGCTGTTTGGGCCTCTGTAGAAGGTTGTGTCTGTGCTTGTCCAAACCACACAGCAATATAATGATAGTGTTTAGGAGAGGAAACCCTATCATTAAAATTGCAGTGGTACTGGGATTATAAACTCCTATTTTCACTTATTCATGAGTATCTAAACAAGTCTCCTTCTGGACTAAAATTCTATCTAGGGATAGATTTGTTTGCAATATAGAGACAAAGCTCTTTAATACTAAGTGTTACATAATGAAAGAGATTTATTGATTGGATAAATGAATTATATAAATATGACATACATATGTGTATTCTTATTTCTCAAATGTAAATAGATCCTATTGTAATTAATAAGACAAAAATTCATTTTAAAAGCATTATTGGGGGGCAGCTGGGTAGCTCAGTGGATTGAGAACCAGGCCTAGAGAAAGGTTCAAATCTGGCCTCAGACACTTCCCAGCTGTGTGACCCTGGGCAAGTCACTTGACCCCCATTGCCTACCCTTACCACTCTTCTGCCTTGGAGCCAATACACAGTATTAACTCCAAGACAGAAAGTAAGGGTTTTAAAAAAAAGCATTATTGAATTATTAGCTTTTAGACATATTATATTTTATCAACCAAAAGTTACTAATCATATAATTATTATCATATAAAATTCATGAAAAATTTTTTACCTTATAAAAGGAAATCTTATTGTTATATGTAGAGAAACTCATATAAAATAATTCCTTCATTTAACAGATGAGAAAAGTTGCAAAAAGATGAAATAAATTATTTGTTCTTTACTAATTAATCAACATAAGAATTTCCAACCTAACACTCCTCTGTTCTAAGATTTTTTTTCTTATATGATATATCATAAAGTTTTGTGAAACCTGACCAAGACCTTCCAAGAATGACAGAGAACTGGTGAGATGGAATGTGTGAAGACCCATCTCACTATAAATTATTGGATTTTTACTTCCTTTGGTCCCCTGAATCTTTTTGGATTTCTAAGACAGGTTTCAGGTATATAAAACTAAAATGTCCCTCCAACTTGTTTATTGAAACTCTAAGGTACACAATGTATCAAACATTTGACGATAGGTTTTGCTCTAAAATAGCTACAGAGGGGGGCAGCTGGGTAGCTCAGTGGATTGAGAGTCAGGCCTAGAGATGGGAGGTCCTAGGTTCAAATCTGGCCTCAGACACTTCCCAGCTGTGTGACCCTGAGCAAGTCACTTGACCCCCATTTCCCACCCTTACCAATCTTCCACCTATGAGACAATACACAGAAGTTAAGGGTTTAAAAAATAAAATAAAATAAAATAAAATAAAATAGCTACAGAATTTGGTATTAAAGGTATGAAATTCCTATGTACTATTCCCCTGTGGCAGCCAGGTGGCAAAATGGATAGAGTGTTAGACCTGAAGGCAGAAAGAACTGAATTCAAATGTGACCTCAGACATTGACAGTGCAATAATGTTGGATGAATCACTTAACTGCTATTTGCCTCAGTTTCCCTAAATGTAAAATGGGAATAATAACAGCACCTACCTTGCAGGATTGCTGTGAGGATCAAATGAGATAATATTTGTAAAGTACATAACATAGTGCCTGACACATAGTAAGTACTGTCATGTATAAGGGGTATAACCAAAGAAAATTCAAGGTTTACCATGTCATATTAAAATATAAAATCCTTTAAGCATTGATCTTAGACTGCAAAGCATACACATAATTACCAGAACCCGGAATGGCAAATGTGAGTATACTTCCTAGGGTTCTTGGGAGGGTGAGGGGGGAAGAAGGAAGAGGGGCTACACATGGCACCTGCTATCCATTCAAAACCCTTTTTAAAATATCGTATTGATATCCTCTATTTTATATGTCATTTCTCCTTAGACCACACCAATCCAGTGACTCTTTATTTAAAAAACATTAAGCAAAGCTAACAGAACAGGAACCACATCTAACACTGTATACTAAATTCTATATCCATAATCCCCACCTCTCCTATGAAAGTAGGACTTCTTCAAAGTTCTCCATAACCAAATCTATTCATTATAATTACTTTTTCTATGATGGCTTTTTTGGTTTTTTAATTTATATTATTGTAGTCATTATGTATTTGTCCTCTTGGATCTACTTTAATTTACTTCACATCATTTCACATGAATGTTCCTTGTTTCACTGAATTTATCATATATATATATATAATTTCTGACTTTATTTTCTGATTTATTTTCATACTTTCTGGCCAGAGATCTCATTGGACATATATTCCAAAGAGGTCAATAGCCAAAAGAAAGTTTCTATATATACTAAAATATTTGTGGCATCACATACTATGGTAGCAAAAAAAAAAAAAACAACAAAAAACTAGAAACAAAGACGGTGCCTGTCAATTTAGCAATGGTTGAACAAACTTCCATATGCTCTGTAATCCAGTGACAGTGACCTCTGGGATGTCCCCCTAACAGTACATTCCAGCTCCTGCCTCTGGCATTTTCACTGGCTATTCCCCAATCTCAAACTCTCTCCCTCCTTATTTCTTCCTCCTGGCTTCTCTGGGTTTTTTCAAGATTCAGTTAAAATCTCATCTTCTACAAAGAGGCTTTCCTGTACTCCTTTAATGTTAGTTTCTTCCTTCTGAGATGACTTCCAATTTCTCCTGTATATATTTCATTAATGCATAATTCTTTGCCTGTTTTCTCCCTATCAGATTGTGACCTTTTTGAGGTGCAGGATAGGTTTTACCTTTCATTGTATCCTCATTGCTTAGCATAATGTCTGGCACATCAGGTAAGTCCTTAAAACATAGTAGTTGATGATTTGTTGATTTTTAAATAAACACTTAGGGCAAGTTTCATGAGAGATGTGGAATTGGAACTAGAGTAAAATTTCAGTTATGATAAAAGGACAGAAGAAATATTTTACAACATAGACTCCATATCAATCAATAACTTTGATATTATCAATCAATAAAACCTAAAATCAAGGCATAAGATACTCTTTGGGCAATCAAACATTCATCTTCCACAATGAAAATCTAAACAGAATATGTAGTAATTATGAACTGGCCAATTGGTCTTTCCTGTCAGTTTTCCAGGGATTTTGGCAATAAGAAATAGATGTTCTAGGGATATATCTCAAAGATTTTAATTGTGCAAGCACAGTTTATAGGGTGGGAGAATCTACCCCAAAATGTTTTGATGACCTTATATATAACATCCAAATAACAGGTAAAGATATTAACATTTCCACCATGGATTGTTGTTGGTGGTGGTTTCACTGATATAAATATGTTAGGTAAAAGTGGTAGTAACACTGTCCCCTGCATTGGTTATACCACATTTGGAATGTTAGATCCAGTTCTGAATGATATTATTTTAAAAAGACATTGAGAAACTAGATTACAACTAGAAGACCCTCACAATGAGAGAACTAAAAATCATGTCATATGAGCTTATGAAAGAAAAACCCATTTTATCAGACACTCTTATTCTCTACTAGACATATAAATGAGACTATGTATAGAATACTTGAAAATATACTACTAAAATTTTCCAGCCAAATTAATGTTTTGAATCCTAGGTTTTCAAAGCATTTGATATATTGCACCCAATAAAATGTGTGATATTTTTCCTTGGGAAAAAATCAGACTAGACTTGTGATTAGTGAAGGGACCTCTTCCTTTTATTTATTGGCACTTTGTTTTCTATATTCAGGAGTTCTCAGCAAATTTATTATATTGCATTATAGTGTTCAGATTTTTTTGACTTGTCTGATGTGAAACCTATAATCCTTGAGTAATCTCTATGCTGCCTCTCTTCAATAAGTTTTGCTTGTATAGAAATCATGTTTTATTTTTAATGCTATATTTTTTGTTTCTCTTCTTCCAGATTGTCTTTCACGTCTATATTTTTGCACTCTCCATCAGTTGTTTCAAGTTTTTTTGGTAAGATTTTCTACCATGTATTAAAGTATTTTCTATTCTGTCCATTATCTCTTCTATGTAAGGCAATAGATTTTGCTTCCATCATTTTTATTTCACTTTTGAATCATTTGAGTACTCTTCTATAGTTTCATGGTCTCTTAGGAATCCAGGTTCCTTTACCTCATCAGGTCTTTAACTAAGTTTCCTTCTTTCTGTAATCTTTGGTAATTTCTTTTTCCTTGATATTTCCTTTGATGTTACTTTCATACAGGACTGTGTCTGAAATCTGTCTCTTTCTCCTCTCCTACTGGGAAATGCAGTTTTTACCAGCTTCAGACTCTATTACAAGTGACTTCTAGAGGAAGAGAATTGACTTAGCTGGATATTAGTCTTCCCTTTAAGCCTGGTGGAGCTCTACACTTATGCTAGCATTCTGCCCAGTTCTCTTTGTTCTTCAAATATTTCACTGAACCCTGATGTAGCTCAATCCACTTTCATGGTGTCATGCCAGCTAAAGCAAAATTTCTATATTTTGTGTTGCAGGATTGAGGAGGAGGGATAGAACTGAGTTATTTACAAGCCCATGGGGTGATTTGGATAGGCTTTCCAGAGTGTAGTAGCCAAAAAAAGGGGGAAGAGGTGCTAAGTAAGCACATTAAGAATTTGCTTCCATTGCTTTTAGTTCACAAGTTATCTCATTTTGGGTTCTTGGGGTCAAATTTAGAGAAAGTCAAAATTGCTTTATCTTTTATATATGATTCCTATGATTTTAGAGATATCTGAAAGGCTGTAAAGATTCAAGAAAATGACTAGTCCTCCAACTTGTTGGTCTTGAGCCCCCTAAAAATCCATTATATGAAACTCCCCATAGAGGAGTATTGTGTCTGTGTGTGTGTGTGTGCGCGCACATACACACGCTTATATAAGCATAGAGGCATCCAATCCATAAATTGTAGTCTCTCTGAAATGGTTAACTTGAATCAAAGGCAAGACTTAAAACAAAGTCCTAATATAGACTTAGAGATGGAAGGCCTTTAGAGGTTATCTAGTCTAACCTTATTTTATAAGATGAAGAAACAAGTTCAGAGAAGTTGACTAGTCTAGAATCACAAAACTAATAACTACAGGTTTGGAACTCCCTAATTATTATACCACATCAAAAAAATCTTTCTTCTGACTTCCACGATTTCAAAACATTGGTCATAATGTGCCTTGACAAGTTGCATTTACTGATTTTTCTTTCAAAATTGAGATTTGTATATAAACACCCATACACAATTTACCTACACCCATCTTCCCAGAGCTCCTTATGTTACCTGAAATTTTTAATCTTATGAAATTCTATTATTCTAAAATTCCTAGCCATAAAGGAGAATACTGGCTCTACAAAAATGGGCTTTTATGTGAGAAGACCTAGAGATCATTAAAAGTACTACATAGTTTCTCAAATGAAATGTAACACTACTCAACTGTGCATTGCAGCATTGATCCAAGAAATACATACTGATGGACTGACTCTAGTTGTCTTTCCTAATATGCATTCTTTATACTCTGTTTTTCTATCTGAGTGACTAAGCCACCTATTTGTGACTGGATTTCATTGGGAGAACAACAGTAAACTGAGCACGTAACATAAAAAATCTTCAAAGACGTGTATAATTAGAAAATGAAGCTGGTCAATCATAAATAGACAAATGAATGTTATGCTGATATCTGTACAATACTTTTGAAATAGAGAAGGTTATAACATGGTCTATGATTTCTCTATGAAGATATCATGAAAGACAAGATCATTCAGAGTTTGTGTAGAGACAGAGAGTATCCATTATGCTGAGAATTCTATTTAGCAAATATCCATCCATCTTCATGCCATATATCCAGACTCCATCTCCAACCTGGCTCTTGAGCTGTCACCCAAGGGACCCTGAGCTACTCACACTGAGAATTTCCTTTACATAGCCCAGATCCAGACCCATTACACTATTCTCTGACCATCTTTATGCCATGTGGTCATTCCTGTCTCTCCCATATACATTTTCCTACTCCAGGCCTAGGAAAAGTAATCAAATCAATATTACTACTCCTAAAAAGGACAGGTCAGTTAGCCTTGGATTCCACCAGATCAAAACACATCTCTCTTTGGCCACCAGTCCTGCATGTATGTTGTCTTCCTCTATCAAAATGTAAGTTCTTTGAGGACAGGAATTATCTAGATTTTTTCATTTGTATCTCCAAAGCTCAGGACTGTGTCTGGCACATAGTAAGCTAGTACTTAATTCTTTTAAATCATTCATTCATTGGCCTGAACTAAAAAG
This sequence comes from Gracilinanus agilis, assembly GCF_016433145.1. Taxonomy (NCBI): domain Eukaryota; kingdom Metazoa; phylum Chordata; class Mammalia; order Didelphimorphia; family Didelphidae; genus Gracilinanus; species Gracilinanus agilis. The sequence goes on along the minus strand of NC_058132.1, from coordinate 381,875,978 downwards.
TGATAATACAAATTTACCAAATAATTTCTTGGAAAGCTGTAGTTCTAATAAAGAAATTCTGAAAACCTAATTATTCATTAAACATAAAGAAGAGATTTAATTGATTTATATCTCTGTTGAATGCCAATGGACTCTAGAATTCTGAGTCTTCACAGTAGATGAAAATGTTTTGGCAAACTCCTTGCTATTCAAAAACATTTACTTTAACCTTAACAATTACAGCAATCTTTTTTAAGATATTATCTAGTAATATAATCCCAACTATAAAAAAAAGCTCCAGAGGAGACCCTTTGAACCAAAGACCATAGATCTTATTTCTGTTCTTCTGAAGCTCACAGAATCTTTAATAAGTAGACTCATGCAAAACATTAGCAAGTAAAGCTTATTAGAGGAAAGGTAATGTGATTTCTCTAAGGATAATCATGCCTCATTGGTCAAATATTCTTTGAAGGGATAAATAAGCATGTGGACAAGAGGGAATGAGAGGACCTAGTTCCCCTAACATTTCAAATGTTTTGGCATAGATATAGAACTGAATTAATTAAATAATAGATAGTGATAAACAAACACTTGTTTACATTTAGTTAACAGTGGGTTCTCCCAGAGAACAGTGCTAGAACAGCTCATTTTGACATTCTTCAAATAATCTGTAAAACAAAGTAAAATATCTCTGTGTATGTGTAAAACAAATTCTTCTGAGTAGCGAAATGTCAAGTTAATGGGGAACACTTCTGGAACATCTCCCAAGATCAGATGAGTGGGCAGAAAAGTGTCAATGCAGGCATTCATGGAGAAAAACAAGACAAATTTTGCCTTTAAAATAATGGTGTTTTCTCTTTATATTTACTCTGTATATATTTAAATATGTATTCATTGTCTTTCCCATTAAGATATAAGCTCCTTGTGAGATGGGAAGGAAAAGAGAAGGAAACATGCATTTATTAAGCCCCTGCTTTGTGTCAGGCATTGTGCTAAGCACTTTACAAATATTATTTCATTTGTTAGAAGGGATTGTTTCATTCTCTAGACTTTGCTAAGCATATATTAAGTGCTTTATCAATTCCTTTTGACTGATTGATCAATTGATTGAATGGATTCTGGGCAACTGGTTATAGCCCAGTAAAGAATCAAGGGCAAGAGCCCTTCTAATTTCTTTCAAATTGTGAGCATATAATCCTTCTCCATGAGCTGATAGACATTTTATATGTGAATCCAATAAAAATAAATCATAGGTGAACAGTATTTAAAATTGTCATCTAATTGAATTTGCAAAGCTAAATCCATCCTGTATTTAACAACATTCATATCCATAGCTTATCTGTATGATAATTCGAGATAAATCATAATAAAGATGAGAGAACACAAAGAACTTTCTTCTCCACAGTTTCACCTTGGATTGGTCTTTCTGGCTCCTTAGCTTCTCTGGTCCCATCCCAGGCTCCCAAGAGAATATTCCCTGGACTGGCAGGGCTCTTAACAAGTTGAGGTCAGACATGACTTTTCCAAAGACTAAAGAGCTTATGGGGGAAAAGAGGTCTGGCTCAAAGTCATGCAGCAACTCAGAGGTCACTGAATGACCAAAAGAACAAAGATACAAGGTAGAGACTGTACCTAAGGAAGAAAGTAATTAATGTTTTCTGGAACTTAAGTGAAGGGCATCATTTATGAAATAAGCTAGGGAGACAATAGGAGAAGAACAACTAAAGAAGAAAGCTACCATGAGTTCCTTCCAAAGACTACTTAACAAAAAGGGAATCAAATAGCCAAGCCTCCTGAAATTTGTCATATTTTGTGCAAGTTGAGCTTTAATACAAGTATTAGAAAGCAGCACAGGAAAGATATTGTGATCCCTGAGCCCCATTTGATTTCAGATCATAAGCCTTAGAACAAAAAGAGACCTTGCTTATGATCTAATCCAAACTGTCACTTTACAGATGAGTCAGAGATGTTAAGTGACTTCCCCAAATAATAAATAGCAAAGTCATGACTCAAACCCAGGCCATCTGTTCCCACTTCTATTTTCCTTTCCACTTCATAGACTCTTCCCATGCATATCAGGAGTCGCCCCTATTTTGTTGAGCAGCAAGTAAAAGCAATAAGTTTAGACCTCCCCCAAGACACTGCCTCACCAAACTAGTTGCCTAGTACCATATGAAGGAAACTAAGAGAGGCTTCCCAGAGTTATCCAGGTCTAGGAATATTAGATGGAACTACAGGAAAAAGGCATTATTGGAGATAGACCACATTTGTTCTGCAATGAAAGTCTAGTCAAATACTAATGATCATTAGAAATGGTCATGGAACTGAAACACAGATCATCCTCTTAGTCTTGTTCAGTCTACACCTATAATACAGAGTGCAGTATTGGTCAGCACACTTCAAGAAAGACAATGATACCGAGAAATGTAGAAAGGACATTCCTTTATATCAGTAATTCCCAAAGTGGGCACCACCGCCCCCTGGTGGGTGCTGCAGCAATCAAGGGAGGCAGTGATGGCCACAGGATTTGGGGGCGGTGAATAACTGTAAGGGGGTGGTCATAGTATGTGACGGGGGCACTAAGTAATAATTTTTCTGGAAAGGGGGTGGTAGGCCAAAAAAATTTGGGAATCACTGCCTTAAATAATCAAGGTGTTAAGAGTTTTCCATATGAAGGTAGTACATATATATATATCAGTATAAAAAGATCCAAGCTTCCTTCTATGAGTGTTTAGTTTCTCTACCAATGCAAAGCTCTATAGCTATATCTCATGGCCAACCTCCTTGGTAACAACCCTTTCCTAAAATAATGAGGTTTGATCCTTAGTAGCAGACACATAATCACTCCCCAGGTTCATACGTGAAGACTTTCCATCTGCTGAAGCTTGAACTTTATTGGCAAAAAGAATTTGAGAATTCAAAGTCACTTCCATGCTATGTGAGGTAGGAGGGCAGTAATAATAATAATAATAATAATAATAATAATAATAATAATAATAATAATAATAATAGGATTACATTGATATAGCACTTTCTAGTTTACAAAGCACCTAACACCTATCATTTCATTTGATCCATACAACAACTCTGTAAGGAAGATACAACAAGTATTATCTCCATTTTACACATGAGGAAAGTGAACCTCAGAATGGGGTAATATTTTTTCATCATTACATGACTAGTATTAGAGGCTGAATTTGAATTCAAGTATTTGCTGATAGTGCTCTTTCCATTCTGTTTCTACTGGAGGCAGGATAGTCTAAGGCAGAGTGAATAGACTAAAAAGAATTAGGACTCAGTCTATAAGAACAAAGACTGAGAGGATTATCATAAAAATCTAATAAATCCTGAAGGGTATATAATTGTGTGACAAATTGCCGGTTCACACCATCCCAGAATACTAAAACTAAAGAGCTGCTAAACATGTGTACTGCACTGAATCATAGGGATATTACTCCATCACCTTTTGAATTTTTGGCATCTTTTGAATTTTTGCAGCTGTCTGCTTCAGTGATTTCTGGAGTAGGTAAGCAACAATGACATTCAGTCATGTTGAAAACCTGCTCTTCCTTTGTCTATTTACTAATGCCCAACACAATGAGGGTCTTCTTCAATGCTTGGAAGAGATCATTTTAGGAAAAAATCAAAGCTCTACTTTATCCAGCCCATAGACAGTTTAAGGAACTCATTACTGAAAAAGCAATACAGGTTGGAAAAATAAACATTCAAAAAAGAATTAGCTTCCATTAATAGATGATAAAGCCACAGCTGAGATGGGCTGAGTAGATTCCTAAGCTTTTAAAAGTGACTCAGTATTCTCTTAAACAATGGCTTATAGCCACTGACCCTGAGCTGGTTTGAGACCATTATTCAGATCCAGTATCACTTTAGGGGTTGGGGAGTTATTATGAAGGTGATTGCATAGCTAAGCATTTGAACTTTTAAGAGAATACCAAGTGCCATCTAGGTAACTCAAAGGATTGAGAGCCAGGCCTAGAGATTGGAAGCCCTGGGTTCAAATTTGACCTCACATACTTCCTACATGATGCCAGATAAATCACTTAACCTCAATTGCCTAGTCTTTACCCCTCTTCTGCCCTTGAATCAATATCAATTCTAATAGGGAAGGGAAGGGTTTTTTTTTTAAAGAAAGAATACAAAGCAAAAACTTCTGGGCAATTTAAATGTACCAGGGAGAAATCCTTGCCTTTGTTTCTGCTTATATCCTTCACTTTTTATCCCTTCTCTTCTGTTCTCTACTTTGTAATTTTTATTTACATGTTCTAGTAGTGGAAAATTTTCACCCCCTCTGAAGTCTCATACAAAGACTAGCACATCTCTTGAGCTTTCCATTGATATCTTAAGCAAGCAAAAAAATTATATCAAAATAGGAGTACTATTTTCTCATAAAATTTACTCTAGTCACTATGAGAGGCAGTATGATATAGTGGAAAGAACATTAGATTAATAATGAGATGTCCTAAATTTGAGTCTTAAATCTTTTGCCCACTAGTTTGTTACTTCAAAAAAGTCACTCTATTCTTCAGTGCCTCCATTCCTCCACTTGTCAAATGAAGGTAATAATATTTGCATTTACATACTTAGCGGAACTGCTTTGAGGAAACTGTAGACTGTAAGGCACTGAACAAATTGTTATTACTATGTATAAGCCAAATAATCATTAGGAAAAAACTAGGCAAGAAAAATAAAAATCACATAAGTAGAGATTTTAAATTATTCCTTATTTCCAAAAGCAGATGAAATGATTTATCTGCAAGCAGATGAGAATTCATGCCTGCAATTTCTAAGCATCAATCAACTCTTGTTTCTGATTGCCTCTTTCAGACTAGCAACGTTCCAACATGAAATCTTCCTGTGTACGTTTTTAAATTATTCTTAAGGATTTGCTAAGCATAGATGCCATTGTCATTACTATGTTGTTATTTTCAACTCACCCACGCATATAGAAAAACGTACAACTAAGTCATTAATATTTTGCTGATGCAAAGTCAGCATTTCTTTTAGCTTATTAGATAGGAACTTGGCTTAGCCTTAAATCATGGCTTAATTGGGGAGAGTTGGATCAGATACATTGTTTATGAGCTGGTATAGGTAAAGAAGTAAGATAAAGAAATACTCCTTCAGCTGGTGTGGAGGTACAGATAAAAAAACAATTTAAAAATTTTTTTCTTATCATGAATGTTTAAACCATAATATGAACATTTCAATTTTCAGAGGAGAACAGAGGAAATGATTATATATTAAACTGGGAATTTCAGTTACATAGTTTCTATTTTAATTGCATATTAAATTTAATATAGTCTTATCATAACTAACCGACTTGATTACTTACAGTTTTGAACTTTCATAAATGTTCTTTTCCTTCCTTATACTGTAGCATCACTAGTACTACCCACCACTTCCTCACTCCAGCCCCATCACCACTAGAAGTCCTTTCTATTAACAAATAAGGATAGTGAAGCAAATGATTCAGCACATGAGCTCTGGATGAAAATTCTCTACCTCTAGTTTATCACCACTTTTCCAAGTTGATCATCATCATCATGCTGTTCTAGAGCCAAATTGCTAGTTTCATTGATCAGAGTTCTGAAATCTTTCAAAGATGTTTTCTTTATATTATTATGGTCATTGGAGAAACTTTTCCTAGTTCTGCTCCCTTCATATTCTGTCATTCATTCAAATCTTCCCAAGTCTCTCCGATTCTATATTTATCATATATCCAAGTTACAATAATATTCTATTATATTTATATACCATTATTTATTTCCCAATTGATTGCAAGCAAGGCTAAGTTTTAAAATGTTATATATGAATATGAAAACACATACACAGAGCTTAATTTATAATAATTATGAGTACTATCCACTGTAAATATCCATTTTTTGAAACAACCTTATAATTAACCCAAAACCTAAATATTAAATTCATCCTCACTCATATTTGCTATGTCTTGAAAAATATTCATACCCACAATATATTTTTCCACTGCCATCAAAGTAATGCTAATTTTTAATTCTTTGGAGACTGTAGGGCTCCATGACTAACAACCTTAGACCACCAGTAGAATCTTGCTATTTAAAAGATCACATTTGACCCAGGAGAAAGCTCAGAATCATTAAGAGAATTAGTCATTTCCCCAAAGGCACTCTGCAATTCTCCCTATCTAATTTTGAGCACAATTCAAAGTTCCTTTTCAGAAGAGACTGTGACACAAACAAATAAGAAGCAATTAAGAATCAAAGTGAAGGATGATATCAGAGAAACAGATGAATGAGAAAGAAGATGGGGGTCATTTGGTAAGAGAAAGAGGTAAGTGGCTGACACCCTATTGTCAAAAGAAGTCAAGGGCACTTTCCAAAACATATTGGACCTACTCTCCATGAACATACATGAACATACTTCCACATTATGAGAAGACAATAAGGAAAGTCATACAAAATAGACAGATATGGATGGGCTATTTTCTGTAGTATAGCAGGTAACATCCATGCCAGTAAGATCATAGATTCATTTGGCTATTAGCTCAGGAAATGGTCATCTGTATAACTCTGAGAACATAAGAATACCATTACCAGTTGGAAATATTTGATTTATAGCTATATCACTGCTGATATCAAGCCAATAAAAAAAGAAACTTTCTCTGTGTCTTCACAGTCATAAGCATCATTGTAGGCAATGGATATTTACTAATTAGTTGACATCCAGGTGTCAAATTCCACATGTGCCAAAGATATATATTAAGTATAGCTAGCAAGGGAGTTTGGATTTCACAACTGTTTAATTCAAGGAATTTTTATTAAGTACTTTTCCATTGCAAGATAATTCAGTAGCTGCTAGGATACAAAAGTCAAAGACAACACTGAGTCTGACTTTGAGGAGGTGACAGCTCGCAAGAAGAATCTAACTTATATACTAATCAGCATAATGCACAGATAACAACAGGGGCAAAGGAAAGCTAGGGAAGAACTTTGAGAAATATGAGAAAAAGAGCTTTCACTTAAGGGAAATCATGGAAGAGGTAGCAACTAAGAAAGAACTTAAATTTAAGAAAGAGACTTAAAATGGGGTACAGAGAGTGAAAGGGTCTTTTCCAAAAATGTGTATGGTATGAGTTAGAGCAAGAAAATGGAAAAGAAGAGGATGAAATTAGAAATTGAAGCAAAGTCCAATTTAGCTAGAAAAATAAAATAGGTAGGTATAAAGGAATAATATGTGATTAAGTTTAGGTAGATAAATTAAAGCAAGATAACGGAAAGTATTTAAACTAAAATTGATAAACAACTGGCAGAAACTGAAGGTTTTTAGAAAGAGATGTAATATTATTAATAGAGATACAGATGAATCTAAATAACCAATAACCAATACTAGAAAAATTATGAGCACGTATACCAATGACAGTGGGTTGGTATTACCTTGGTATCTAGAAAGCACATATTTATGACACTACAAAATTATAAAAACATATGCCATTAATTCTTTAGTAAAAAAAACAGAAATATTTTCCAGTTAATTCTCAGAAATATTCAACTGGCCTAAGTGTCAATACTTCTGATGCATTTAGTAGTCATTATTGTTATGAATATATCACTTTTTGCTTACCATCTCTGGTATTATCTTGCAACCTTGAGAGAACTTGAATTAAAGATAAGAATGAAAGATCAAATATTAAACACCCTTTATCATCAAAGAATATAAATACAAATATATAAATGGAATCTTCCCCAGTGACCTAAATTAGGCAAATGTTCACAATATAAATTTATCTACTTGATTAACACTTTGGTGAGGTAAGGGGCATTGCAGCAAACTTCCCCTATGGATAGAGTAGTCATGAGATTTGAGTTACATTTAGTCAATGGTAACTTCATCAGGTAGCTAGGTGCTGCAGGGAATAGAGCACTGGGCTTGGAATCAGAAAAAATGATTTTCATGAGTTCAAATTTAGCTTCATACCGTTACTAGCTTTGTGATCCTGGGCAAGTCACTTAACTGTTTGCCTCAGTTCCTCATCTATAAAAATGAGCTGGAGAAGGAAATGGCAAACCACTCCAGTATTTTTGCCAAGAAAACTCCAAATGGGATCACAAAGAGTCAGACATGACTGAAACAACTGAACAACAAAATTCATTAGACCAGGAAAAGGGACCCAGCACATCTAGTTTTGATGGGAAAAGTTTCACATTATGAAAAAACAATGACATTGTTCTTGCCAATGAGTTTAATAATTAGAAAAGAAATCTAGCCTATGCTCAATCACTGTTTTTAAAAGCAAAACACCTGGAACTCGCAATACTTTCTATTGTGCAGGAAGCCAAAAAAACTTAAATACTGCCAAAAAAAAGTATGTCCTATATCGAGCTTGATATTTAGTTCTTCATTTTTTCTATTTTTTCACAAAATACTCCTTAGGGGAAAACACACACATTATGATGAAGAAATATTAATTTCACACTTGGTAAAACTTGGCATCTTAAAGCAATTTGTGTAATACTACAGTAACAACAAAGTTGCTTCATTCCTATTTCTCCAGAACAGTCCCTCCATTCCCACTCAATTGTGTCCTAATTTCTCATTCTCCTAGTTTTAAAAGTGTTTTATATTGAAAAATTTGGCTCCTGCTCTTCTACAGCCTGAACCTTTTTTGAGGAAGTGATGTGAGGCAGCTGTGACTGCTACTTGGAAGGATTTGGAGGGGAATTCAGTCACTCCCTTTCCTGCAGCCAGTTAAGGGCAGAAGACTCTGAAATAAGTTGTCTTTGATCGTTTGTCATTGCTCTATAAAGACGTTCCCTCAACTTGGAAATATTCAGACATTGGATTTCCATCTGCTTTTCCCTTAGACTGTTAGAATAATAACCCCTAAATAATTCAGGGGAAGAATACCAGACTAAACTGATTCTGATTGGAGCACTAAGAGAAGTTATTATAAGACAATATAGGCTAATTTTAAAGAGTTTAGGACACCAGTTTCTACTCTAGGTCGATGCTAATCCTTCTTGTTGCTAGTCCTCCCCATCATCCTTACCACCGCTAGAAATTTTTTTTCTGATTACTTATCTGTATACAAGTTGTTTCTCTCCAATTGAATATAAACTCCTTGAGAGTCTAGATATTTCTTTTCTTTTTCCCTTTCCAGCCATCTGTATACTAGAGCCAGATAAAACTAGCTCAGCTCTAGAGAGCCTACCGTTAAATTTTCAAGATGAGCATTCACATCTCAGAGATTGGTAAAAGCTACAATTCAGGACTTGAATCAGTATTTTACTTATTTATTCTGAGCTTAAGAAAGTAACAGAAAATGTTAATAATGCAAATTAAACTTTAAAATGTCATACTGATTTTTTTTCTTAAAAGACCATTCTTAAAACCTTTACATAACCTATTTCTATCCCTAGGACCTATTACAGTGCTTGGGTAATACAAATGCTTTAAAAATGCTTGCTCAGTGAATGAACCTGCTGGAATATCACATACTAAAGCATAAGATGGTCAACCCAACACAAGATTCCCACACATACCATATTCTTCTTTCCTTAAAAACTACAATTACAATGTGGGATTTGGGAGGCTTTCCTTACAACATCATCACACTGGATTTGCTTAAGACCTTAAAGAGGATTAGCAACATGTGTAGAGGACAAATTCTAAGCTGATTTTCAATTTATTCAGACCCTCAAGGTTAAAAATCACTGGACCCTCAGTCTCCAAAAACAATTAAGAAGGAGGATCCCATGGAGAGGTCATGCCTGCACTTATCTTTCAAAAAAGGCATAGTCTCATTACTATTTTAAAGTCCTTTTAATTAGGGATGAAGCTATTCTGTTTGCAATTATTTAGTGTTCTGAATTAGCAGAAGAGTAGACATTCTTGCATGAGGAAGAAGTCCTTCAAATTTAAACAAGATGTATATAGCTTAATGTTTTTTTTAAACCCTTACTTTCCGTCTTGGAATCAATACTGGGTATTTGTTCCAAAGCAGAAGAGTGGTAAGGACTAGGCAATGAAGTTTAACTGACTTGCCAATGGGCCACATACCTAGTAAGTGTGTGAGGTCAGACTTGAACTCAGGACTTTCCATCCCTAGGCCCAGCTCTCAATTCATTGAGCCAACTAGCTACCCTCTATAGATCAGCTTTTATATATTCTTTAGCTGGGGCAGGGATGGGAGAAAGGGTTGAGAGGGGCTGGTTTCCCCAGCTGTTATTGATGTTATTAACTGCCACCAACAGAGATCACAATCTCATGCTATAAAAATCAAAGATTTCAAGGTGAATGTCATGTCTAAAAAGCCTCAGCAGGTAATGGAAAGCTTGGAGAAATCCAAATTATATTTTGGAGACAATGCTTAAAGTGGAACAAATCTTTACCTTTTTTTGTTTGATGAAACTCAATTTTGTTGGATTACAAAAGCCTAAAGATTTTAAGAATCAATGATTTGCACTTACTGAATTACCAGATGTGATTAAACAACTATGGAGTGCGTTTGTAATCTTGAGGTAAGGATATTTGATTTGAAATGTCAGACTTGCCTGAAAGTTGCCCACACCTTCCATTGATAAACTTGAGGATAAATTTGACTAACAGGCACAGAGAGGTCAAAATAGTAGATGTTATCAATTCTTCTAAAAATTTATGAGGATTAATTTATGTAATTGTTTATTTCATAAACATCCATATATATTACAAGTACCAGGATGAGGAAGATTTTGCTCCTTCTTGTGCCCAGGACTGATCCAATCAATCTGAAATATCTCCTAGAACATTCAGAGAAAATTAATCAGCCTGAGGGCATTGTTTGTGCTCTATTACTTCTAATGTTATTGTGACATGAAAAATACTATACATCAGAGCTTTCTGACAGCACAGTCTAGAGAAAAAATAAACAAGAAATAGAATGATTCTTAGAATAAGCAAATGGGGAAAAGAATATATGGATAAAATAGTATGTCTATAGGTAAACCCTTAAATATGAGTCTCTGGAGTACACTATTTCTTTCCCAGTTGCACTTAGTAATTGTCAGACCACATAGACTGAGACAAGAAAAACAAAATCCATAGAGAAAGACCAAAAGCCATACCTAGATTGGAAAGACCCCTAGACTGAGAGTCAAGAACCTTGGATCCAAGTTCTAGTTCTACTACCTACTAGTAGTGTTATTTTTTCAATAGTTTATCTGAGCTACAATTTCTCTATCTGTAAAATGACCTCTTCTATTCCTTCTATGATTTTTAACATATTTAATTTAATAATTATATTATTGATATATAATTATGCAATGTATCATTTATAATGTTATATATAATTATAACAATAAAAATAATGAAAAGAGCCTAATAATATTTGTTACTAATAATGCTAACAAATATTAGTATTATTATAGTTCATTTTATCCATTATCCCAAATTCTCCCACTCTCTCCAAGATTTCTAGATCATTCAGTAGCCTCCAAGTTTTTTTGATCAAACATCCCCATCAGCAAAGAAAAAAATTTGAGTGTATCCCCCCAAAAAGTATTTATTTTCAAAATACATGCATGTAGTATTTTACTAATGCATTATGTATATTATAAGGTACACAAAACAAATACATAAAGAATTAAAAATGAAATAAATATTTTAAATATTTTATATAGATAGATATTTTAACAAGAGTATTTTGATCAAATGTTTTGTTATTTTTTAATCTTCATTTAACATTTCACAGCAGAGATTCAAAGCTGTTTCTTGTTGGAACTTGACTTACATTTACCTAGCATGAGGAAAGATGGGATGAACTTGGAGTCACAGATGCTAGATTCTAAAACAGACTCCATTTCTTACTATCTCCTTGATAGTAAGTCAGTCCTTTGAGATATAATTGCACCCTTATCAGACCAAGTAAAATGATAAAAGGGCAAAATAACAAGGGTTGGAGGGGATATGGGAAAATGGGTATACTAATCCACTATTGGTAGAACTTTAAATTGATCCAACCACTTTGAGAGTAATTTGGCATTATACCCAAAGAATTATAAAATTGTGTATGCTTTTTGACCCAGCAATAATACCACTATTAGGTTTATTTCCTATAATGATCAGGAAAAAAAGAAAAGAACTTACATATTCTAAAATATCTATAGCAGCTCTCTTTATGGTAGCAAAGATCTGGAAATTGAAGAGTTGCCCATCAGTTAAGGAATGGCCAAACAAATTGTGGTATATAATTGTGATGGAATACTACTGCACCATGAGAAATAATGAACAAGTTAATTTTTTTAAAACATGGAAATACCTACATGAAATTATGAAGAGTGAAAAGAACAGAACCAAGAGATAAAACAGCAACAGAAATATTGTTTGAAAGATGGCATGTATATTAGTCACCAGAGAAAGAACTGATAAAGAGAAATAAACAAGACATAGTTTTATTATATACATATATCTTTTTCTCAAATAACTATTCTCTAATGGAGAGAGAGGAGAAAAGAAGTGTTAACTGGCTATTTTAATGTTATTAACAAACAAATCAATTTAATTTTTTTTCATTCTTCATCTCTGAACCTCTGCTTCTTCATCTATAAAATAATTAGATCCAACTATTATTTCTAAGACCCCACTTTCAGCTCTAGAGCTATGATCTATGTTGATTCTAACATAATGAAACTATGACATTGTTCAGAGATGGACAAAAAGAGGGCTGTTTGCCATTTTTTGTGAATTTCTTCCCATTTTGAATTATTATAGAACTAACATTTGCTAGTACAGCATAGTATAAGGAGGAAATTAAATTAATTTCCTAAAGTTCACATTACAAATAAAATCCCAACTTCTCGCTATCCCTCTTACTAGTATATCCCTTTGGTAATACACAAAGGAATAAAGAACTCATCTATCAAATGCATGGAAGATCGGTGTCTACCCCAATAACTTTACAAGACCTTTAAACTGGGAAAATAACACTTCTGGTGTTCTTGGAAATATTGATTTTTTTGTAAATGTTCAAGCAGTAATTCGTTATTCCTCTGTGAACTTCTCTGATAAGGTTCAAAAACACTTCTCAGATGAAGGGTTATTGAAAGAACTAACTGAAGGAATACATTGTAAATCTTCTTAAAATCTGATAACAGTATCATCCAATACAGTCACAGAATAGAGCTTGAAGTTTTCTTTGTCATTTAGGGAAGTGGAAAGTACATTCATTAAAAGTTGAAATAGCTGAATACCAGTCCCCAGTCTTTAACACTCTTAAGTGTTCTAGCCTCTCTGGGCATCATTTTTTTCATCAGCAAAAGACTTACTAACACCTGCCCTACCAACTTTCCAAAATTTTTGTGAGAACTAATGCACATGAAGGCATTAGCCAACCCATCAGATAATATATAAATATAAGGCAGTATTCATGATACCGGAAGAAATTTACTTATCAAAGCCACCAAGCAGGCAATTAGACTAAGAGGAAATTTTGGGGGAAAAAAAAGGAAGAAGAAACTTGACATGGAGCCTTACCAAGAGGAAGCTGTATTCAAAATCTTATAAACATTCAGTTCTACTGCAATAATTAAAAGTGATAAATACTACCATGTGTCTGGACCTATTCCCGAGGCTTATTCAAAGAATTCATAGAAGTAACTGGCATTTGGTTTGGGAAAATTTTGAAGAGTGTGCTTGGAGAATTCTACAGATGAGACGACAATAAATTTCCAGCAATTTAATAGAAACCCCTTATTTAGAAAAAGAAAAGAATGAAGTGATGAAGTCATCAAAATGGTGCAGACAGCATAGCATCTTGCAGACTATACAAAAACCTAAGGGCAGCATCTGCCTCTTCTTGGTGGGCTCTAGATTCCTAGAGCAGGTTGTATTCTCAAACTTCAACATCATAATAGCTAACTTTTCTATAGTTTTAAGGTTTACAAAGCACTTTACATAATATGTCATTTGATCCTCACAATGACCCTGTAAGCTAATAGCTATTTAAGTCAGAATTTGAACTCAGGACTTCCTGACTCCAGTTCTAGAGTTCTATTCATTATAGTACTTGTTTGTTTCAGTCTGATTGGCTAACAATAGCAAATGACAACTTGGAAATGGCATTTGCCACCAGAGCCAAAGTCTCAACTGGTTCCAAAAATTAGTGCTTTCTTTTGATCTCATTGATGTTAATAAGCTAGCTAAAAAAGGCTTCTCCTTTCACAAAGACCTACAGAGATATGGACCACAGGGTGGAATATGGGTAATGGGGACATAGGGAATTAGAATAAAAATATGATATGAAAGAAAGAAAGAAAGAAAGAAAGAAAGAAAGAAAGAAAGAAAGAAAGAAAGAAAGAAAGAAAGAAAGAAAGAAAGAAAGAAAGAAAGAAAGAAAGAAAGAAAGAAAGAAAGGAAAATCCATAGTCTACTTCTCTTCAGTGTTCTGAAAGGAATTTCCCTAGATATCTCATATCCTTTTCAATACTATTAACAAGCTCTCAGTAATTATAAAATGAAATTTGTTTCCCCTGAAAGATAAATGAAGAAGGTCAAATATCACTACTCAAGAGATCACTGCTTCTTCTCATGTTTGCCTATAAAGGCAAGTTGATTTACTTTAGGGTCTGTTGAGGTTAAAAGATTCACTGAAAGGAAGTTGTAATTTAAATAGCAATTGTTAAGGACAGATTGAAATGCAAAGTATATATTTGGAAAATGAGAATGAAAAATAACAACACTAATTGGACTGACCCTCCTGCCTTGAGAAAGTTAAGATATATGTTTGACAGGTAATTAATGTAATATTCTAAAATGGGAGTGAAATCAAAGGAGAAACAATATAGAATACCAATGACAGAAGAGCTATGTTTCTTTTGCTTCCTTTGTTATCTTCTACAGAAGATCATCCGGTAATAAAACTGACCTCAGTGAAAATTCAGGGGGTTCAGAAAAAAGGTAGGGTATTTTTTAGATATAATGTTCTTGTTATAATTGTTATAATTTACTATATATGCTATATAAATACACTATATCCTTCCATTATCATCTTATTTCCAATGCTTTATCTTGGAGTTGTGGTAATTGTGGATTTTCCAAGGCTAGAAGAATGGAGCTCGAGCTCAGAGAGGTGCTACTAGACTAAAGAATTTTGAATTTAGACCTAGGGACACACTGTAAATCTGTCAACTGAGAACTAGCCTGAATAAATTCAGAGATATTCATAAGGAAAGAGATAACCACTATGTAGTTGTTCTTTGTCTTTGACTGATGGGAAGCCTGGAAGGCTGAGTGCAAAAAAGTACATTGTAAGTCAGATTCTCTACAAATTTCTGGAAGGGACTGTAATTTGTAATTAAATTGTATAATACACAGAAGGCAGCTAGCTCATACAGCAGATATAGCAATAAACTTGGAATCAGGAAGACTCATGTTCATTAATTCAAATCCAGCCTCAGACACACACTAGCTATAGCCCATTTAACTCTTTTTGCCCTAATTTCTTCATCTATAAAATGAGCTGGAGAAAGAAATGGCAAACTACTCCAATATCTATACCAAGAAAAAACCCAAATGGGGTCATGAGGAGTCAGATATCACTGAACAATGATATACAGAAAGCACTTTGCAAGAGTTGGTGAACTATGTAAAAACTAGCTCTTTTATTGAGAGAAGAAATACCACATACATATGGCATTACCTATCCTTAAAGAACTGAAGTGAAGAAGTACAGCACAGATGATCCCAGAAGTCATGGTATGTAATAGTCTAAAGGGGCAAGCAGCAGGGTAAATAGGGTGCTGGATTCCAATTCAAAAACTGAGTTCATATCTTACGTGGGATATATCTAGCAATGAGACCTTGGGCAAATCATCGGACCTCTGTATATCTCAATTGTCTCATTTGTAAAATGAAGAGGTTGGGCTTGGTGACCACCATGATCTACGTATAGCTGTAGAAAACATCCAGTCCAACCCTCTCAGTTTGCAATGACAAAACAAAGGTATTTTTAAAAGGGATTACATGCAGTACAATGGTACAAATATCATTTTTCTGAGGACAGTTATAATTGACTTATATTTGAAGTTTTTTTTAATGCTTGTAGTTTTCTCTCCAAGGCCAATATCTGTCTTGGTTCTTAGCACTTACAAAACAATATCATAGGCCATTATTCTTCATTTCTAGAGGCATGTTATTTTTCTAATCATTACAAGTTTTCAATGGACAATTCAGAGGACAATCCTATATGCCAGGCTGAGAGAGATGGAAGATGAACAGCACATTAATTGTCCCTCAAAACTCTCTTTTCCTGATTGGAACTTGTAATACTTGTGTACAATTTAAAGAGTAATGTACATTTTGAAAGATTTTTTCTGTATCCTGTCAATCATAATTTTATATAATAAATTCACTCCGATTCCTTAAAGAAAAAAAAACTCTCTTTTCCCATCTAAGGAGGAATTTTCAAAACTGGAGATTATCAGCTTCTGGTGGATAAAAACAATTGGTTGACAGTTTTATAGGCTACTCATTTTAATCCTAGTGCTTCTAAGAATGAGGCCTGGGACAAAATGAAAAAAAATCACAACTTCAGGTTACTATGTAGTATCTTTAGGATATTAATAAAATATAGACAAATCAGAAGAAACAACCTTCTAATATTTTCAAAAGCAATAAAATGTATTACAGGGACATCATTGAAAACCAAAGAAGAAAGAAACAGACTTCAACACAGATGGGTGGTTGAAAGTGGTGGTAGGGGGGGAATCAAAGACTGAGTATGTATTATATTCCAGTAAATAGGACTGCTTAGATAAAATGTGTGGCCTATTTGTGGTGATTTCCTTCGATGTGGGCATGGTCAAATTTTCTTTCCATAAAGAAGAATAGGTTCTTTTATTCTCCATTTCATTCAAGTTATAGTAAGCTCAACTTTACCTTAGTATTCTGTGATAACATGCTGAGGAAATGGCCTCAAATAATGAGCCCTGGTGGGGTCAATGAAATATTGTTCATGTTTACTCTACCACACAGAAACAGACAAAAGCTCCTCCACATCAGCTGCATTCTGTTCATCTGCTGATTTCCTCCAGTACAATCCCTACCAATGGACAATAACGAGGGAAAATAACAAAGAGTCAACTAAAAAGATATGCTACCGCGATGGCCATGAATAGATGTTGTGGTGGGTTTTTTTTTAAGACATAATATGTTCATATAGTGCTAAAATTCTCCAATACAGTTAAAAATAATTCATGAAGATAGCATTTCAAATCTATTAGGAGTATTACCGCAACGAGCTCCACCAGTCCAAGTCACAAAATAAAGAATCCAGGGAAGTCAGTGAATTGAAGGATGCATCATGCACGGCTCACCAAGGGTAGTCTTGAAAATAGCCATTCATCCATAGATTCAGAATCAGTCACAGTTCATAATAGATGGGTAGGAAATAAGGTGAATATTGTATATCTGTTTACTACCTGTGAACCACCTGGTTAAAAGAGAAAAATCCTAAGTCAGTAATACTGATTTTTAATAGATCTCTGAGGCAGCTTAGTCAAGACTTCTATATCCTGGTTTTTATTTAAATTTATTTTTATTTATTTCTTACATTAAGATAACCAGGTAATTCACTCTCTTCCTCCACTAGTTCCATTAGAGAAGGCATAATTTGACAAAAAGCTGTGTGTATGTATACATACCTTTTCATATATATACATATATATACATACATATATATGAATGAAACTATGTCTTTCCAAATAATTATTTTATTCAACTAGAAAAAATAATTTTAAAAAACCGTTTGGAAAACCAAAAGGTGAAGACTACGTTTTTTGAAACTTTTCTCCATGATTTTTGTTGTCTCCCTCTCCTCTTCCTTCCCCCATCCTAGAGTTGACAAGCAATTCCACTGGATTATACATATATTATCACTCAAAATCAATTTCTACATTTTTCTGTAATAATCTTTTTTCTTATTTTTTTATTTTATTTTCAAAATTTGTCCCATGGTTTCATGATTCTTGTTGCTACATGTTTTACAAGACTCCTTGGACTACACCTGGTTGGCAAACATGGATTTCTTATGAGCAACTTTTATTGGTTAAGCAACATTGAAATAAGAAAAACCCTAATTTCACCTTCTGTAGTTTGTTCACAATGTTCTCCATTAGTGCCTTCATGTTAGAGCTTCTTTCACATAAGACATAGCAGATACATACTATGGCAGATGATTATTTCCAAAATAGGAACCTCTGCTAGATACCACAGGAACTATTATTTTCTATATACAGAAATATAGAGATGGATGGATAGACTCTTTTGCCACCCAAATTTGTTAGAAAGCAGAATATGGAAGCAATATTCTTCAAATGCTTAGTTTAATGACTTAGTTCTCTCTATAGCTTGGTCTGTGCTGGATTCTTCTGGTCTCTCTTATAAAGCAGCTTATCTAACTGTCTCACAATACTAGGGAATACCACTTGTCCTGAAAATCTCCAATTTGGTCTAAACCAGTGATGGTGAACCTATGGCACAGGTGCCAAAGATGGCATGCAGAGCATTCTCTTTGTGGGCACATGGCCACCCTCCCCAATGCCTTCTATCTCCAGAGTTCATTACTAGAAAGGCAGAGGGACTCAGAGGAAGCTGCTCCCTTCGCCCTCTCCAACATACATGACAACATTTTTTCACATCACCTGCCCCTTTGCCCAGCAGCCCAATGGGACCATAGCAGGTGAGGTGGGAAGCTCACAGGCAGCAGAGCAGGAGGGGAGCAGAGAGCTTGGGCCACTCCTCTCCCCTTGCTACACTTGCTGAGGACATTCCTCACTTTACCCACCTCTGTACCCAGCAGCCCCATGGGAGCACCTTCTCTCTTCCCTGTGTGGGTTAATGGATGGGGGAATGCCAGGCACTTAGTAGGGGGGAAGGAGCACTGCACATGGTCTCTGTTGGGGGGCAGGCATAGCACTTGTTCTAGGGGGAGGCGGGGTGTTGAGGGTGGGAACTGGCACTCCATCTCTAAAAGGTTTGCCATCACTGGTCTAAACCATGACCATAAATTCCTCAGTTCAATGACTACAATTGTAAGACAAAATAAAGCTAAATAAATGCTTTAAAGATGTCCTGTATTTTTAAACTTATGTAACCTTCTCCTTTTCTTTCTCTTCCTTTGTTCCTCCTAAAGTAGAGGGGGAAGATAGGCAATGAGAAGTAGAGGGGAAGAGAAGGAAAGAGGTTGAAGAAAGATTGAGTGTCAAGCAAGAGTTTTCTGTAAGGATTAAGCCTACATTTTGTGTTCATTACTTTACCTAAGACATAAAGGGTGAACTACTCGATCTTTTATTTCTTATACCAATACATGTGTACAAACCTAGCTCCTACCAGGCTCCTCCAAATTACTGTCTCTTCGAATCTTTCTCTTCCATCAAGCTCAGCTTAGAAGCCAGCTTCTTTAGGAAGCCTCCTCTGATCCTCTTATTTTTGCTTTCTTCTGCTTCAATTTAATTTGTATTTGCTTCTCTGTGTATATATCGAATCCCCCATTATCCCTCATGATCAAATGAAACACTATTTGTAAAGGGCTTAGCTTTACACCTGGTGCAACTCCTCCCATCAGCCCAACAGAATTCATTTTTGTCTTTATGTCTGTGGTTACCCAAAACATATTTGTTGAATCAAAAAGACTAAATATAAATTTGTCAAGGACAGCAGCTAGTATCTTTCCCTTTCCTCCAAAAAATTAATTTGCTTATTTTGTATATACTTATATATGAACGAATTAATCTTCAGTGATAGAATGTAAGCTCCTTAAAGACAGGAATTGCTTCACTTTTGTCTTTTTGTTCCCAATAGCTAGTTCAGTGCTTGGAACAAAGTGGCTGCATAATAAATATTTATCTACAACCAGGGAATTCAACGTCACCTAGGTAGAAAAATGGCTTAAAACCAACATAAGCAAACTCAATAAAGACAAGAATGGGAGAGGGGTGACTTGGAGAGAGGAAAATCAAGTCAAATAAATAAAGAGTGGTTAACAAATGGCTATAATTTAAAAAATATAACAAAAAATGTCTAGGAATATTTGAGAAAAATAAGGGACAATAATCATTGTAATAGCACTGTAGTATTTTTTAACTGTTGGGCAAGTTCAAAAGTTGGAAAGATTTTGCTAGTACCGTATACATACCTACCCTTGAATAATGTTTTTCCAACTATTTAGATCCAGTTTTAATTGTGTGAAAAATGTTTTGTAGTTGTGATGATATAATTCCTGTGTTTGTCTTGGTAGATAGATTCCTAAATATTTTATATTGTCTAGAGTGATTCTAAATGGAGTTTCTGTTTCTAACTCCTGCTGCTGAGTTTTGTTGGAAATATAATAGAAGTGCTGATGATTTATGTGATTTTATTTTGTACCCTGCAACTTTGATAAAGTTGTTAATTATTTCCACTAGCCTTTTAGTTGACTTTCTAGGATTCTTTAAGTATGCCATCACGTCATCTGCAAAGAGTGATAGTTTAGTCTCCTCATTGCCCATTTTAATACCTTCAATTTCTTGTTCTTATCTAATTGTTACACTGCTAGTGTTTCTGGTATAATATTAAATAATAGAGGTGATAATGGGCATCCTTGCTTCACTCATGATCTTATTGGGCAGGCTTCTATCTTGTCCCCATTTCAGATGATACTCACTAATGGTTTTAGATATATACTGTTTATTATTTTGAGGAAGGGCCCTTCTATTCCTAAAGTTTCTAGTGTTTTCAATAGGAATGGATGTTATATTTTTTTCAAAGGCTTTTTCTGCATCTATTGAGATAATCATATGATTTCTCTTGGTTTGATTATTGATATGGTCAATTATGTGGATGGTTTTCCTAATATTAAACCATCCTTAAAATCCTAGTATAAATCCCACCTGGTCATAGTGAATAACCCTTGTGATCACTTGCTGGAGTCTTTTTATTAGTATTCTATTTAAGATTTTTGCATCTATGTTCATTAAGGAGATTGTTCTGTAATTTTCTTTCTCTGTTTTTGGTCTGCCTGCCTTTGGAATCAGTACCATATTTGTGCCATAAAAAGAACCTAGAAAGATCTCTTCTTTGCTTATTTTGTCACATAGTTTGTATAATATTGGGGTTAGTTGTCTTTTAAATGTTTGATAGAATTCACTTGTGAATCCATCTGGCCATGGAGATTTTTTCTTAGGAAGTTCCTTGATGGCTTGTTCAATTTCTTTTTCTGAGATGGGATTATTTAAGTATTCTATTTCCTCTTTTGTTAATATAAGCAAATTTATATTTTTGTAAATATTCACCCATTTCACCTAGATTGTCATATTTACTGCCATATAATTGGGCAAAATGGTTAATAATTGCCTTAATTTCCTCTTCACTAAAGGTATGAAAAAATTTCCTCTTCATTAGAGTTAGAAAAAAGGTGTTAAAGTGAAATAAATATGATTTTTTAATTCAAAAAATTTGAGAATAACAATACTGAACATACTACATGTACAACAAAAGTCAAGGTATTTTCTAACCTCTAGTATCAATCACTGATGTAATCAGTCAAGACAGAGTGCTTTGGTTGCCTATGCTTTCTTACTGAACATCGAAAAGATAGGCAGCCGTTACTTGTCCTTTCCTTTTAAAGCTCAAGGGTTAATAATTTTTACATCAGGTCTGTCTTTATTATGAACCCTACTACACTGGCACAAAAGTACAGGGTTACCCTATGCTTGAGGTTTCAACACTTGGGTCTTGCTATTCTTCATGGCTGAAGTATGTCCTCTGAGGCATTTTTGAGGGCAGTTTTGTCAGTATTGACTCTGTTCTCATCTGTAGCCCCTCTCTTCAATCAATATCTTCAGGGTCTCAGGAAATTCACTGACTGCCTCTTGTTCAGTTGACACCCACCAATCCCATTACTTTTACATTGTGTAATCTAAACTTTTTTTTTATTTTCAAACTAGCTTTTGCTGACCTGTAAATCCATGGGGGTAGATCCCTCACTTTCATTTTCCTTTAGGGAATCATATAAGTACCTAGTCTTTTAGTGTATGATGCCAGTCTACCAGAATGCCTTTTTTATAACAATTCTGCACCCAAAAGGATGTTGCATTTTCTATGCAAGAGAGATATAGACCTTGTGGTTTATGTAAATGTTTTGCAATTATTGGTGTAGCTGCAGCAATGGTTTCCAGCTTTCCTTCTCTTTTTTTTCGTGATATACCTTATGATGGACTCACTAACATCACAATGGCAGCCAAATGCAGCAATCTATTTGCCTGAACAAAGCATATCTAACAATTCTGATATTTCCTTCAAGTTCAACACTTTCCTCTGGTTTGGGGGAGTACTTTCCAAACCACTAAGAACACTATACCTGGGTCCCATGATTTTAATAGTGTATATAGTGTTTAAATGACATGAGATACGAGAAACTCAAAATGCAAAGATGTCACAAGAGAGATTACCATAAACATGCTTGTCATCCCCAAACCAGTAAAAGAACCAGAGTTCTTTTATTAAAAATTTAATATTAAGGAGAAAAAAATTGTGGGGCTGTTCATTTATGTTGTTAGATAATATATATTATATCGGTAATATTATATATAACTACCTACATTTTATGCATTTGTGAGTTCTAAACTTTTTAACATTATCTCAACATGTCTAGCCTTTGGTGTTGTCTGCTAGCTTTTATATCCTTTTTGAAAACCTTAACTTTTTACTTATTTTAACTTTAAAAAAAGAAATTATGTGTATTTGTGGTGTTAAATGATAAAATATGTTGATAATATACAATATACACATATTTATGCATTACTGAGTTTTTTAACTTTTTAGATGTTACCTGCTAGCTTTCACATGTCATCTCTAGCTTCTGCAAAACTCCCAGAAATTTCCCATTTAATTTTGCCTGACAACCCACAACATAGCAAAACTCCAGTGGGGAAAAGCATGATGCAAAAGGGATACCTATTGTGAGTTTCATGGACTTTTTTTATCCTACCTCATAGTAAGTGCCCTGACAGATAGATATATGGCTTTTGTTGACTAATAAATATTGTTTTGAAAAATGGGCAATTCTGAAGGCACTATTTATCAAAAGTATCTCTATAACTAGAGTATCAATATAGCAAAAAGTTTGGCACCTAGAATAAAGAATCTCTTTCTGAAGATAAAACACTGTTCATGTCAAGCTTTGGTGTAATGGTGTTAGAATGTTTTGCCTTTCAAAAAGAGTCATAACAATGAGACTTAAGACTTCAAGTTAAAAGAGAAATGTCACAGTCCACTCTTCCAGTGAGGAAGAGGTGGTTATTGAAAGTTATGATGACTGAGTAACCTATGGTTCCTTGCCCTACTGGTCAATCAGTGTTGGGGGTTGGAAGGGGGGAGTATCACTCAGTCTGCAGTTTAGAATTCCTTGAGATTTGTCATAGAAGTCGTCACATGTCCTTACCTGTATGGAAATTGTCACCTATGATCCACCTGGCCCAGCCTCTTTTACTTACATGGACTTGTACTAAATTGTCTTAAAAACACACACACACACACACACACACACACACACACACACACACGTCCACCTTGACTCCTTAATGATCTCCCATGATCAGCCCATCAATATGTTCCTATCTTGGCATACTTTTAATAAACTACTTTTAATTTTCTTTATCCTGAGTTTTGCCCCATTAATTAGAGTAAAAGCTCAAAGAAAGAATTTTCCTTTTGGCAAGTATTTCTGTGGAATCTAAATGAATCTAGAAGCAAAGAAGAATATTATAACCTTATGCTCAGTAGATCTCTACCTGGAAGTAACCAGCAGCCATGGAAGTATCAATGCTACATCAAGCACAATTGATCAGGAGGTGAAGCCAAGATGGCAGCTTAGTAGGAGTCAAAGCTGAAACTGCTCTGACAATCCTTTTAAACCAATCTTTAAAAAGTGCCTCAAAATGAGAGGAGTCAAAAGCCAACAGCAAAATGGAGTGAGGGGGCTCTCCCACTGAATACAACTTGAAAGGTAGGCAGAGAGAGTTGATTTTCATGGGACGAGGGAGGAACTAGATGCAAAACTGCACACAGAAAAGTGCAAGCTGACCACTGCCCCCATCTACTGCTCCAGATTCCATGACTGGGCAAAGGCTAACTTCAGGATCCCAGGATGCACACTACACCAACAAAAGAGCACCTTAGATCTAACCCTTAAAGATTCAAGCACTGGCACCAGCCCAAAGTGAGACCTAGAAGTCCATAGCACTGGGACTTTTCAAAAAGCCTGCACTGCAAAGACCTAGCCCTAGGGCAAAATAGTTCACCATGTGGAATCCCTGCAAACCCACAGAGGAGATCGAATCAGCTAGCAGCTTTCAGAATTACCAGTCCACTAGGAAAAAAAAGCTAGGAAAATGAGCAAACAACAAAAAAAGCACTTAACCCTAGAAAATTTCTATGGGTACAAAGAACAAAGCACAGAACAACAGGAAATGGTGAGATCCAAGAAACCACATGCAAAATATCAAAGAAAAACAGAAATTGGTGTCAAGATCTAGGAGAACTCAAAAAGGAACTAAAAAATCAAATAAGACAGGTCAAAGAAAAATTGTAAAAATCAATGCAAGTAATGCAAAAAGAAAATAACAGCTAAAAAGCAAAATTGGTCAACTGGAAAAAGAGGCACAAAAATCCAATTAAGAAAGGAGTATAATTAAAACTAGAATGGACCAGATGAAAAAGGAGGATTTATGAAGAATAAATTCCCTATTATTAGCATCATTTAAAGACTATTCATTGAATTTTGGATATAGCTTTCTGTTAATGAAGAGATTCCTCTTTTTGGAAAGTGGAGGTACTATTTGACAATAACAATAAAAGATGTCCAGCATCTTTCTCCATAAAGTCAAAACAGTATTTCAATGCAGAATATTTTTTGTGGGGAATTTTTATATCAACCATTAAACTTACAATCTTTAGTAGCAGATGAATTATCTACAAACCTAAAGCTAATTGGAAGATGATTAAGGTCTAAGAGGGAAAAGTCCTAGATTTATTAGCAGAGGACCTGAGTTTGAGTCCCATCTTTGCTACTTCTCCCTGTGTGTCCTTGGGCAAGTCATTTGCAATCTGTAAGACTCGGTTTCTTCATTTTTCAAATGAAGAGATTGTACCTAAGTGATACAATGGAACAAATGTTGATTTTGGAATAAGATTTAGGACCAAATCTCAGCTCAGCTGCCTATTCATTTTGTGACCTTGAGCAAATCATTAACTTCTTAAGATCTCAATTTCCTTGTCTGAGAAAATTGAAGGAGTTTAACTACATGACTTCTTAGGTCTCTTCCAGCTCTAAAAACAAATAAATAGACATATAGATTATGACTAGCTGACTTCCATGTTCATTCCCAGTTCTAAATGCTGGTCTGATGTATTCTTGATAGAAATTAAAACCCTAAAACAGAGGTATCAAATATTACCCATAGACTGCCCCACCCCAAAAATTTAATTGGGAAATATTTAACAAAATAAATAAAAATACAATAAAACATTGATATTAATTTGTGGTTATGTGGTTACGTGGCCCACAGGCATCTTTATGTACAGTCTAGTGGCTCCTGCTTCTACATGAGTTGGACACACCACTCATTTGATGGAATAAAACAGTGGCTCTCTCAAGGAAAATCTATTTATAAATAAGAACAGACACAATAAAAGAGAGAAGTGTATAGACATATAGCAAGGTATGTGATCCTACAGGTATTAGCATTTGATCTTTCTGCAATTTATGGATCACAGTTAAGGGGATTTAACTGATTCCAAGAGGACATATGGAACTTTCCTCATATCCCTTCACAGCTTAATTAGGAACCTTTGTTGTTGTTTTAGGTTCTTCCTTAGAAGGAACAGTTATGATTTAAACATAAAAAGTGATACCATAAGCAAATTAGAGGAGCATGTGATAGCTTACCTGTCAGATCTATGGAAAAGGGAAGCATGTAGGACCAAACAGGAGATGTAGAGCATCATAGGTTGTAAAATGGATAAATTTGATTATATTAAATTTAAAAGGTTTTGTACAAACAAAACTGATATAACAAAGATTAGAAGGAAAGCAGAAAGCCAGCTGGAGGGGGTTGGGGGTGTTTTACAACAAGTATCTCTGATCTGATAAAAGTCTCATTTCTGAAATATATAGAGAACTCAATCATATGTATGGAAATATAACTCATTCTAAAATTGATAAATGATCAAAGAATACGAACAGGCAGTTTTCAGATGAAGAAATCAAAACCATTTATAGTCATATAAAAAATTGTCAGAAGCACTCAATTAAAGAAATGCAAATTGAAACAGCCCTGAGGTACCACCTCACACCTATCAGAATTGCCAATATAACAGAAAAGGAAAATGATAAATGTTGGAGGAGATATGGGGAAATTGGGACACAAGTATACTGTTGGTGGAGTTGTGATCTGATACAACCATTCAGAAGAGCAATTTGGAATTATGCCAAAAGAGTTCTAAAATCGTGTGTACCCTTTGGTCCAGCAATATCACTTCTAGGTCTGCAACCCAAAGAGATTTTTTAAAGAGGGGTAGGAGTGGGAAAGGACCTATCTGTACAAAAATATTTATTGCAGGTCTTTTTGTGGTAGCAAAGAATTGGAAATCTCAGTGTTGTCCATCAATTGGGGAATGGCTGAACAAGCTGTGGTTTATAATTTAATGGAATACTATTGTACCATAAGAAATGATGAGCAGAATGATTTTGGAAAAATATGGAAAATTTATATAAACTAATGCAAAACAAAGTAAGCAGAACCAAAAGAACTTTGTATCCAGTGATAGTAAGTTGTTTTGTTTTATGAACTGTGAATGACCTAGTTATTTTCAGCAATG
This sequence comes from Gracilinanus agilis, assembly GCF_016433145.1. Classification (NCBI taxonomy): domain Eukaryota; kingdom Metazoa; phylum Chordata; class Mammalia; order Didelphimorphia; family Didelphidae; genus Gracilinanus; species Gracilinanus agilis. The sequence continues at coordinate 381,849,113 of NC_058132.1, read as the reverse complement.
AAGGGATTCAAAACAATCCAAGAGATTCATGATGAAAAATGTCATCTGCCATCAGAGAAAGAATTTTTGGAGTCTGAATGAAGACTGAATCATATTTTCTTTCACTTTTCTTTTTTTATTTGTTTGAGATCTCTTGCACAAAATGACTAATATGGAAAAAATGTTTTACGTGTTTGTGTATGTAAAATAGCTATGAGATTGCTTACTGCCCCAGGAAGTTGGAAAGGATGAGAAGGAAGGAGAGAATTTCTAACTCAATTTTTTAAAGGAAATGAATGATAAAAATTGTTTTTACTTGTAATTGGGTAAATAAAATATTTTTATTGAGAAGGATCAATTATATTTCATCTGAAGCTACATAGAAATTAATTTGTTTCTCATGACAGGCTTGCCAATGGGACGTTTATCATTTTAACTAATAGGGCACCTGTTAGAAATATACTAGATTTGCCAGAAATGGCGTAGCTACTATAATAGCATCTTAATATCTAGGTAAATCTTTGCCAAGTCACAAGAAAAATTTTTTGAGAAAAATATAACATGCTGAGATACCTTATCTGGAATTTGGACACCCTAATTAGTTTGAAAATCAACAAAAACTGTTTTAAAAGGTCCCTTGCCTTCTTGCAAAACCCCTCAGGAAATATAATAGGTACATAATACCCAACACAGAGAGGCTTAGGAGGATTAGCCTTTGTACTTCAAATTCTGAGTCAGCTTTAAAATTGCCAGGACCCATTGGACTGGGGAAAATCAAGGAAAAGACATGTAGAGGGTTGCAGCTAGTCCAAAAGTCCTTCAGAGATGATATCTGCCTCTGTTCAGGACTGGACTTGATTCAGACCAGTCCTCTGTTAATTTTAAGTTCAATACTGGAGCAAAATAACACCCTTAGAAGTCACTTAACAGTTAATAAAATGAGATTTTCTTAACCCTAGCTGGAGAAAAATATTCAAAAAGAATAGGCATTAAGAACCTGTGGAACTGAGCAAAGCTCCCATCATGACTCATAAGCTAAGCATCTGAGATCCTCTCCAGGTCTTCACTGGGTACACTCAAATACTGAGGAAGTTATGTCAATGGCCTGATAATCAAGTCTTAAGGAAAGTCTCAATAATTTTTAAAAAGAAAAACTAATCTAATTTGCATGAGGGGAAGGATTAGGAGTTTATTCCTACCATAGGCTCACAAGCTAGTTCTTCCCTCCCTCACTGAAGTACTTCAACTTGAGAAAACTTAATTGCAACTTGAGGAAAGACCTATGTTTGCAGGAATTTGGAGAGGCAGAGGTAGGAACCCCACAAGAAGGCCATGGCCCCTTTCCAAGTGACGATAGGGAAGTATTGCTTTAGCCTTCACACATCCACTCACTTGACATCCAGCCACTAATGGGGAATTCCATGATGAATATAAAAATCATTCAAAATCCCACACCAAAATATCATTCTGCATGGAAATAATGACTTTATTTTGGGAAGAAAATCATGAGATCTTTTGTTGACATCATCAAATAATGTCTCTACTTTCCGAAGGATATTAACAAGAGCTATATTAGAAGCCAGAAAGAGTATTCTACTCTAAATAACTCTCTCCAAGTATCCCATTTGTCAAAAAGCTTAGTCTTTAAGTTATAAGACTAACAACACCAAAGCAAAAAGCTATATATTTAATACTGTACTAGGTCCTTTACTCATAACTAATCATCTAATTTATAGGAATTGGAGTGTCACACAAGATCTAGACACTTAAGGGTCAAATTCTATTCAATAAACCTTCATTAAGCACCTACCATATGTAAAGCACTGGCTGAGGTGGTCTTCTATTTCCTTCTCCAGCCCATTTGTCTGAATTAAATGACTTGCCTAGGATCACACAGCTAGTAAGGTTTTGAGACTGGATTTGAATTCCAGGCCTGGCTCTATCCACTGAGAAACCTTGCTGTCTGACAGTGGCGGGGTCATAGTTGATATAAAATTTATTAAGAAATGATCTTGTCTTTTTGGCAGCACCATGTCCTCTTTAGTAAAAGAGCATGAAACAAAATTAATTGTGATAAACATGATACGCTGTGTAGTTTAGGAGAGCTTTGAAAAATCTCTGGACTCTACCTTAAATTCTGGGTCCGCTCCAGAATATCTTTCTCCTTGGTAATAACCTTTCTCCTTTGGGGATTCAAGAAAAGCTTTCTGAAATAGGTAATATTTGGCAAGCATAATAGTCTTTAGTTTTCCCTAAAACCTGAAATTTGTTTAAAAAATTTAAATCACTTGAGAATTTTTTGAGAATACTTTAATTGAAATTTTCAACAATTAAGTTTAATTATATTAATTTTATATTATTTATTTTTTAAAGTGCAAAAGATGGCATGGTGATTCTTTTTCTTTATAAAAAGGAGTGCTACTACATAAAGTCTGAAAATTACTGCATGGTGATAGGTCCAAGCTCCTGTGACTAGAATTCAGCAAAACCTAACAATTTCAGGGGAGAGGTGGGACTAAAGCAATAAACAGAAGGGTCATCAAGACTAACTTGATTGGGAAAATTCACACTAACCCCTTAGATTGATCTCTCAGTATGCTCACCCAGAGAGAGAGAGAGATAGAACTGGGAAAGAGAGAGGTTATCCATTCTCTGAAAACCATAGAAAGACTGTGACTTTCCTACACACTTCTGCTAAGTTTTATAAATAAAACAAAATGCCCAAGAGAACATAAGACTGACCAACTCCTAATATTTCTTGATGAAAGGAGTCAGATTAGTGGCTAGCATTGGTACCTGACGGTTAGATAGACATAAGGAACAATGTGAGCAAAGGCAGGGAGGAGAGAAACTGAGAGATGTGTACTCAAAAGGAGTCCTATTTAGGTGGAGGATAGAAATAAGGTTTTCCAGAAAGATATGAGAGCATTTGCAGTGAAAGGCTGGACTGCTTTTTACTACTCATTTTGCCTGGATGTTCCTGGCATAGCTATTAAAACAAATTGTTTTTCACTCTCTTTGTGAGCCCATTTGGGGTTTTCTTGGCAAAAATACTAGTGATCTGCCATTTCTTTCTCCAACTCATTTTATAGAGGAAGAAGCTAAAGCAAATATGTTTAAGTAACTTGCCCAGCAAGTAAGTGTCTGAGGCTAGATTTGAATTCCCACCAGGAAAAAGGCAAAGAGAAGAGTGATAGAGAAGTATGTATGAAGAACTATGGTTTCCTAGACCATAGGGAACAGGAAGGAGAGCAATATGTAATGATGCCGTAAAGTCAGGATAAGACCAGGTTGTGAAGACTTTTATATCTCAAACAGGGGAGTTTATATTTGATCCTAGAAGTAATAGGGAACCCTTGGAGTTTATCAAATAGGAGAATGACATAGTCAAAGGAAACATCTTAGAATTCAATGAAAGATAGATTAGATTGGCAAGAAACTTGAGCCAAGGAGACCAATTAGTTGGATATTATAATACTGCCCAGGTAAGAGATGATGAGGTCCTGAAAAATAGTCAGTAGAGGGAAAGAATCATATGAAAGAAATATCATAATGGGAAAAGTAAATAACAAAATGCAGCAGCTGATGGCTTATGTGGAGTAAGAGATAGTAAGGAATCTAAGATGACCCTAAAGTTGTAAACCTGAATGACAGGAAGAATAGTGGTCCACTCAACAAGAATAAGGAGGGTTTGGGGAGAAAGATAGTGTGTTCTGGTTTGGATATGACAAGTTTAATATGCCCAAAGAACATCCAGCTCAAAATGTTCAAGAGGCAGTTGGAGATCTGGGACAGGAGCTCGGAAGATAATCTACGATGTAGAGGTAGCAGATAATAAAATATCCGCATACCTCACAGTAAAACAATTCAAGGAAAATCCAAGAGAGCAGAAGTGAACTCTGAAATGGGATAAGCTTTGCATGGGGCAACAAGGAGAGGCCCAGGAAACTTCTCTTTCTAAATGTGGCCAATTAACAGTCAGGTCAAGCCAGCCCGTCTTAAGCAAAGCTATCACATGCTTTGAGCCAGATCCAGATTGAAGCAAATTTCACTCACCTGCTGACTGATGGAAATGACTGACTCTGGGGAGCAGGCTGAAAAATCAATTATTCACATCTCCTCCTTAGCTGCCACCTACGCGGCTCACAGCAACAGCACTAGGGAAATGGAGATGGGAGGTTTGTTTTTGCCATGCACTCCTCATTTCTCTGGCCACCTAGCTTGACAATAGCAAAATCAATAGGCTTGAAGATCAAAATCTTCAAGCTAAAGAAGAGACAAATAAGTTGGGCCCGGAATGCATTTCAAGTACCTGAAAACCCCTGCAGCTCTATCTCCTCCCAAGTTCTTATAATTCCAGTGGAGAAGGGGCAAGAGAGAAAAGTCTAACCTCCCTTTCCCATTTCCCCAATTCTGTTTCTCACCACTTTCTTATTACAGAGATAAGTACCATCTAAGTGAGTGTTGTGCCATTCTCTTTATCAAGTAGCATTTAAAAATAAGTAGTAAGTAGGCATAAGGAAAGGCCTCTCTGCCCTTTTTTTAATCATCTCATTTTGGGGGAGTTTTTTTCCCTTCCTGGCCAAAGTAGTAAATTCTTTTTTGGAACACAGCATGACCCTTCAGAGAGGAAAACTGGGTAGGATGAGAGAGGAGAATGGGAATGGAGAGATGCCGGCAATTTCTCAGGAACTCTAAAGATAAGAAAGGCAAGAAGATGTTTGCCAGATCTTTTCTGTCTAAACCAAATCATCCTAGCAATTGTACCCCACCCAATGGTGACATAATGATCTAGCCTCAGCCTGAGATCACTCCTTGCAGGGAAATCCTAAAAGGTGGATGACTTTTTAAAAGGAAGTATTCCTCGTTCGGGGAAGGATTAATGGCAGAGAGTGGTAAGACTGAAGAAAGGGTAATAGCAGTAAAGGTGGGAACCACCAGCTCATCCTCTGTATATCATTTGCCTTTAGAGTGATAGTGAGAGCCAAGGAGCTCTACCTTTCACTATTAGAGCAATAGAAGTCAAATCAATATGTCATTTAATCTCCAGCCAAATGAGAGGAAATGAAGCTGTTGATGATGCAGGAGAGAAATGAAGTCAATTCTGCTACAACCCACCTGGGACCAACTATCCAGCATTTAGGAGAGAGCAGAAGTCCTGTGGTCCTAATGGTCCCCAAGTTCGTGAATGAAAACCTTTTCAGGAGAACTTAACTCCCAAGGAGATGCCCTCTCTACTGTTGAAGGAGATGGAACTGACTGAATGGGGAAGTCCTACAATGGCCTGGGATGTAGATTGAGATACTGGCAACTAGGTGGTATAATGGATAGATTTCTTGACCTGGAGTCAGAAACATATGAGATTGAATCTTGCTTAATATATATATACTCTCTGTCTGATTCTGGACCAGTTACTGAACCTCTCAATGTATTTCTTCATCTGTAAAATGGGGATGATAATAGCAATTACCTTATAGAGTTATTGTGAGAACTGAATGAGATATAATACATGTAAAGCACTTTACAAACCTGAAGTATAAAGCTAAAGTTAAAAATGCTAGCTTAATATTATATTATACTGCCATTATTTAAATCACATATTAAATGCTTTATAAAATTAATGGCATTGATAAAGAGATTCAGAGAGAAGTTGCGAAGGAAATGGGAGTTGCTAGTCAGTAGAGGCTGAACCCAAGTAATTTTTAAAAATATAAACAAACCCCTAGACAGATGACCAAACACAGGATCACCAACCCTTTCAGGAACAGAGTTAAGGGGTAATTTGCAACCAGTTGCACTGAGTTCCCATTGGAAAAGAATACATAGGTTAACAGAGATACTTGCAGTGCCCTGTGGTACAAGAAAAAATTCACTGGTATGCTCTAATTTACAGGCCACTCATAGCCTTTCTCTCAGGTTTATGGGAACAGTAGTAACTCAACTTTCATCCCATCCCCAAATCCATTCCTTCTAGCTCTAGCCTAGTCTATACCTTTCCCCAAAAGTGACACCTGTCACCATCCACTTTCATTAAAACACATGTTTTAAATAAAATACATAAACATTCATACACAAAATACATTAAAAAGCACTTGAAGTTAGAGATTTTCTTTTTTGTGGAATATCCTCCATAATCTAGAGCTTTGGAATAAAAGAAAAAAATTAAATATTAGTTAATGGTTTCCTAGGTAGAGTGGATACTCCAACCTTTCCTTATTTTCTCTCTTTTATATATTTTCCTGTAGTTGATTGTTCCTTTTATATACCATTAATTAACAATTTCACTGTGGGTATGCCCAACTGTGCTCACAATAGCTAGATAATTCAGTGCAGTGAAAAGAGCACCGAGTTCAGCAGAAGATCTTGGATCAGAGTCTGCCACAAATTAATTATATGACCTTAAACACAATTCTAGTTTTGTCATGCAAAAAAATGGGTCTAAAAATATTTGAACTAATTACATCACAGGTTTATGGTGAGGTACAAATAAATTAACAAATATGAAATTCCTTAGTAATCATAAAGAGCAATCATTAGTGTGTGTATATGTGTGTGTGTGTGTGTGTGTGTGTGTGTGTGTGTGTGTGTGTGTAGCTTTGATTCCACCAATATGGAGAAATCCCAGTATTATACCTCTCTCCACTTATGCATATACAAAGAGATAAATAAACAGGAGTGATTAGGTAGATAGAATACCCATGCCTGGAGTCAGGAAGATGCATCTTTGGGAGTTCAAACCTGGCCTCAGGCACTCACTAAGCTATGAGACCCTGGGAAAGTCATTTAATGATGCCTTCGTTTCTTCATCTGTCAAATGAGCTGGAGAAGGAAATGACAAACCACTCCAGTATCTTCACCAAGAAAACCCCAAATGGGATGGGGTCACACGATTGAAAACAACTAAACAACAATATAATAGTGAGTGGCAGAGGAATGCTATTGTGGGAAAACACAGCTATTTTGAAATCCTAGTATTTACTTTCTAGTATGTAGGATTTACTTCTACTATGTAGATCAGTGATTCCCAAAGTGGGTGCTACCGCCCCCTGGTGGGTGCTGCAGCGATCCAGGAAAGCGGTGATAGCCACAGGTGCATTTATCTTTCCTATTAATTGCTATTAAAATTTTTTAAAAAATTAATTTCCAGGGGTACTAAGTAATATTTTTTCTGGAAAGGGGGCGGCAAGCCAAAAAAGTTTGGGAACCACTGATGTAGATAAATCATTTGGACCTCAGTGTTTTCATCTGAAAAGAGAAAGTTGTTGGACTAGTTGGTTTCTAAGGTCTCTTCCAACTTTATAATTCCTCTAAATCAGGGGTCAGCAACCTTTTTGGCCATGAGAGCCATAAACGCAGCATTTTTTAAAATGTAATTTCATGAGAGCCGTACGGTGCTCACAGTGCATGCTCCTGTAACAGTGCCTGAAAAAAAATTGACTTTATGGCTCCTGCAGAAAGAGCCATACATTGCCGACCCCTGCTTTAAATGGTATTGTTATGTTTATCACAATTTTGACATTGTATGACCATAGACAAGTCACTTAACATTTCATGATTACAGAGGATTAGTGATGAAACATGGAATCCATCTCCAAACAGAAAATCGATAAATTTAGAGTGCAAAATGAGACTCTTTTTAAACAGCAAATTAGGAAGTATGTTTTGCTTGACTAGGCATGTTTGTTATAAGAAATTGGAGTCTTTTTTTTCTATTTTAATGGAATGGAAAGTGAGAAGAGAAAAATGATTTATTTTTTTAAAAAACCCTAACCTTCCATCTTAGAATCAATATTGTGTATGAGTTCTAAGGCAAAAGAAGGTAAGGAAGGGCTAGGCAATGGGGGTTAAATGATTTGCCCAGGGCTGCACAGCTGCAAAGTGTCTGAATCTGGATTTGAACCAAGGACCTTCCTTCTCTAGGCCTGGCTTTCAATTAACTTACTCATATATCTGCCCCTGGAAAAATGTTTCTATTAAAAATATAACTTTCTTTTAAAATAGGTTAGGAGTTTATAAATATGGAAAAATTGTATCCCTTTAAGATGAGATCACTTACTGTATTCTTAGTTTTGCTTAATTGCTTCATTTTGTTACATAGGAGCTCTCGGATGAGGATAATCTGGAAATGATTATAACGCACAAACAAAACATGTCAATGAAACTTTAAGAAAACAAATTTTTTAAATATCTATAGACCAGTTGCTTCATCTGAAAAATGAGAGCTAAAACAGATTAAAGACATTTTCCAGCTTTAAAATTCCATAGTTCTATTAAAGATTCCCTTTCTGAAGTTATAAGCATATATTCTAAGAGCCGTACTTCTTGATAATCCCTATTCCTCCCATATGTTATTTTTATTCTTGAAGGCTAAATCATTTTTATTCTTAGAGTTTAAACTTCTTTCTCAAGTCTAGTTAAATTCAACATTACCTATTAATGCAACCATAGATATTTAATGACTTCTTTCACAGTTTTTAACAAGACAAAATTGCCTTTGAAATCTCTTTTATATACTGCTCTATCAATCAATAAATAGTTATTAAGTACCTATTATATGCCAGGTACTGTGCTAATCACTGGGGATACAAAAATAAGCAAAAGACAGTCCCTGCTCTCAAAGAGCTTACAATCTAATGTTAGAGATAACATGCAAACAAATACATGTAAAACAAGCTATATACCTGACAAGTGGGAAGTAATGAACAGAGAGAAGACACTGGAATTAAGAGGAGTTGGAGAAGATTTCCTATAAAAGATAAGGTTTTAGTGGGGTCTTAAAGGAGGACAGGAAGGTGAGTAGTTGGGGCAGAAGAGGGAAAGCTTTCCAAATATGGGAAATAACCAGAGAAAATGTTCAGAGTATCTTGTTCAAGGAATACCCAGGAGGCCAATGTCGCTGGTTTGAAGAGTACAATTTAGAAAGTAAGGTGTCAAAAGACTGGACAGATAGGAGAGGACCAGGGTTATGAAGGGTTTAGAATGCCAAACAGAACATTTTGTCTATGTTCCTGGGAATAAAAGAGCCACAGAAGTTTATTGAGTAGAAGATGACATGATATGTTCTGTACTTTAAGAAAATTACTTTAGTGGCTTAATTAAGGATGGAGTGAAGCAGAGAGAGACTTGAGGCAGGCAGACCCACCAGCAGGATGTTGGCAGTAATCTAGAGATGAGGGTCAGCCTCAGACCAGTGACAAGAGGAGACAAGGAGGTATTTTAGAGATGTGGAAAAGGTGAAATTGGCAATAGATTGGATAAGGAGGGAGTGAGAAATAGTGCTGAAAGCAGGATTTCCCCTAGTCTGTGAACCTGGGAGCCTGGGAACACACAGCTGACTTCTAATAATAGGGAAGGTAGGAAGAGAGAGTTAGGGGGAAATATAACAGGTTCCATTTTGGACATATTGAGTTTAAGATGTCTATTGGACATGCAGCTTGAAATGTCTGAAAGGCATTTGAAGATGAGAGACTGGAAATCAGTAGAGTATTTGGGTCAGGATAGGTAGATTTGAGAATCATCAACCTAGAGATAGAAATTAAATCCAAGGGAGCTGATGAGGTCACCAAGCAGAGGGGAAAAGAGGAAGAAGAAAAGACTTGGGACAGAACCCTGACACACACCAATGGTTAGAGTACATCTTCTGGAGGAGGATCGAGCAAAAAAGACAGAGGAGGGGTCTGATAGCCAGAAGGAGAGCCAGGAGAGATGTCCTAAAAACTAAGAGGAAAAAAAGATTATCAAGAGGGAGTGATAGCTAATGGAAACATCTGGATAATCTAATTTAGAACACTAGTAGAAGAAAAAAAAGTAAAAGTAAATTTTATCCTTTCAATGTAACCCAGAGAACATGGGAAAATGAACAGTCAATAGATAATGTGTAGGCAAGGTCTCTAAGAGAGAACAATCATGTGGATTTTACTCAAACCAATATCCTAATTGTGTACAATTCTCTTCTTTTAAAAAAAATAATATGTCACAAAAGTCAGTAATACATGTCTATTTTGAGTCCCTCAAATGCCATTCTGTATGTAATCAGCAAGTGTTACTGCCAGGAATGGTTGGTTGAAAATGAAATCTAAAGGAAGAAAAATTTTCTTCTTGTCCACATCTCTGGAAAGTGGTCTTATTCATTCTTTCCCAACTCTTAGCGGTCTTAAAGAGCCCTTTCCAAGGGTCACTCCCCTACACTGAGTCCTTTCTCTTGAAGGAAGGAGAGACTTTGAATTACCTGTCATTGTTCAGCCATTTTTCAATTGCATTCAGATTCTTCATGACCCCATTTAGGTTTTTCTTGGCAAAGATGCTGTAGTTGTTGGCCATTTCCTCCTCCAGCTCATTTTACAGAGGAGGAAACTGAGATAAACAGAGTTCAGTGACTTTCCCAGTCACACAGCTAATAAGTGTCTGAGGCCATATTTGAACTCAGAATGACGAGTCTTCCTGACTCCAGCCCCAGCACTCTATCTAGTGCATCACCTAACCGCCCATCCTCTCTAAATCTGCTCCTTTACCTTTGCTACTCTGAGCCTTTCGAAGTTTCCTGCTTTTGAACTATAATTCCCAGAAGTTCATGAAATCCACATTGCAAGTCTCTCTTCTCTCCCTACAGAGTCTGATTACATTCAGTCATTTGTTTATTTACTTAAGTGGAAAACAGTATAATTTTCATAATGCAAATTATATTGCAGATTAGAAATCACATGGCACAAAAGAGTGTTATCCCTAGTCAGCAAGTCCTTAGTTCAAATCCACCCTTAGATACTTACTAGCCATGTCATCCTAAGGAACTCACCTCTCAAAGTCTCAATTTCTTCATCTGTAAAATAATAATAATAATAATAATAACACCTAATTCCTAGAACTTTGTGAGAACAAGGGAATATTTTAAAAATACTTCACAAACTTTAAAGGTCTAAATAAATACTAGCTATTATGTTTTAATTAAGTGGCTTAAAGAGTGATAGACACAAGCTACCATGTGGCCTTGGGGGGATTGCTTAGGCTTTTTGAGTTAAGTGATTTGTTTTGCTCAGGGTTTTGTTTTACGGCCAACCACAGAATGACTCATTTTTTTTCTTTCTCTTATAATCTAGAATATCTTGTCTCTATCTTTTTCCAAATGCAATGGGGATGAAAATGATTCAGTAATGTTTAAGACAGAAATACAGAATTGAAGAGAGCCAAAAAGTACAGCTTTAAGCAACTTAACACCTGTTGTGCTTATTAACTATATAAGCTACTTTGAAAGTAATCGTAATGTGACCACCTAACATAAGTCAAAAATACATCTGCTTCCCGTGCTGAATGTTCCCAGGGCTCAGAGTGCACTGGACTATTTCTTAGGAAGAACTAAGTGGTGTACAACAGAGGAGATGGAAATGGCTTATGCTATTCGTTTTAAGACAAAACATTAATAGTAATTCTTCTTCCATTAGAAAGTAAGGTGTTATTTTAGAAGACTAATGTTAGAAGCATAGAAATACATTAGGCAGGTCAATTTAAACTCCAAAAACAAGAAGTACAGAGAGGAGAGAATCTGTGTAGATTACTTAACACCATTATAGTTTAGGGACTGTTTGTTATTCTCTGTTCCAATAAGAGACAGTTAGATCCTCAGTTACAGAATTTGAAATTACTTCCCATATATACAATTTATATACTGCAATTATGGCTACAATTTTCTGCTCAATACCAGCAGTCAAATATTAACAGTCCAAAATACTGCAAAGACTTTGGGGAGCCATTTTTCAGTGACATACAGGCTTTTGCCAAACCACCAGTATAGTGGGGAAAACTGGAACATAGTTAAAAATGTATCTTTGCCACCACAAAGAGTGAGGCAATAAATATTTTTGTACAAGTCTTTTTCCCTGTGATCTCCTTGGAGTATAAACCCAGCAGTGGTATGGCTGGATCAAAGGGCAGACAGTCTTTTAGAGCTCTTTGGGCTTAGTACCAAATTGCCATCCAGAATGGTTGGATCAGTTCACAACTCCACCAGCAATGCATTAATGTCCCAATTTTGCCACATCCCCTCCAACATTTATTACTCTCCCCTGCTATCATTTTAGCCAATCTGCTAGGTGTGAGGTGGTACCTCAGAGTTGTTTTGATTTGCATTTCTCTAATTAGAGATGTAGAATACTTTCTCATGTGCTTATTGATAGTTTTGATTTCTTTATTGGAAAATTGCCCACTTATGTCTCTTGCCCATTTATCAATTGGGGAATGACTGAACAAATTGTAGTATATGCTGGTGATGGAATACTATTGTGCCCAAAGAAATAATAAACTGGAGGAATTCCATGTGAACTGGAAAGACCTCCAGGAATTGATGCAGAGTGAAAGGAGCAGAACCAGAAGAACATTGTACACAAACACTGATACACTGTGGTAAAATTGAATGTAATGGATTTCTGTACCAGCAGCAATGCAATGATCCAGGACAGTTCTGAGGGATTTATGGAAAAGAATGCTCTCCACATTCAGAGGAAGAACTACAGGAGAGGAAACAGAAGAAAAAGAACTGCTTGAACACATGGTTAGATGTGTACATGATTGGGGACGTAGGCTAGAAATGACCACATCAATGCAACTATCAGTAATATGGAAATAGATCTTGATCAATGACACATGGGGGCAGGGAGGAAGAGAGGTAGTAGGGGGATGTGTGGAGAGGAGAGTAAGAACACGAATCATGTAACCATGGAAAATTTTTCTAAAAACTAAAAAATTCAAAGTCATAAAAAAATGTATCTTTGATGCCTTCCTTTCTCTAATTTCTTTCTTCTTCACCAATCTCAAAACTTTTGATGTTCCATCGTATTTCCCCCAGGCATTCATGACTCTTGTGCTTTCTTCTGACTATCAAAAATTCTCACTCTCCCTATGGAGTGTCCTTTCTCTAAATATCCCCAGATAACCCCTTCTTCTTCTTCCAGAATTATGCCATTCAATGGCCTTTTCTCCTTCCTCATCCTTCTTGATATCTCTACAGAATTTGACATTGTAGATTTCTCTTTCTTCTCTTTGAGCTCCATGGCTCTGATTTCTCTCAATGTTCCTCCTACCTGTCTCATTGACCCTTAGTCTCCTTTTTTCTCTGTTGAATTTTCATCAATGTCCCATCCCTTAACTGCAATATAGCCCAACGCTTTGTACCAGGCCCTCTTTTTCTCTATACTATCTCTCTCAATGATCTCTTTAAATGGCATGGGCTCAGTTAGCATCTATATGCAGATGATTTCCAGATCTCTATATCCTGTATATCCAGATATCCTATATCTGTAAATGCAGGTATCCTTTATATCCAGATTTATGTAGCCCTAACTTATCTCCTGATCTCAGATATTTCAAACTGGATGTCAGAATCTCAAATGCAGCATGTCCTAAAGAGAATTCATTATCTTTCCTCACAAAGCCATCCCTCTTCCAAACTTCCATGTCTCTACTGAGAGTATCTCCATACTTCCAGTCACCCAGGTCCACAATCCTTGAATCATCCTCCAGTCTACCTCACTTCTCCCACCCCATATTGAGTTGCCAAATCTTGTCAAATAAACTTCCATAACTCTAATATCTATCCCCCTTCTCTCCATTTATATAGTCATACCCTAGTTTAAGCCTTCATCACTTCCCTCCTGGACCATTACAATAGCACTCCTAACTGGTTTCCCTGCCCAAATTTCTCTTCTCTCCACTCCATCCTCCACAACCTGGCAAAGATATTTCCTAAAGCATAGTTTTGATCACATCATTCTGCCTCTCGAAAAGCTCATATGTCCCCCTACTGACTAGGACAAAATACAAACACTTCTGGGATTTAAAACCACAACCTGGCTCCAGGCTATCTTAAAGATTTACAATACATTTCCTTTCAACATGCTACATTAGATCCAGACTGATCTACTTGCCATTCTTCCTACACAACATTCAGCTTCTATCTTTGCACCTGCCATCTCCCGTGCTTTGAACTCTCTCTTTTAGCATCTCCAGCTTCCTTCAATCAATACTTTATAAATGAGACCTTTCTGATGTCTTCTACCACCCCTATACCTCCTTTCCCACTTGCACCCATTAAGTTTATTGGCATTTACTTTGTGTGTTTATGTTTTGTGTCTCTCCACTAGAGAATGGAGTTTTTGAAGATAGGAACAGTTTCATTTTCATCTTTGTTTCCCCAAAACCTATGCAATGCCTGACACACAGTAAAAAGTAGGTGCTTAATGAATGTTTGTTTATCAATTTTCATTAGTTGGAAAAAAAAGTTGGAAACTAATATGCCTGAAGTAATTGATAAAAATAACTAAAATAATTCACTGTCTGATCTAGTTTACCTTCCCAACACATATTTTCATTGAAAAAAAACTTCTTGATCTCTGATATGATGGAATATATGTGATAAATAAAGGATTAACTATTGCAGCTGCATTACCTTACCTTGTCACTCCAGGTAAAGATAATGAAGCTGTCAGAAGAAGGGTTTCCCTGTCTCTCAGGCCCCTTGTCAAAAAAAGAATCATTTTCTCACTGGTCTCCACCAAGAAAAGAGAAACTAAAACTGATGAAAGCTGTCCTTGGAGTTATCCTACCATCTTTTCTGTCCCTCCCTCCAACTGCCTGTACTCCATCTCATATCCTTTTTCTAATTTGTGAAGATAAGTTTCAATAAAAGTATCAATTTCATAATGATAGTTTGTATTAAAGTAACTTTTTATGACATTTGCCTATCACATGTCCATTGAAATTCCTATGTGCTATTTTTCCACAGACACATCTCATTTAACAAAAAGAGATTCCTCATATACTTTAGGTTCTGTGATTTAAAAAAAAAGAAATTTAAGATTAAGATAAGTCTTAATCCTGATCCTAAAAATTAAGAGAAAGGAAACCAATAATTTAAACTATGACATTTATTCTTATACCTAAAGATAACCCAGGGCCAGAAAAAATCAATATACTTCTAAAGGTAAACAGTATTCTTTATAAAATAGAATTCCCCAGTTAATAGGATACTAACCAGCATCATGCAGAATTCTTGGGGAACTCTTTTCAGTTCTGGTATTGTTATTCATGTACCCAATATAGAATTAAACTTCTTCCTTGAAAAATTTCCCCTACCTAGCTTTTTCCCACCAGAATTCCCCTGGCTTTTCCTCCCAAATGATTCAGTTCCCAAGTGACATCACCAAAAGAAGGGAGCAACCATCACAGAATTTTTATATTGTGTGGCATCATTTTTTAAAAAGAAAGATTGGAAAATAACTCCTTAAAAAATCCATCAAAACCAACCTCTCAGCAAAATGCCGAATAGACTCAAAAAATAATGAGACCATTGCTGAATGAGGCAGATGGCTTGGCAACCCTAAAAGACTAACAGCATAGAAACATTCATTTGAGTTTTCATCTAAGTTTACTAAATCAGTATGTGAATCCAACCATATGTCTTTCAATATTTCTTTTCCCCAAGATGTGAACAGTATGGATAAGGACCACTAGCAAGGGGAGGAGGAAATGAAAACATAGAAACTGGCATGCTGAAGTTAGTTTTGTAGAAAACCTAAATATATGATTAATAGAGACAAAGCTATGCATCTCAAAGTCTCAAGCACTCATTTAAATAGTTTCTTCCTTGAATCACAATAATAGAAATATTCATAATTATTGCTCAAATTTTTTCAGACTCGGCTAACATTTTAATCTTATATTATAGCACCATTGATGCCACTAAGAGAGAATTAACCCTTCAACACATATAACTAGAGAAGGAATAGTTTTCATCAAATGTTAGTTTACTGTAGGGGCAGAGTAAGGAAAATTATTGGTCAGGTTGAGAAAATGAATAGGGAAGTAAAAACCATGTTAGTAAAATGGTATATAGAGACTCACATAAAGTGGCCAGGTATACTACCATTAGCTTTATTCTAAGAACAAGGCCTAGAGGTGGCATACACATTTCACCTTATGAGATGCTCTATGGACATTCTACTAGGCAGGCAAAGACATTTACACCAGTTTTTGTATCTATGTTAGGAGGAGATTTGAAAATTGCTGAGTATGTGAGGGACTTGCAACACAGAGTCAAAGAGCTGCAAGAAATAGGGGCACTAGTACAAACAGGACCAGTAGATTTTACATTACACAACATTCAACAAGGAGATTCTGTATATATTTTAAAATTTAGCAAAACCAGTGTTACACAACCAGCTTGGGAGGGCCCATTTCACATAATTATGACAACACCAACAGCTATTAGAGTAGAGGGCAAGACATCTTAGATTCACTATTCCCATATCAAGAAGGCAGTAGGTGAAGATTTTACATCGGGCAACATATCTGCAAGTGAAGAGATTGATCAAGGATGAAGAGGCAAAGATCAAGGTAACAACAACAATGGCATGGCAACAATAACAACAACAACTGCATGAGGACAAGGACAGAGACAATGGAAAGAGGACAACGGATTGGCTATGATCACAAACTTTAAAAACATTGCACTTACATAACACACTGATAACACACAGCTACAATCAACATTGAACACTGACAACAACTCATGGTTCCAGTAGAAAGAGCTTGAAGATGAGGAGGAGGAGGTCTGGAGTACAGGAAGCATGTTTCAGAAATTATGAAAAGGAAAAGAGAAGGAGGTTCCTTCCATCAAAAAATATTTTGCAACTATTCATTGTACCAGGTACAAAGGATACCTGAAAAAAGAAATGTGAGATAAGGGAATTGCTACTCTCCAGAAGTTTACAATCTAGTTACAAAGTAAAACTGCATGATCACCCAATTATTGTTGGTTGGTCTCTGAGATGGACCATCATTCAATATCTATGCCATAAGATTAGCTTAGATTTCTTGGTCGAAAATGAAATCTTCCCATCTTAGAATATTTATGAAAGACAGTAAAGCATTTGAAAGTCTAAAAAAGGAAAGCTACCCCCAAATGGAAAAAAATTGCCCTTCTCTCTTAGAAACTTCACTTTCACATGATAAGATGACTACTCTTTATGAAAATGAATGAACCACAGAACCTAGGGGAAAAATGCCTTTTCCTAATATGAAGGACAAAATGTTATTAAACTGGTATTTTTACTCTGACAATGTTCTGGGGGTTTTCCCCTAGTCCAATGCCTTTGTTTTTTTTTCTTTTCTTTTTCATAATATCTTCGGTTTGGTTTTTGTTATTGTTGGGTTTTTTTATTTTTACTTTTTGCAGCCATTGATGCATCCATTGATGGGGAGTGGAGAACTTTGCAATAATGCATAATCAAGCAAACAAATCCCTAGATTGTCTATATATAAAAATGCATACACCATTCTATACAATGAGTCCCTCATCTCTTTATCAAAAGGTGAATAACATGTTTGTCATTGGTCCTCTGCAATTGTGATTTCTTATTATGCTAAATTATTATGCTGAATCCTAGAGTCTTTCAAAATTGTTTTTCTTTATAATGCTGTGGTAAAAATTCTGTTCCTGGTTCTTCTCACTTCACTTTACATCAGTACATAAAATTCTTCCAAAGTTTCCCTGAAATATTCTCTCACGCCATCTTTATAGTGTAATGATATTGCATAATATCAATATACTACAACTTGTTTAATAGTTCCCCAAGTGATAGGCATCCTATTTGTTCCCAGTTCTTTGTCCCTAAAGAAAGTACAGCTATAAATATTTTTGTACATATGGCTCCTTTTCCTTCTTCTTGGAATTTAAGTCTGGTTATGCTATGATTGGGTCAAATGGTAAACAATGTTTAGTGACAGTTGGGGCATAGTTCCAAATTTCTTTCCAAAATGGTTATGCAATTTTCAGAATAATGCAGTGGTGCATTACTGTATCTGTTTTCCCTCAGGCTTCCTAAAATTAACATTTTTGTATCATCCTTAACAATAAGATGTGTATAAAATGGAACCTCAGGATCACATTCAAATTTCTCTAATTGTTAGTAAATTAGGGAACATTTTCATAAATTTGTCTATGGTTTGACTTACTTCCTTTAGGCACCACTTGTTCATATGTGATACACATACAAAATAAACAGAAAAAATAATGAATTAACAAAAAGTTCACTTCCAAGAGGGAATACCAAACACTGCAGGAATCAGGAAAAGCTTCTCATAGTAGATGGCTTTGAACACTAAGTTTTGAAGGAAAGTAGGAATTCCAATAGGCAAACAAAGGAAAAAGCATTTATTTAAAGCAGAGAAAAAGCTTGCAGATACTGAGATAGGCTATGAAGGGTTTTATTCAGGAAGCGTCAAACGTTCCAGTTCGGACTAGAGGAGTAATGTGTAACTGATCTAGAAATACATTTTAAACAGAAGATGAAACTTGGTACAAAAAAGTGTTATAAGAAGGCATCTTCCTGACTTCTTTTGCAGAGCTAGGAGACAATGGGTCTGAAATACTGCATACAATTCCATACTTTCTCTAAGTGTAGGTTAGCTTTGCTGATTTTTTTCCTCTATTTTATTCCTTGTTATAAAAAGAGGCTCTCTGGAAAGGGAGAAAAGAAAGATACATTGAGAAGTAAAGATGATATAACAACCAAAAGTTTTCATTTTTTTTTATCCTAAAGACAATAGGATAACTACTAAAGTTTCTAGAGAAGAGCATATGTTTAGACTTCTGCTTTGGAAATGTCAATTTTAGCACTCCTAGAAATGATTAGCAATATAAATAATGAGAAACATAGAAAGACTTGCCTGAATTCATGCAAAATGAAGAAAGTAGAGCCAGGAAAATAATACACTCAATATCTGCAACAACATATGAGGAAAGAAGAAAGAATTGCAAAAGAGTCAAAATGAATGTTGAGAAATTATAAAGAGTAAGGTTAACCCCAAAGAAAAGATTTGAAAAGATACCTTTTCCCACACATGTAGAAAGGTGGAGGGAGGTGTTCAAGGATGAGGAATAGAGTATTGTTATGGGTAAATAATAGCTGGCATATTGAAACCCCAGCTATTATTGATAAGCTGTTATATTGATCTTACTGTTGGTATTGAATATAGATATTACTGGACTGTTGGTAATGCCCAGCTGTTATAAATATAATAAAGTTGTCAGTGGCTAAACTGATTCACAGGTGGTGGATGGAGGGCCAAATGCACTTTAATCCAACTCTAATTTATTTATGGATAAAGTAGAAAAAGGAACTAGGAGGACAGAAACTAGGAGTTAGGGATAGGTATATTAGTTATAATATCTATTTACTTTTTTCTACAATATCTAAATAAAAAACCCAAAACCTAACTCCCCACAGAGTTTCTTTTTTGTCTATAAAGGTAGACACTACACTTTACTACACTCACTGGCTAAACTATTAAAATCCAACTTACTAACCTATGCTAAAATGATGAATTTTAAATATATAATAAACTCCTAAAGTAATGTATATAATCTACAGATAGAAGCTGAAGCAGTTTTTCTCTTTCTCCAAAGTCAGAGAAGAACCAGACTTCTTACAATGTAGTCTCCCTCCACTCGTGTCCAACTAGCACCTCAGTTGACAAAACTGTTTTCCAGGTCCCCCTCTGATTCAGAGAGTAAAGGCTTTCAGTCAATACTCTCTTTCTGATCTCAGGATTTGTATTTCAAATCTAAAGTAATAGTCTCAAAGTTACTAAAGATCTTTTTTTTCCTCTCAGAGAATGACCCAGAAACCTGCTCCTAATGAAGTCAGAGAGTCAGGACTCAGAACTGCCATGCCAGCTCCTTTTTATGGTAAGCCTCTTAAAGTGACCACAGCAAACTCTGTCTGTCCCCTCTCTTAAAGGGGACAGTGTAAAAGTCACAAACCTTTTCTCTGACCTAAAATCTCTGCTCCCAATGAGACAGGGTAAACTAAATAAAATCCTCATTACAACATTACATATAATAATAAATTAATGTATATATTGGATTTGGTCTTCCATTCATTTTCCTCTTTACTTTTAAAAAAACTGCTTTGTTATAAGGGATTATTTTCTGGGAGGAAAAGGGAAAATAAAGGAGAAAATCTAGGCAATTTAAAAACAAAAGATTTCAATAAAAATCTATTCTTTAAAAAGAAATGTCCATTTCAAGCATTAAACACTGATAGATATCGAATTTCAGTCTCCAGAGGAGCCACACTTTCTTTTAGATTAGAACAAAAGTAGTTATGGAGAATATCAAAGAGTTATTGTATTACTTTCAGGTATCCAGCTTAACCCAAGGGAAAACTACTCCTCTTTAACATATATGCTGTGCATTCTAGACCAAGAACTCTTAAGACCTGCTCAAGTGATTTCACTACTAATCAATTTCTTCCTATTCAAAGCTTTCCTTTTTCCATAATTTTGAATGTACTCTGTCCCAGGTCTTATCCCTGCTCTAATTCATAGGAATGCATCTCAATAGCCATTTTAAATGTTTATTTCATTTCTCAGTTGATAAATTTCTTATTTCAATTTGTAGTGTTTGCCACAGACAACTTTGCTCCATTTGGAGAGATGGAAAAAGTTTTTAAGGGGAACTGTAACAGGTGGCTTCCTTCAATTCTTAGTTCATTTGCCACCTCCTAAAGAAGGCTTTTTGTGTTCCCCTCCTAGTTGTCAGTACTCTAAACTGGTTTACTAGACAATGAATTAAATGTATATTTCCTCCTATCTCCCATCCTCCCCACCTCCCCCTCCAGTCTCAGAATGTAAGCTCCTTATCAAGGAGTATTTTCTTTCTCTTTGCCTTCCTAACTCCATCCTAACTCTAAATCCACAATGCCTTTCTCTTTTATTTGAGAGGAGAAAGAAGGGGAAGACTAATGGTTTTACTAGTATAAGGAATTCCTGGTATGGACAGCTCCTACACCAATGCAAATCAGCACCATGTTTGTAGCGGATTACTAGAGAGTAACTTGGTGCACTGAAGAAGTTAAGTGGTTTACCCAATTTCCCCACTGCTAGTATTACTCAGAGGCAGGTTTTGAACCCAGTTCTTCCTTATTCAAAGCCCATTTTTCCAATCCACCTCTCAACCAGGACATTGAAAGTACTTAATAAATGTTTATTGAACTAAATTGGTCATTATCCTGGACTAAAAGGCATGCCAAGGGAACTCTCCTTCCTTCACTGATCTAAATCCAAAAAAATCTGGAGGGGATAAGGAAGAGAGGACCTTTTAAGGGATTTTTTTAAAGTATTATCAGGCAAGAACAAACCATACAAAAGAAGTCTGCTAAGAGTTATTCACATGTCCCCAGTCATCCAAAAATAAGCATGCCCTATCATTGAGGGGCTCCCATCCTTTCTCCAGTTGCATCTTATATTTTCAAAGTCTTCCATCCAACCTGTTAGATCAAGATGACAGTTCCACTTCTTTAATTACAACAGAAAGCTTTTGCATAGAGAGGTCATTAGCCAAAGAGCAATGGGTAGCAAGGTTTCTCACTCTAGCCACTTTCTTGTGGAATAGCACAGGGAGCTACTACAGCAGGAGTTAACAGATAAAAGGTTTTTCCTGTTGATAGCAACTGTGCTGTGTCTGTTCTTCAGTGAAATTTCTAGTTTGTAGTAATTCACTTAATGGCTCCTGAGAATGATGGCAGTTCCAAGAGTAATCTAGTACATCCACATTTCTGCTGAGATAATAGTGAAAAGGCTTTCAGAGAGAAGGAGAGGCAGTTAAAGTGCTAGGCAAGTATGAAATATTTGCATCATTTTTATTCATTCATTTGCAACTTCCCAAAGAATGGAGTATAGGTGTCTGCACACAGTGACTAGTGAAGCAACGTAATAGGAGTTGGTCTAGGAGTCAAGCGACTAAACAGGACGCCCTGGTTTTAGTCATGGCATTGTTATTCTCAGACAAACATATTTCCCATCTATAAAATGGGGCTAAGAACACCTCGACCACCTATCTCATATTATAAGGGAAGTGCTTTGTAAAACTGTGAAACATAAAAGACTATTCTCATTTTTGTAGATGAGGAAACATGCTAAGAAAGGTTAAGGACTTATTCATGGTCAAAAAGAGTTTCAGAGCCAAGATGAAAACCCAGATCTCCTGATTCCAAATAAAGTTACCCATTCCATTGTGTTATGCTGCCTCCAAATAGTTCTTAAATCAAGGGAGGGCCTGAAGCCAAAAAGATCAAATTTAAACACGATAAATGTGAAGTTCTATACTTGGGTTCAAGAAAATAACTGCACATTAGACTAAGAGAATAGTTTAAAAAGTAATTGGGGTTTTTTTAAACCATTAATTTCTGTGTATTGGCTCACAGGTGGAAGAGTGGTAAGGGTGGGCAATGGGGGTCAAGTGACTTGCCCAGGGTCACACAGCTGGGAAGTATCTGAGGAATGATTTGAACCTTGGACCTCCCATCTCTAGGCCTGACTCTCAATCCACTGAGCTACCCAGCTGCCCCCAGTTGTTGTTTTTTTTTTAAGCCTAATAAATGGTTTTAGTGAATTGCATTCTCAATATGTATCAACAATGTGCTGTGGCAATAAAAATCATCAAAGATCATAGGCTTCATTCCTAAAGGTTGGTAGACAAGATAAGAGAAATGATTATTCCAATATATTCTAGGCCAGTGGTTCCCATACTTTTTTGGCCTACCACCCCCTTTCCAGAAAAAATATTACTTAGCCCCATGGAAATTAATTTTTTAATTGTAATAGCAATTAATAGGAAAGATAAATGCACCCATGGCCATCACCGCCCCCCTGAATCGCTGCAGCACCCACCAGGGGGCAGTGGCACCCACTTTGGGAATCCCTGTTCTAGGCCATTCAAATGAAATTTTGGCATCATGTCCAGTTCTTGGGGAACCAGAGTAGGGAATGGCCATTTGTAAGCTAAAGTATTTCCAAAGAATAAATAAGACAGATGATGAAAAGATTCAAAACTAATGAATCCCCAAGACCCATTGAAAAAATTGGGAATGTTTAACAGAGATGTTGGCGTGAATCTAGAAGCCCCCAAACTTGTAGCCTAGAAAAATTTAATGAACCCCAGTTTACTTAGCTTAAAGGTGACAGCCTCAGGCTTGACTCCATTACATGAGAGTTCCAAGCCCAAGCCTAGTGACTCTTCTTGTCTCCAGAAGCCTCTACCATTATATCACACCTTCCTTCCAAAGTTCAAACTCAGGACCTTCCGCTTATGAGACTGAGGCACTGCCTATCATGCTAAAGAGTCACTCAGCTAAAGAGAAGACTTAGGTTGTAGGAGAAAAGAGGTGAATGCCAGGAATTTTTTTCTGCCTTGCCTAGATGGAAGAATTTGGTAGAAGTTTCCTAGAGGCAGGTTTTTGCTCAATATTATGTAAAAGATTAAATAATATAACCAAACTTACACAATAACATCACAGTCCTAAATGTACTTAAAGGAGAGGTAGGAATGACATGAAAGAGAAAAGAAAAAATAGCCAAATTGGCCAAATATGGACAGAAAATTTGTACTGGAAAAGACGAAATTGTGATAGTGCCAAGAGATTGATACTCATGGCGTCTGAAGGAGGGAAAGGTACCAAAGGCATGGAAAAATCTCAGATCTTAATAAATGATTGAGAAAATATCAACCACTAAGCTCTGAGTGCTCTTTAGTCAGGTCCTAAAGAACCCTTACTAAGTAAGAACTAACTGTGATACAGAACCAAGAAGACCAAAAGCAATGGACATAGTTGAAAGAAGGAAAGCAATTCTCAAAGACATGAACCCCTGAAGGTCCCTAATATCCTTTTGGAGACTCAGAGGTCAAAAACAATTTCATAATAATATTAAGATGTTATTTGCCTATTTAAATACTCCTCCCTTTTCCAATTATATATGTGTGATGCTGGATTTTCTGCATATATTTCAATCAAAATAAAATGTTACAAAAATTGAATGCAAAAGTAGATGTGAGAATCTAGCTACTTCTCTAATCTCATAAGATCCTCAGCCTCATGATGACTGCTTTGATAGGGACCTGCAATGAGCCTTGCCATAGAGAACAACAGAATCCTGCTGACCACTACTGTAAATTGACACACTTTTGAATTATGTGTGCTTTTCCTGTGTTTAGAATCACTACATTTAATAAGACAGACATTATAGAACTTTACAAATATATATATATACATATATATATAAAACAATGCCTCTATTCTCACAAATTTTTTTGTTTCAGAAAGTCTATTTTCATAAAATATTACTTATGTTAAGCTGTAATAAGCTTGTTATTGTTGTTTAATGAATTAATACATATTTAAAATTTTTATAAGTTTTGAATTTTTAATATAATAGACATCTATAGACATAAACTATATAGCCAAAAGATAAAGAGGTCCTGAGACCAATATGTTTGAGAACTTCATGTCTAGATCCTCAAAGTTGAAAAATAGGAAAGAGGACAAAACCTTAGATCATGTAGATGTTTCTACCAACTGCCCGAGCTACTCCTGGACTGACACACCTTGTATTTCAGGAAAGAAAAAACAGTCTCAGAGAGGGGGCAGCTGCTTCTCTTACCTGAGACCCTCATTTCATACTAGCTACAGGTATTTGGTATTTGGGTTGGAACTTGCTATGGGGAACAGCAGACTCTGTCAATTGACTTCAACTCTTTATTGTTCCAGTTTTGAATTATGTATGCTTTTCCTGTGGATCCTTACAAGTAAACTGTCTTTCATCTATATCCTTTACTTATGTGAGGTCAGTCATACATTATTTTCTGATACATCTACCTACCCACCTATATGAAACTTTTATTCAAGTCATTTATCCATAGATCAATGGCATTATTATTAGCAGAGAGAAGTCACAGTTCAGTGAAAGATGTAGGAAATATACAATCCCATTGTGCTTATAGTTTGTTGAATATGAAAAAGCATTTGATTCAATAGAGCAAAATGCTGCTCTTTTCCAAGTAGATTCTATTCCAGTAAAATCAAAATCATTCAAAATTCCTCAGTTCACACCAGAAATAACCCTGTTCAATGACCCTCTGATCATAAACATCAGGAAGGGAATAAAATAGAGCTGAGTTTTCATTTTAATGCATTTGTGCCTTATTTTTGAAAGATACATTACAAGCGATAAATGAATTAACTTACAAAAACATCTCAGCATTTCAGTTTGACATTTGGAATATGTTTCCAGGGGAAACTGAATGCCAAATCTGCCCTCCAGGGAAAGTAGATATTGCTGCCTTCAGATAATCCAGGAACAATGATCAATAACATTTCTTTCTCAGCTACAGATGTCAAGACTAAGAGTTCAAAAAAAAAATCATGTTGAGAGCTTTGCACCACTACAGCATGGGCACTACATCAAGCTTCTCCATTACTGAATAAATTCAGGACAATATTTTGAAGTTTATTTACTAATCCTTTGACAAGTCAAAGGCTGAGAAGCTAAAAACTGGCACCCAAAAGAATATTCAAACCTTTAAATCAGCTTAAAATTTTTTTGAGGAAGGATTTATTTTATATATACATAACATAATATGTAACATAAAAATAATACATATTATTTGTTATAAATGTGTGAATTATTATAAATATACTTATCCCATAGAAACAAATTCTCATAATAGCAATGTCCAAAAATCTAGACCTCATTCTTTTTTCCCCTCCCTTTCACTTCTTCCCACTTCCCAAGAAAAAAGAATTTTTTTGAATAAAAAGACCTAAAATAGCCATGTATTTTAAAATGAAAAATCACATTCCCCAAATACTCCTGTTTTCCCTCAAATTCAATTCAACAAACATTTAGTAGATGTATGCAAGGACAATGCTAGTTTCTAGGACTATGAAGACAAACGAGAAAAAATCTTCGTTCTATAGAGCTTTTGGTCTTACTGGAGAATGTGGCAAGTTCATAAGTAAATAAATGCATAGATATCAAAAGTGATTCACAGTCATTAAAAAAAAAACCTGCCTTAGAATTGAATATAAATATACTAAGGGCAAGGCAAATGGGATTAATTGACCTGCTTCACACCCTAGGAAGTATCTGAGATCAAATTTGAACCCAGGACTACCCATCTTCAGACCTTTCTATATACTGAGTCACCTAGGTGCCCCTTACACAATTATTTTTAAAGGTAGAGGGTGCTAGTAATTGAAGTGATCAAGAAAGACATTGAGTAGGTGATGGTGTCTGAGATGGATGTGCTTTGATGGAAGCTAGAAGTTCTGTCAGACAGAGATGAAAAAGGAGTGAATTTATTGTAGAATCAGCAGAACCACTTATGGGAATCAAAGAGATTGGAAATGGAATGTCATATGGGATAGAGAACAGTAAGCTGACATTTATACTGGATTTGCGAATGCATGAAGGGACCTGGGTGCCAAGAAGGTCTGGGAAAGTCAACGAAACGATGTCTAAAAGCAGTCGGTTCCTATCAATTAAGTCTTTCTGGAGACCAAATCCAAGAAACTCAAGACTGAAGAGCCTTCCCATATCCTAGATAACACTAATTTGTCACAAACAGTTTCTGGGAGGTGAGGCACCCAAAACTGATAATCATGAATGTGCTGTCAAAAATATTATTTTAAGAGTCCATTCCAACATTCAGCAATACCAGTTTCCTAAGAATCATTTAGAAGAAGGAAAGCAAGATTCTGAATTTTCTTAGATAAATATCCTGAATTTTCTTGGATAGACATTGTCCCTATTTTTCTTCTTTTCCAATCTGGGGTACTGCCTCATCCAACCCAGACACATTATCTCATCAATACAGTAAGTGAAATTCAATGTCTTTCAGGAAGTAGGACCTCACTCAGGATTATACTCACTTACTATGGAAATAGAAAGGAAAATTCAGATAATATTAAGGAAGGATGAAGTTATACTGAACTTATTCTAGGTGAAAACAAACTTTTTAACATCTCACCAAGAAGAATACAGAAAAAAAGGCATTGGAGAGAGCAAATTAACTTCAAATCACTGACCTGGGTTCTAAGCTACCCATTCCACATCTTACTGGCAATGTCGGAACCAATGAGAGCAATTGGTATGACAACTTCATTAAGCTCTCTATTATTCATTGTAAGCTTCCATAACCCTCCCTCCTCTTTACTGATTACAAAAAGCAGAGTTTATAACTAAAATAATCTATCTCCATCACTAAGAAGAAAATATCTTTCACTGTCCCCTCCCCATCCTGATACCTCATATTAATATTAAATACATGGGATGGTTTCAGGTAATTCCAAAGGTTCCATTTAATTTTATTCACAATAACCAGCATCAAAGTTGCCATAAGTGTGTGTAAATTTACCAACTCCTAAGAATTCATATCTTTTCTCCTAAATATATTCATCCTAATTATCATCACAACTATGAATCAGAAGTACTTCCATTTAACCTCCAACTAAGCAAAGATAACCTTTCCTTCAGTATTTGTCTCCAAAAAATCTTTTGATGAAAATTTGGATAACCCTATAGAACCATTAGTGACCATGGTATGATAGTGACCTTCCTGCTGGAATCTAACTGCCCTTTATAAATTTGGCAAGTTCCCCTTTCTAGCCATCATTGCTCAGGCATAATATGTATCCATTCCCCTCAGAGTTACAATTAGAACATCTTGATCCTTAGGGGAGGTTCAGTCCTTACCTGAGGGGGACTCATCCTAAGAGTCCTTCAGGTCTGTACATAAACATTTGGATGACTCAGAATGATAATAAAGCGGGGTGATCTTTTCTTTGATGTGTGCTTTGAACAGTGCCTGGCATAAAGAAGACACTTAATTTCAGAGATATCCTATTTTGATAGCAGGACAGAAAACCCTGTCACTATTCCTTTTCTTAATACTAGTTTTACTAATGCTTCCAGAATCCAATGGACAATCAATCATCGTAATGACTTATGGAGTACTAGCCAACAAGAGTGCAGGTTCAAAGAAACCCCAAGAACTACATCTGCCCATTTGAAAGCACTTGCTGAGTAACAGCACTGCTCTTTAGAGCCTAGAAACCTGAATCTTTCAGTCCTGTCTAAAAAACCAGAAAAGAAAAATATGAAGTCTTCCTTAGGCAAGTACCATGCCTCAGTTCTTCTTAAGTTCAGTTCATGCTCTCCTTTAAACATCATTTTACCCAGGGTGCCACATAATTCATAAGTTGCTGGAGGGAGAATAGTCACATACTGCTCCACAACTGATTGACATACATTACAATTTAAAGCATTAATATTTCCATTAGGTATAATATAAAATGGACTTACCATTTTTAAAAAATGTTCCCATTGGCTTGAGGCTTTCTATTAAATTTCATTCTAATGTCATCAAATATCAAACACAAGATTGGCTTATGCTGCCTTTCACTGTTTTATCCAGATATAAAAGTAGCCTCTTTTGTCATTTTATAAATCTATTTCTCTTATCTGTGGGCATCAACCACATTTAATAACCAAAGAAAGATTCAAAGTTTTTCAGAAATTCTGTTAGAGCTTGAAGTGAGCTTCTCTCTCATTCACAAGTGCGTGGAACCCCTACATGTTCTTATTGCTCTCTGATGTCACATAAAAATTCCCTGGCAAGGGAACCAAGTACCTTTAAAGGGTTTCAATAACTGAAAAATCTATTCATTAAATAACTTAAATGAGACATTGGTAAGCTGGAGACTGTTAAGAGAGAAGTGGCCACTATGATGAAAGGTCTTCAGTTTATGACATAGTTAGATTGATTGAACTAGGCATGTTTAGCTTGGAAAAGAGAAGACTCAAGAGGCACATGATAGCTGGGTTCAAGTATTTAAATAGTTGCTATGTGGAGGTGGGAATAGATTTGTTCCCTTAGGCAAAGCAATAGTGGAAAATGCAAAAATGCAAATTTATTTTTTTATTTTAATTTTTAAATATTTTTCCATGTTTACCTGGATTCCCCCCTCTCAGAGCCAACAAGCAATTCCATTTGGTTATAAAAATGTTATCACTTGATACCCATTTCCATATTATTCATTTTTGCTATAGAGTGATTTTTTAAAGCCTAAATCCCAAATTATATCCCCATGTGTATATATATATATATATATATGTATGTATATATATGTGTGTGTGTATACACATGTGATAAATGATGCCATATGTTCTTCTTTTGCATTTCTACTACCATAGTCAAAAATGCAAATTTAGATTAGTATTGGGGAGAGGGCAACTTCCTACCAGTTTGAGCTAAGAAGGCTTGAGTTCTTCATTAGAGGGAATCAAACAGAAACTGGGCAACCATGTGTTAAATATATAATAGTGGGGATTCTTCACGTATGAGTTATATTAAGTGACTACTGAGGTCTCTTCCAACTTTCAAACTCTGTTGTTCTGTGCCTCTATCTAAGAAAACTGTAAAAACACACATGCACATACACAAACACACACGCACACCCCAAACATCATCTGTTAGGATTACCAATGCTTAAAAAAAAAAAAACTTTATATTCAAACAAGGGACTGTAAAACCCACTTATTGCCTTACTTTTAGAATAAACCAAACCTCAAGAGGTACACAGCACTGTAGTAACCAAAAAAGGGGGGAAGCCAATGCTGATGAAGAGATCTAGGGTTCTCAGAAATGACTGTTGTCTATGCCCAATAAAAGAGTAGTAATAAAAAGAAAAGAAAATACAGCCATAACAATGGAGAAGTCCATGCCAAGAGGTGATGGGGTATCAGGAAAATTGCCAAACTGGTGGTGGGGGCAGGGGAGTCCCTATTACGGTCTTCCTATTGAGTTCCATTTATAGCTATTACTTTCTAGCTGTTTGTAGCAAGACTTTATAGATATCTTGAGAATACATCCAATAGAGGAAAGGGCCTGTTGTTTTTGCTTTCTTACAGCTACATTATTGATATTTTAGGAGAGTAATTGAACTTCTCAGTGCTAACTTGCTTTCTCTGTGAACTATACTAGCCCCTGATGATAAGTGTGTTTTCAGGGCATACACTAAAGTAACTGTAAATTCAATGCCTAAATGGCATTTGTATTTTATCAGCCATTGTTGGGAAAAGAAGGCATCTTAGCTGTAAAATGCTGCAATGTGGTTTAAATTTTACCATGCCCTACCAAAAACTCACCTTGCAATTTTGAGTGTGTGTGTGTGTGTGTGTGTGTGTGTGTGTGTTTTCAGGCTTACAAGTATTCAGGCTCATAGTATCACTTTAAGAGGAGTTGCTATGGATTTTTTTTCTTCCCTAAAACTTACTTCTGTCCCACACAGTCCAGCTTCAATTCTTGTCATCCTGTAATAATTATAAGATTAAATAATAAAATCATTAGCCATCTATTAAGAATAATTTATGTTATATAAACTGGGACATCATTCAAGTTAATGACATTCATCATTAAGTTGAAAACTAACACTAAGCAGGATAAATTGTTTAAATTTAAGTTCCCACCATTTTGCACATCTCAACCAGGATCCAGGTGCCTGAATTCAGTCAGAAAATCATCAGCATTTAAGTGCCTATTCTGTGCCAAGTGCTGGACTAAGCACTGGGAATTTAAAGAAAATAAAATAAATTTATATATATATACATATGTATATGTATATATGAAGAAAATTTTTTAAAATAAAAAAGGAAAATAAAAAAATTTATAAAGATAAAAACAATCCATTATCTAGAGGCGTTGACAGTCTAATGGGGGAGACAATATGAAAAATAAAACCTATGTACAAAGATTATATGGAGAGAATAATCTGGGAATGATCCTCAAAAGAATGAGTAGTGAAAGATTTTTGTCAAAGGTAGGATCTTAGCTGAGACTTGAAGGAACTCAGGGAAGCCAAGAAGCTGAGATAAAGAAGGAGAATATTCCAGGGATGGTGCACAGCCAGGAGAATTTTTGGAGTGAGTAGAGGAGGGAAAACTGGAATTCTAATTCTTTCCAGCACTTCACCTTTTCATGATGAATAGATGCTGCAATTGATTGCATTACCTCTTCCTTCTCCCATAATACTACCTACAAGATATTGTACAGGTGTTTTTCCCTTGTGTGGAATGCCCTCCCTCCTCTTCTTGGATCCTAAAAGACAACTGAGGCATCACTTCCCATACAAGGTCTTTCTTGATATTCCAGTAAATACTCTCTCCTTTTTGATATTACTTTCTATTTACCTATCTGTGTGTATGTTGCATCACACACACACACAATCTCCTTAAACACAAAGACTGTTTCAGCTTTGCCTTTGTCTTTGTAGTGTTAAGTGCCATAAATTGTACATAGTAGGCAATCAACTTTTGAAATGCAAGGAGAAAAGGGTCACAAAACCGTATCTTAGATACAAATATTTCTTCTTCTTAGGAAGAGACTCTCCCAAAATGGTGATGGTCTTGATGGTTTCTATAGGATATGAGCAATAAATTGATTCAACACAAAGTAGCTTCACACAGAAGCTTGGGCTATGTAGTGGTCTTACCACTACGGGCAGAAATTCAGACATCAGTGGCACCTCAAATTTTGAACAGGAACTCCATAATCAAATTAATACAGTATCAAGGAATCCTGGGATTTGAGATAGGGGAGCTGGGTTTGAGTTCTCACTTTCTGATTTAGTAGTTGTATGATTTTAAGCAGTCTCTTAACTTTTCTAGCCTTGGTTATTTCATCCTTTAAATGACCTTTAAGGTCCCTTCCAACTTTGTAACTATAAAACATGTCACTCAGGGGCAGCTGGGTGGCTCAGTGGATTGAGAGCCAGACCTAGAGACAGGAGGGTCCTAGGTTCAAATCTGGTCTCAGATACTTCCCAGCTGTGTGATCCTGGACAAGTCATTTGACCCCTATTGCCAACCCTTACCACTCTTCTGCCTTGAAGCCAATACATAGTCTTGATTCTAAGATGGAAAATAAGGGTTTAAAAAAAATTAGTGAGGTTTCATGTCTATTGTGTTATTGGAAATTCTTAGTTATCAATATGGATTATAATAAACCCTTAATATTTTTAATTATATCCTTCTATATCAATTTTATTTGTTACACTATCAAGGTACTTTATGACTATATATTATATTATCATTATATATCATTATTGTATATTGTTATATTATTTCTACATTATATTATCATTATATATTATATGGTTATTATATTATGATTCTATGTTTATTATATTATTTTATATTATTATATATCATTGTTATATTATGATTACATATCATGTTATTTTTATATTATCATTACATATTACATTGTTATTATACTATGATTATACATTTATTATATTATTGTATATTATTGTATATCATTGTTATATTATGATTACATATCATGTTATTTATATCATTAAATATTACATTGTTATATTATGATTATATGTATAGTATCTTATTGTATATTATTGTACATCATTGTTATATTATGCTTACATATCATGTTATTTTTATATTATCATTACATTATATTATTATATTATGATTATATGTTTATTATATTATTGTATATCATTGTTATATTGTTATTACATATCATGTTATTTTTGTATTATGATTACATATTATAGTATTGTTATTATATGGTGATTATATATTATAATAGGTATGATTGTATTTGAACCATGTTCCTTTAAGTACCCTGGATTTGGGCCTCCCATCTTCCTAGCTTCTTTTTTTTTTTTTTTTTTGCTTTATTTATTTATTTATTTTTTAGTTTTGAACCCTTAACTTCTGTGTATTGGCTCCTAGGTGGAAGAGTGGTAAGGGTAGACAATGGGGGTCAAGTGACTTGCCCAGGGTCACACAGCTGGGAAGTGTCTGAGGCCGGATTTGAACCCAGGACCTCCCGTCTCTAGGCCTGGCTCTCAATCCACTGAGCCACCCAGCTGCCCCCATCTTCCTAGCTTCTTATTTACCGCAGAGAGTACCAGCATTCTCCCATTCTCCCAAGCTCACAAGTGAGGCATCACTTTTACTCTCTCCCTCCCCAGGTTGCTCATCAAATCCTGGCATTTCTACCTTTATGTCATCTCATCTATGCCCCCTTGTTTCCTCTGACCCTCAAAGCACCTTGGATCAGGCCCACAGCACCTCCTACCTGGACTATTTCAATGGCCTGCTGCCTGGTCTCCCACCCTCGAGTCTCTCCCTGCTCCATTTCACCCTCCACTCAACTGTCAAATGACTTTTCTAAGCCACAAATTAGACTGTGGCGCTCCCTCCTTCCAATAAACTCCAGGGGCTCCTTATCACCTCCATGATCAAATATAAAATCTTGTTTGATTTTTTTAAATCCTTCCCTCATCTTAGGATGAATAATTCGTATTGATTCCAAGGCAGAAGTGTGTTAAGGACTAGGCAATGGGGGGTTTGTGACTTGCACAGAGTCCCATAGCTAGGAAGTATCTGAGGCCAGCTTTGAACCCATCATTTCCCATCTCTATCCACTGGATTTTTATCCACAGAGCCACCCAGCTGTCCCCTTGTTTGACTTTTAAAGTCCTTCAAAACTAGGTCCCTTCCTACCTTTCCAGTCTTATATTTCATCCCCATCTAAATACTCTGCAATCCAGTGACACTGGCCTCCTTGCTCTTCCTTGAGCACAACAGTCCATCTCTGGACACTGGCTTTTCCCCTTTCCTGGAATGCTCCCTCCTCCTCCTCTCTGCTTCCTAGCTTCCCTGGTTTCCTTTAAGTCTCAGTTAATATCTAACATGGCAAAATAAATCTTTCTCAGGCCTTCTAATCTTAGTATGTTTTAGACTACACACATAGTATATATTTTTATGTATGTTTATATATTGTCTACATGTTGTCTTCTGGAATTAGAAATCTTGAACCCTTGGACTTCATCTCCCAGAATCCTTTTCCCTTCATCTATGTAAGGTCCTTACATATTGTAAATAACTTTGCAGTAATACCACCCTCTCGCTCTCTTCTCTCACAACCGTGGCTGGGTTAGCTCCCTCTTTATTCTAGCTTTTTATTTTCCTTTACTTCAAGTTATTATTAATAAATCTTATTAAATATAATACTTAGAGATATTGTATATTAATTTTTACGCTTATGGTCTCCTCCATCCATTTTTTTCCAATCTTAGCATAATGCCTGGCTCATAGTAGGTGATTAATAAATAGCAGGTACTAGCTGACTGACTCAACCCATAGAGTCTTCCAATATGGAAAATATTCACAGTCAACATAAAATTAAGCAATTGTTATACGTAGGAGGATTTTAGCAATCAGCTCGGTCCCATCTCCTCCTTTTAAAATAAGCAAACTAAAACTTAGAAAGACTAAACAACTAGATCAAGCTCATTAAGCCATATGAAAGGACCATATAAAAGAGCAATTTTTTTATGTACTCTTGGACAAGAGAAGAAAAGTTCCTCTATTATAGAAATGGAAATGAGAGGAAAAGGAAATTCATTTAGCAAGTTGAAATATGGAAGCTGACAGAACTTTGCTTACAAGACAGTCAGCCAGTTGATCATTAGTTTCTGCCACTCCAGTTGTTGAATCCTCATACCTAAAAAAAAACTGAAAACCCCTTTTTATCTATTGAATTCAAGTTATTACTAGAAAATATGATTAATAAGTAGGGAATTGTATAAGGCTAGGATATCAGTCTAAAGCCTGAACTGCTAAGTAAAAATTTCATAAAGAACCCATCAATTTTATGTATTCATAAAATACAAACACACACACACACACACACACACACACACACACACACACACACACACACTTTTTCGGCCACAATGAGACCTCCTTTTTCCTTCTGTGTTGCTCAGGTGGTATTTACACCTGCTAGGTTAGGCAAAACTGTTTAGGTTCTAGGAAGATGACAGTATCCACTGTACAGAACAATCCTGTCTATCTGGCAACCCCTTTTCCTCTTTTCCAGTGAGTGGTAACTTCCAATTAACTGTGAAAGATGAAACAGATGCTAGAATTCAAGAAAGCTTGGAAACTAAAATTGCTGAGAGTTCATTTAGGGCCAGAAAAACCAGCTCAACTGTCTCTCCAATTATCTGGCAGATTTTAGCATAAGATCAAGAATATTCCTTTTTCTCCCAATTTAGTCAATTCTTTGTTATGGGGTTAGAAAGATGTTAGAAAGTAGGAAAGGATGTGCAAAAGTATAAGTACCTGAACATCCATCTCCCCAGTTGTTATTTTAAGGCTCAGATGAGATAGCTTATGGATAGTATTTTGTATACTTTAAAGCACTAAATAAATAAATCAGTGAGGATGAAGATGAGGATAATATAATGTGCTCATCATTTCTTTTGACGCACGATGGTCTTGGGAAAGGGAAGTATCAGCAACATAGAGACATTTCTTAAATTAAACTTAAAAAACACTTTTTTAATAGTGGGCAAGGCTCTAAACCAGTGATTCCCAAAGTGAGTGCCACCTCTCCCTGGTGAGTGCTGCAGTGATCCAGGAGGGCAGTGATGGCCACAGGTGCATTTATCTTTCCTATTTTCCTATTAATTGCTATTAAAATTTTTAAAAATTTAATTTCCAGGGGCATTAAGTAGTATTTTTTCTGGAAAGAAGGTGGTAGGACAAAGCAGTGGGAACCACTGCTCTAAACCATGGACAGAACTGTAACTGGTAATTCTGGCTACTAGTCTAAATACCATGAAAAGAATTCTCTCAAATTAACTTTTTAAGAAAAAAAAAGTTTCTGAGAATTGGGGAGAGACCTTGGACCTTGGGACACAAGGCTTCCTAGAGATAGAGATCCTGGGATCCCAGAAATTCTTGAGCACAGACTGGAACACACAAAGGCTACTTTTGGGAAAGCTTTGATTAAAAGAAGCAAGGACTAAAGGGCCTAGGCCAGGGAGAAACTCAACTGCATGCACCATCTAGTAGCTTCCTATTTTAACTTGTCTTACTAAATGGATGTTATTCTAATAGGTATCACCACTGGCCAAGAGGAATACACGTGCTATTGATGCCTTCTAAATTTTAGCAGCTGGGACAAAGCCCCACTTTCATTGCCTTATTTATGCCAATGGTTAAGTCTTGGAGATATAAAGATAAAACAAAACACTAAGACACACTTCCTGCCCAAAGAGCCCACAATCTAATTCAAAAGAGATTGGGGAAGAGTAAGAAGCATGGCCCATAGAGAGATAAGTATAACGCAAAGTAGAATAAGATGCAGGCAAAACAGATATCCAGTAAAAGAGCCCTCAGGACAATGGTTCTCTTATAGGCTGTGGAATTTTTATAAAGAGTCTTCAAATTACGTGTATACCAAGCACTGTCATTTTGATATCTATTTAGTTCTAGTAAAATATGAAGCATCCTTCAGGATAATTACTTTATTCAGACTAAATAAATGTCTCATACATATACTATTATTATTATTCAAATATATGTGGACAATATTGTTATTACTAAAATATAAATCTACTTTAAAATGTTCCTGAATTTAAGATTAAGTTTTTGGGGTACATTGTGTATTTTCTCAGATATATTTATAAAATTATCAAGTAAAGACCTACAAACCAGCCTTTTTTCTGTTTTTTCTTACCAGTTATATGTAATAACAAATTTTCGCAGAAGTTTTCTTAAGTTTTATGAGAGAACTTATCTCCCTCTCTCCCTGCCCTTCCTCTGTGCAGGCAGGTGAGTTGACATGGGTTAAACATGTAGTATCATGCAAAACAATTTTCCATATTATTCATTCTTATAAGTGAGTGAGCTTATAAAACCAAAGCCCCAAAACATAAACTCAAATAAACAATTGAAAAAATCATATGCTTTCATCAGCATTCTGACTCCAACAGTTCTTTCTCTTGAGGTGGAAAGCTTTCTTTGTTCTAAGTCCCTCAGAATTGTCCCAAACAGGCCTTTTTGACATTAAAAAGGGATCCTTATACTCCAAAAGATTGAGAACTACTGCTCCAAGCAATCTGAGGGAGAATGAAATATTTTAATCTGGAAAGATCAGGTAGAACTCCATGGAGGTAATTACTCCTCAACTGGACCTTGAAATAAGAAAAGGATTGCCATTTCTTATATCAGATAACATTCCTTCCCCTTCCATGCATCTGGAGGAAGAGAGGATCATAGGATAATATAGAGTTAGAAGAAACCCTAAATATATTCTAAAAACAATCTCTTATTTTACAGATAAAGAAATACATTTAGAAATGTTTTCACAAGTCACTTCAGGCAATAAGTAGGACAGCCAACATGCAAACCCAAGTTCTTTGGTACCAAATCCAATATTCCTTTCTCTAGACCACAGAAAAGAGATAAGAGAAAGGAGAAGAGAGAAAGGAATTTGTATAAAGGACAAGTAGAGAAATTAAGAGGAAAAAAGGAGCATCTCCCTTCTGATTCTCTTTTCTCTTTGACTTTCAAAGCTCTAGTGCCATCCCAAATTCATACATCCACCTAGCCATAGGCTTAAACCAAAATTCTAAATTTTCTGCTACCTCCTAGCCTAAAAGATGACTCCTATATACCCAGATGTAGCAAAGATGGTTCAGTTTTTGCAGGCATAAGAAATATTTGTTGAAGTACATATGCCCATTACTATTCAAATATCTACAAGTAATGAAAAAGTTACCACCATCTACTGATATTTTCCAACTCTACAATCAGCTTCTCCCTGAGAGTCAGCTATGAATCTCGTCCCAAGAATGGGCATTATGCTACCTGTCTCTTTCTCTCAACTCATCAGTCTCTACACTCACCAGATTAAAAAGGTTTAAACTCATGGAATGAAGCCACAGAAAAGTCACACTTATGAGTTCAAGTTAGCTCCTCTGGAGCAGGTGACCAACTACATGACATTTTTGTTAACTGTATGACCTCCAAGTATTTACTGATCTAGTTTCCCAGTCCTAACTCCTCATCATCTCCATCAATGCTGCCTTTCATCCTCACAAAATCCTTGAGGTAAAAGACTCCTAAATTAAGTGGTACTTCCCCTAAACCTATGAATTATTGATTCAGGTCCTGTGATTCCCTGATCCATGTAATTCAGGATCACTATCTTTCAAGAAAAAAAATAATTTCCTTCCATTAGTGTCTATCTTTGCAGACCAAATTTACTTTTCCAAAGACCCCTTGTTCCTTTGTTTTCGAAACACTCTCTCATCAGTTAAATGTCTTTCAATCTAGATCTTTTATTTTCATACTTTTCATCTTCTATTCACAGAAATATCTCCCTCATCTTAATCCTTAACCCTCTCTTTTGTGCAGCTCTCCATGCTAGTCAAACTCCTCTGGTGGTTATTTCTCATACATGACATTACATCTCCAAATTCTATTTTTCAAAAAGGCCAACCTTGTCTGGAATGTTTTCCTTCATCAACTCTGCCTTATAGAAACTCTAGATTTCTTAAGCATGGCTTAGGTGCCCTACCTCCTACTTGAATCACTGATGAATAGTGCCACTACTTGTTGGAATTTCTTTACATATACTTTGTTTTTCACTTATACCCATACCATAGTCCCCCAATAGATTGTAAGCAACTCGAGGGTGGGTCTTGCTTTGATTTTCTTTTTGTGGCCCCACTGTCTGGCACTTTACCTTGTACATAACAGTATTTAATGAATACATGCTTAAATAAATTAAATTGAGGAAACCACATCCCTGCCCACCCTTATCAGCATTAGTTGGCCTTTCTCTCATGTCCCTTGCCAAAGAGAGCTGGGAGGAAAAGCAGGCACATTTCTTGTGCCCCACTATAACCTCAGTATCTTCCCTCTATCATACCCTCATTCACTAATCTCTCCTCCATTGGGGCTTATTCTAGCCTATATCACCTGGTCCAAAATCTTGTTGGTATAATAGACTTTTCCTCAGGTTACTTGCCTTTATCTCTCAAGAAGTTCAGTGTTTGATATACTGGATGATGTTACTTAACTGATGTTTTCTATTTCTTTTTTTATTCTTCATTATAAGAGATAGTCTGCTAAATATTTAGACATGAAAGTGAAGCAAAAGTCAATAACAACAAATTTCAAAATAATAAATATTTCTTACCAATTTCACAAGACCACAGTGAGGAAATTATCAAAACTATAGAAGTTTTAATTAACATTAATTTAGGATGCTCAAATCTGCAAAATCATCTCTTTACTAGATTTTTTGAAAAAATAAACACAAAGTCATAAGACAGAAAAGACCTCCAATATCTATCTCATCACTTATGCCTTGAGCTGGCTCATTCCAAAGATGATATTTTAAGAATAATAAGCCAACCTGAACTGACTGAAAGGATGATGGGGGTTCACATTATAGTGAATCCACAGGGAGAACTACAAAGGGACATAGGCGTAGGTACATTTAGGTAAATGGGGAGTTTAATGAAGTCACAAGGATTTACCAATGCAAACTTCTCTAGGGATGTTTTCTTTTCCATAAAATAGGGATAATGGCACTGACAGTGACAGCTTCATAGGTTTGTTACAACAAAAAAGTTAAATTTACCCTTTTGGTTAAAGACTTGGTATTTCAGTTAAATATAATTATGGAAAGTTCTTTCCTAGTTAACCTTTGGTTAATTCATCTTTTTGTGGGGAGAGGTCATTACTACAGCAATGGTATTATATTATATAATAATATCTATATCTATATAATATAATAATATAGATTATAATACATAATAATAATATAGATTATATCTTGGTATTATAAGATCAATGATTTAGAACCAGAATGGACCTAAGAAGTCATTGATTCCAACTCTCTTATTTTATAGATCAAGAAATTAAAGGCCAAAATATATTAGATGACTTTCTCTTGGACAAACAACTAGCAAATATCTGATGTGCGATTTAAACTCAGGTCTTCCTATGCAACATCTTGGACCTTATTTATTATGCCACCATTCTTTGCATCATATATTATGCTATGGGCCTGAGAGGCATAAAAATGAGCATAACTGACTCTATATGTAAATGGTATCTTCTCTGTGGGATCAACCAATTAAGAGGAGAATTAATTGAATTTAATCAACATTGTTGGAGATATTTATTGGGACATATAACCCAGGATGCTGGAGCTTGTTTAAAGGTTTCTGCTCTGTACAAGTAACATGGGGGTGGGTAGGTAGATAGTAGTCAGAGATTATGGAAGCAATGATCCTACTGGTTGGAGTGAGTAAAGGGAAAATCAAAAATAGCTATATGGTATGATGGAGCTCCTAAAGAGATATTTTTTTAAATTCCTTCCTTTTGTATCATCATTATAGTATAGGGGGGTATTCATAGATGTTTGCATCATGTTGTGACTAATATTGCTACTGCTCCTTTTGTCTATTTTTAGTTAATCAAATCAAGAACTTAAATTACTCCTACTTAGTAGCTAGTGTAAGGGTTAAACATTAAAGGTTGGACTAAATTTATGAGAAATGTAGTCACCAAAATTATTACAAGTCAGAATGACTTTATAGCAATTTATTTATATAAAATAGAGGGAAATAGTGAAAGTTAGAAAATCAGAGAGAGAGTAGATAATCATTCCAGCCTGATCCAAACTGGGCAGGGCTTCAGAGGCCCCAGCAAAGGGGGCCCAGAGGTAAATTAAACAAGGGTTTTAGCCATGAGGCCTCCTCCAAGACAAGGGACCTCTATAGAGGCTAGTACCTCCAGAAAAATCAGGGAAGGGACTCAGCCTTTTTCACTTACCCACATGGTAGTTCCAAGGGAAAAATCGAAGAGGAGTCCAAGGTCCCCAGCCAGAGCTCCTCCAAGCTCAAGTTCAAAGGTGAAAAAACTGGTCATAAGAAGTTCTTTCCACTTTTAAAGACCCTCATTTATCATCACGTCCTGTGCCTTCCTTCTATTTTACATGGACCAATTACAGCTATAGTTTTTCTTAGATCTGCCCAGGGGCAATCAGTTGATTTTAATTCATTTCTCACTATCACACAGGAGGTCACAGACCTCCCCATGCTTAAAGATAAGCGTGGTGATTAAATCTAAATATGAGCAGGGGAGAATTAATCCCATCTTCACACTAGCTAACAATTAGGTAAGAGAGCTCTTGAGTCACTCAGTAGTTCACATCCCCAAAGGCTACATGCACTGTCCCACCCACTTGGGCAGTGCTGGGCAAATTGAAATACTACAATTGGTTTCTGTGAAGAGGGGGAGAGACAGGAAATAGCATGGAAAAAAGGGGTATGAAAGAAGAGACCAACCGTGGTCTGGGGCTCCTTCCCTTCCTTGGTTTTTTGGGAGACTGGTTCCTTGGAGACTGTTTCTTACTTGGCTTTTGCAGAGACTCGTCCCTTGGATTCTGCATAG
Organism: Gracilinanus agilis; assembly: GCF_016433145.1. Taxonomy (NCBI): domain Eukaryota; kingdom Metazoa; phylum Chordata; class Mammalia; order Didelphimorphia; family Didelphidae; genus Gracilinanus; species Gracilinanus agilis. Next base: position 381,807,953 of record NC_058132.1, on the reverse strand, counting down.
GTGAAGTAGAGCTGTAGAGACATGCTTTTCCTCGGAATCATTCTGCATTGGTGGAACTTTGACTGAAGACTACTGGGAAATCCATATGAAGATTGGAACCTTGAGGGAGTCCTGCCAGGGGCTGAGCCAGACTTCACCAGAGCAGCACTTAGGTCTGGTAGGCTAGCCAAGGCTCTGTCTTCTTCCTACATTTCCCACTTTCAATATCTCTACCTTGTTGTAAATAAAAACTGCTAAAAGTCATTTTGACTTAGGAGCTAATATTTTATAAATGGCTTTTTTATTTTTTTATAACTTTTATAACTCTCATACTGAGTCAAACCTAATTTAACTCTTACACTACTGAGCCCAATCTCCATGTATTTCCAATGAAGCATCAGCAATGAAGAAACTGGGAGATCAGATCTACTGTAGAACTTACTAGGTGAATTGAAATCAGCTTTAGTTGCCTCTACTAAGAGGGGATGCCTCAGGAACACTGAGTATTTGTAACTTGAGCTTCTATTAGCTTTGGGTCTATAATCATTATTATCATCATAAACATTTATTGAAAGCTTACCAGTCTAATGAACTAATAAATGAAGCTTTAAAGAAATGAAAACCATAATGCCTACCCTCAAAGAGATAAGTCTATTTAGATGAGTAGCCCATTGACATAAAAATGCTAAATAAATGGCATAAGAGCATATACAAAATGCCAAAAGGGCATTATCCACTTACAGTCAATATGAATAAAATATCTTTTTTTAAGCTTTCCCAATTTAATTCTCAATTATCTACAAATGAAATGTCCTCTTTGTAAATTGACTGCCAGGGGCCTCTTGTCTTCCACCACTATGGCAGATTCCTTGGCTCCTACTGTTGAAGGAAATCTGGGGAGGCAAATGAGAATAAGTGTGTGTGTGTGTGTGTGTGTGTGTGTGTGTGTGTGTGTGTGTGTGTGTGTGCTTAGGAGTATTGTGAGATTCAAATGAGATAATGGATATAAAGCACTTTATAAACCTTGAAGAAGAAGAAGGAAGATAAAGGATGAAAAGGAGGAGGAAAGAAGAGAGAAGAGGAAGAAGGAAGGAGAAAGAAGGAAAGAGGAAGAGGAGGAGAAGGAAAGAGAAGAATGAGGAAGAAGAGGAGGATAAGGACAAGAAGAAGATTTAGTAAACCTAAACTTGGTAAAATGATGTAATTTCCTGGGCCTTCTATTGCATTCTTGCTGATCTTAAGAACTGTTTATAGAGCAATGCAGGGTGTTGGTAAATGCTTAACTGACTTTCTAAGGGGAGTAGATTGCATACACACACTTTTAAGTTTTATCAGCAAGAATAACACTTCCTTAAGTCCAGACAATGGACACAACAATAAATCAAGTCCTGATTTATAGTAATGATTATTTCTGAGATATAAATGCTCATCCTGAACATTTAACAAACTGCCTCATTCAGGCAAGCCAAAGCTACTTCAATCTCGCCCTTGTGTAAAACATATGAAAGTATTTAGAAAATTTTCCAAGTATGCAACAAATATTGTTATTATTATCAAAGTTCTAGCAATGATGATAGCAACAGTAGCAACAATGGTAGTAGTGATAGTATACAGCAGCCAAGTGGAAATGAATTACAAACTGGTCATTGTTTTTTATTATATGTATTTCTGCTCTCCTACATTGTCTTGGATAAATAAGAGCTGACTAAGGTTTCTAAAGAGTTAAAAAATAGCCAGTTTGAACAATCACAAGGGAAAGGTTTTAGGAAGTAAAGACAATTCAGCAGTGAAATCCCAAAAGCCACCTATGGATTTTCTAGATGATGAACAATAAAAATCAAAGTTTTTATCAAGCTGTAAGAGATGATGTGGAGAACAAAAGAAAGTCTACAAAAGAAGTTCTAGTAAGTCAATCTTGGGGACAGTTCCCATGTATTCTATCTTCCCAGAGAAAGAATATTATAGATCAGTGAAAGACATTTGGAATCAATTATGGAAAATCAGTAACTATGAACAGAAGGACAGACCTCATCTCAAAAAAACTCAATCTAATGAGACTGCTCTACCCAACCTATACCTTTTAATCAATAACCAACAGTAGATAAGTAGATTTGCCTAATTATTTTTAAAGTGTAGATTTTCTTTTTTGCAGTTTAGTAAAAAGCCACATGATCAAAAGGTCAAGAATCTCTAGGGAAAACAAGTAGGAAGGAAGTCTAAAAGTACCAGGGCTCAAACTATAGTATGAAATGGTAATCATCAAAGCAGGTTGGTATGGGGCAGCAAGATGGCTCAGAGGATAAAGAGCCAGGCCAGGAGTAGGAGGTCCTGGGTTCAAATATGGTTTCAGACACTTTCTAGCTATGTGGCTCTGGACAAGTCACTTTACCCCAAATGTCTAGCCTTTATTGCTCTTCTGCCTTGGAACTTAGTATTGATTAAGGGTTTAAAAGAGAAAAAAGTTTGATACTGGTTAACAAATTATTTTATCAATGAAACAGAGTAAGGAAATGGCATACAAAAAAAAGACCCCATAAAATGGTATTCGCTAAACAATGAAGGCCCTACCTACTGGAAAAAAGCTCACTATTTGACAAAAATTCTGGAAAAATTAGCAAGCAATTTTGCAAAAACTTCATATAGCAAAACATTTCATAACATATAACAAGATAAGCTCCAAATGTAAGCTTTACTTAAACATAGTGGATGACATCAAAAAAATTAGAAGAGCAAGAAAAAAATTATTTTTCAGATGTATGCATTGAGGAATAGCTTATGGCCAAATAAAGAATGAAGACTGACAAATTTTAAAATGGACAATTTGAGTATATAAAATTTAAAAGTTTTTGCACAAATACAACCAATACAGCTAAAATTAGAAGGGAAATGGGTCATTTGGGGCAGGGAGTAGATCTTTTCAGCAAGTTTCATAAATAGGGGTCTCATTTCCAAGATAAATCAGGGGAGGCAGAGCCAAGATGGCAGAGTGGTAAGAAGCAGTATAGCCAACCTCTCCAGAAATCTGCTCTCCAGAGATCTTGAAAATGTACCACAATGAATCATGTTGGACAGGGGAAAAAAAGTCATAAATGAATGATTTGTCCAGCTCAGCTCATTAGGAGGAGACAGATAAAGAGGTTTGCAGGCACTGGAGAATGGACTGGCCAGGAATTGGCCAAGATTAGGCATAGACATGCCAGAGCTAAGCAAGAGGCTATGCATCAGGGCAAATGGAGGACCCAGATCCATGCCAGGGCACCATGAGTTCTACAACAAGGATAGTTGCCTATTGGCACTTTTTAGTTGACTACCTAGTTCTGGATCACAGATCCAGGGTGGACTGAAGAGGGGTCCTGCACAAAGGAGTATCCTTCCCTAATAGGGAGGTCTTGAGCTATCTATGAAGAAAGAAGGAAGTTCAGAAGCTAGAAGCAGTAGCATGGCTCACACTTCAGTCACAAAGAAAAGTTTCAGAGCTAGTGACTAGCTCCTGAGATTCTGGGATAATGTAACTCTCAATATCCCAAGAGACAGCAAGAGGACCACCCCAGGCCTTTACTCCAACAGCCTTTCAGAGTCCAACCCTACCATCAAATCTGAAGTCAGGAAGTAGGCTGAAAGAAAGATTGACACAAAGCTAGAAGAAAAGAACTCCAAAATAACTACAAGCAAAACCTCAGAAAATAACACAACTTGAGGGAAAACACAACTAAAATTCCTGGAATCAATACAATAAAAGGTTTTTTTTTAATGTAAATTGCATTTTTATAAATAAAACGAGAGTGCTTAAGGAAAGAATTGTCAAAGAAACATGAGCTATTAGAGAAAGAATTGGGAAGAAAATTAACAGCATGGCATGAGAGGTATCAAATTTTACCCAAGCACTAAATTGCCTGGAAATTAGAATGGATCAAGTAGAAGCCAATAACTCTAGGAGGTAATAGAAAATATTAAATAAAGTGAAAAAGGTGAAAATATAGAATATCAGGTATTTCATTTTTTAAAAAAATGACCTAGAAAACAGATTAATGAGGGACATTTCACTAAATTTGTTGGATTAAGGAGGTATTCATTGAGCACAGGGCAGCTAGGTGGCACAGTGGCTAAAGCACCAGGCCTGGATTCAGAAGTACTCTCGAGGGTTCACATCTGACCTCAGTCACTTCCTAGTGTGTGATCCCGGGCTAGTCACTTAATTTTGTTTGCCTAGCCTTTGCCCTTCTGTCTTAGAGTTGTTACTAAAATAGAAAGGAAGGGTTTAAAAAAAAAAAAAAGGAATCTTTGGACATTCCGCACAACCAAAACCAAACAAAAATGGTCTAGACCAGTGATGGGCAAACTACAGCCCACAGGCCAGATGTAGTCCTCCTTCATAATCTTTCAGTCATTAATAGGGCTTAGTATCACAAAAAAATACAAGAATTTTTAAAAATGTATCATTGTTATTTTTTAATAAATTATATTGGCCCACCTAAAGTTTTTTTTCCTTTCCTTTGGCCCCCTCTTTAAAAAGTTTGCCCATCACTGGTCTAGACATTCCAAATAATTTTTTTTAAAAAACTGCCCAGATCTCTTAGAACCAGAGACAAAAATTGAAACAGAAATAATCTGCCACTTAAATCCTGAAAGAAATCCCAAAATTAAAACTCCCAGGAATATCTTATCCAGAGTATATAAGGAAGTGATTCAAATCTAAAAGAATAAGAGCCATCTCCCAATTTTTATTATTAAATTTTATTTTTATTGTCATAAAATACACTTCCATATTGGTCATTATTGTAATAGCAAACTTATACATAACACCAAAAACCCCCAAAAAACCATAAATACAGTGATGTGAAACATGACTCCAACAGTTCTTTCTAGGGAGGTAGACATCATTCTCCATCATAAGTCTTTCAGGATTGTCCCAGATCATTGCATTACTGGAAGTAGCCAAGTTTTCACAGATAATCATCATACAATATTGCTGCTATTAGGTACAATATTCTCCTTGTTCTGCTTATTTTGCTTTGCATCAGTTCCTACAGATCTTTTCAGCTTTTTCTGAAATCATCTTGCTTATAATTTTTTATAGCACAATACTATTCCATCACCAATATATATCACTTGTTCAGCCATTCCCCATTTGATGGACAGCCTTTCAGTTTCCAGTTCCTTGCCATTATAAAAAGAGTTGTTATAAATATTTTTGAACAAGTATGTCCTTTCCCCTTTTTTTATTATGTTTTGGGGATTTAGACCCAGTAGTAGCATTACCAGGCCAAAGACTATGTACAGTTTTATAGTCCTTTGGACATAGCTCCAAATTGCCCTCCAGAACATTTGGATCAATTCACGATTCTGCGAACAATATACTAGTGTCCCAATTTTTCCCCCAACATTTACCACTCCCCTTTACTGCCATATTGCCCATCTGATAGGTGTGAGATAGTACCTCTGCATTGTTTTAATTTAAATTTCTCTAATCAAGAGTCATTTAGAACCTTTTTTCATATGATTATTGACAGCTTTGATTTCTTCATCTGAAAATTGCTTATTCATACCCTTTAACAATTTGGCGATTGTGGGATGGCTTGTATTCTTATAAATTTGACTTAGTTCTCTATAAATATGTATCTACCAATTGATAAATAGACATGAACAAGTAGTTTTCTAGGGAAGAAATTAAAGCAATCATAGCAATATTGTTGTAATGCCACAAATCACTATAACTAGAAAAATGCAAACTAAAGCGCCTCTGAGATTCTACTTCATACCCATCAGATTGGCCAGGATGACAAAAGGAAAAAAAGAATAATGAGAAATATTAGAAAAACTGAGAAAACAGGCATATTGATGCACTGTTGATGAAGTTTTAATTAGTCCAGCCATTCTGGAAAGCAATTTGGAACTATATACCCAAAGTTATTAAACTATGTCTACTTTATGATCCAATGATACCATTACCAGATCTGTATATCAAAGAAATCAAAGAAAAATTACCCAAATGTAGAAAAACATTTAAAGCAGTTTTTAATTTAATGACAAAGGGGGGCAGCTGGGTAGCTCAGTAGATTGAAAGCCAGGCCTAGAGACGGGAGATCCTAGGTTCATATATGGCCTTGGTCACTTCCCAACTGTGTGACCCTGGGCAAGTTGCTTAGCCCCCATTGCCTAGCCCTTACCACTCTTTGCCCTTTGATTGGTGAATGAGTAATAAATAGTTGTGTAAGAAATTATTAAAGGTATCATTTCAGAGAAATCTGAGAAGACATAAAAACTGATGCAGAACCAGAACAATTTATACAATAAAGAGAGAGAGAAAGAGAAAGAGAAAGAGAGACAGAGACAGAGACGGGGGAGGGGAGAGAACAACTTATACAATATCAAAAATATAATTACCAACAACTTTAAAAGACTTAATAACTCTGATCAACACATCAACCAATTGGTATTCCATAGTACAGAAACGAAGCATTTTGCCAACCTGGCAGTATAGAGGTAATATGCCCAAGGTGCAGAAAGAGGTACATTTTTAGACATGGCCAATTAGAGAATTTTTGTTTGACTGTACATATTCATTAAAAGGATTTTGTTTTCTTTTTTGTTGTGAGTGGGACATGAATGGGGAAATTAAATAGTTTTTGTTAACTGGAAAAATAACATTATTTTAAAAGGCATGATGTCACTATGTATCTAGAGCTAGCCTCAAAACCAGAAAACCTTTGGTTCAAGTCCTGACTGAAAAATATTGGCTAGGTGACCCTAGATAAGACACTTAACTTCTTAGTGTTCCAGGCACTTCTCAAATACCGTATATAACTCATAGAGAAATTGTAGACTTGCATTAGAAGAGGGAGTTTCCTTACCTGAGAGTTCTCTATACCAAGGAAAACACTGGTCCAGAACATATCTCTGTAAGTATATATGAAAGTTAGACAGTCACTAATTAGTGCAAACCATCAGCTCATCTTTCTTTCCACAACAACTTTCTTAGGGCTTTTAGACAAAAATATCTCTCAAAAATCCATAAATCATTTCTGTAAATTCACTGCTATTTGGGATTAATCCCTGGACACCTGAAGCTTCAACGTTCCCTTCCCTTGATGAAAATGTAAATCTTTCCAAACATATTGATTTTATCATTTTAAAACCATAGTGCACACAGCCAGGCATTTTGCATAGTCCTCAGATGGGTTTTATGATGGGAATTTTAAAACAAGCTTCCACTGGCATGCCTGTCATTACCATTGATCTGCTAGTAAGGCACTGGGCAGTGAGTGCATCTTAAAGCCCATGGAATTCACTGAAAGCATATTCACTTAAGAAGATGAAACAACTTAGAATTAGGTGCCCATATGATTGGAATTACTATGATATTTGTGAATGATTGAGCTGCTGAATTTAGAGGTAGGGCAGACTGATCATTAATTTCAGTTTCTCTTTAAGTAAGGTGAGACGATTCCCCTGTGTCCTTTTTCTTGTCCTTTCCAGAGAAAAGAGCAAAAAATAAAGTGTCCTATGTAAAGGTTCTCTAAGCTCCATTACTCCTGGGCTAGGCAGTGAAAAGCAAATGAGTTCCCTGATTAGAAAATGAAACTTGAAAATTCAAGTACTGCAGAAAATGCTGGCACAGAGTACAGTTATATTTGCCAGGAGTGGGAGAAAAGCTAAAGAAACTCCCCAAAGCATTTTTTAATGAGCAGGTAAGACTGTGTCTTATTTTTAAAGAAACATCCTTGAATAATATGCTATCGATATTTTTCAGCCTAGGTTTTTAATTTCATTGGTCAGTGAGTAGCTTATTGAGGAAATTCCCTATACAGATGCAAATTAGCTGCTACTTGCCAATTTGTAGCCTTAGAACATTTCCAAAGTCACTGAGAGGATGAATGACTTGCCTAGGGTCACATACCCACCATCAACACTTAATCAATCACTAATCAAAAAGCATTTATTTACTAGTATGTCTGATATGTGTAGTGAACTTATTCTAACTTTCAGATTTGCTTTCTAATAACGGACTTGAATTATGCTGCATCTTGCTATCATAAAGAAATGGGCTTTTATCTGGTCTTATGTGGTGCCCACACCCAAAGGTATTTTTCCCTAGTGGGAATTTTAAATTGGACATCTTCAGGGAAATATTGAAGGCAGCCAGGAAACTTGTCAACCCACTGAGAAAACCATGCCTTATATTTCAAAGAACTGCCCATTTGGAAGTTGATGAAGATCCACCTTAATAATTTAACAATGGTTGAAGAGAAACTATAAGAGAGAAATGTTGATAATGGCATTCACACTGGTGTTTTTTTTAATAAATTGGAGGTAATAATATTGGGAATTAGCTGCTCCCTGAATATCAGGCAGACACCCTGAGAAGAACATTAGTTTGTTCGACCTTCTAGAGCACCATTTTGTAAATTATATCTCCAGGGCACTAAATGGTACAGTATTGTCCTGAAGAAGTTGATGTATCTCCTATTTGCCTACTGTCAATGCAGAAAGTAGTTTGCTTACCACACAGAATCTGTACCAATGACTCTTAAATTCCCCATACTGAGTACAGCTAAATGGATATATCAACAATGTGCCCAAGGTTGAGCCAAATTTCCATTGATATTACCTTACCTATGGAAATATCTAAAAGAAACTCAAAGGAAAAGAATGGATTAAAGTTTCTGTCTGGGCCAATGGCAAAATTTAAAAAGCTATTTTGGGTAACACATACATGTTCACACCCTTTCTTCCTTTATTGTTTGCCAATAGTACACTACATTCCCATTTCCTGCCACTATAGAGAAGGGCTTTCTTCTTCTCCATCGCTCTATCCAAAGATACTTGAGTGTTTCCATACCCCAGTGTTTAGCCTAAAGAATCCCAAGATCCTCAAATATCCAATAATTATATTTAATTTTTTTAAAGCAATCCATTTCAGGGGACTATTAGAGATAACATGCAGCCATTACTTACCATATTCAAAGTACCATATATCCTATTGGTCAGAACCATATCCAACATACAGATAATTATTTTAAAAATATGAAAATGGAAAGAATGGATGGATGATACATGGAGAAAAAGAATTTGAGAAATGACTATAACTGAAACAGCTCCTAATGCCAAAGATGTTTCAGAGGTCATCAGAAGAGAGGGAGAATCCAAGAAGGAAAAGAAATGACATAAAATCAGAGTATCTGATCCACCCTTCCAGATTTGACAATAAGGAAATTGAATTCTTTCTGCTAATATTGACTAACACAGGCATAATCCAAATACATCATTTTAATAATTAGGTCAAACATTCCAGGAGTTATTCTGAACATACCTAACATCTCATACTGCTTCATGATGCCATCCCTCTTAGGATTAATATATTTTGTCCTATATTTATAAAGAGATGTTACATTTCTAAGTCTACATATTCCTTACAAAATAAAATTCAATTACATTCAACATTTATAAAGGGCCTCCTATATCTTTTTTTCATTTTAATTTTATTTTGATCCAAACAAAGAACAAATAAGATAAGCATTTCCTTTTGCAAAAGAGAACTAGATTACATATACAACCACAAATCTGTACCACATATGGCTTGCTTCTAACTCTCCAACTATATAGCATATTCAACATGTTATTTTCAGTTATCCTGCTTTGTCTATTTCCTATTGACCTAATTTCTGTTTTCTTCTGTGCATTTTGAAAATGTTTCAATGACTCTTCTTACTTTTTTTTTTCATTTTGGGACCCTATTGCTAACTCCCTATTCCCACCACAACTATCTCTCCCCTCAAAAAAATTGAGCAAGAAAAAAAATCTTTTTAAAAAATAGATACACTCAAGCAGAACAAATCTCCACATTGGCCAGGTTCAAAAAACATTTACCATTCTGCACCTTGAGTTCATTGCCTCACTGTCAGAAGATATCACCCCTGTCCTCTGAAACCATGGTTTACCATAGCACTGTTCTTAGTTCTTAAATCTTTCTTGGATAATTGGGAATTAGAGAATAAAAAAAAGACAAAAACATTTTCTGTCCTAAATAAACTTTCATTCATTTTAGGAAAATAATGTTTATGCAATTTTAGTAACTACAGCATATATAAGACTAATACATATATATATATGTGTGTGTGTGTGTGTGTGTGTGTGTGTGTGTGTATAGCCACTAAGTTGAGCTCTATATTAGGTTTCCTGTCCTAAACAATATAAATAAAATAACACTATTTATGTCCTAAATAATATAAATAAATAAACATATTATATCTATTATTATATTATATTATATCTAGACTAATACAATGAAATTTCTTTTAACACCTCATTTATTTGTCTGTTAGTAACATTGAAGTTCTTAGGTATCTCCCTTCCTCCCACCCCTCCGTACACTAGAAAAGGCATCATATACCAAATATATATGTGTGTGCGTGTGTGTGTGTGTGTGTGTGTGTGTGTGTGTGTGTGTGTACAAAACTATATATTGCTTATTTCTATTTGTCAGTTCTTTCTCTGGAAGTAGACATAAACAATTAATTCTTGAAAAGATATTTCTACTACAGTGTAATTTCAAGGGAAAGAGAGTACAACATATAAAACCAGTGGAATTGTGTGTTGGCTATGGGAGGGACAGGGGGGAGGAGAGAGATAGAATATGAACCCTGTAACCATGGGGAAATGTTCTTAATTAATTAATTTTTTTAAGAATAAAAAAAGGAAGAGAGTATAATTAACTGAGGAGATGATTGAAGGAAAATGGAATTCAAAAAAAGACAGGTGGCCCCTGAGGTCTGAGAAAGGATGTGCTAGTAAATATTTAACAATCAGATTTTCAAAAATGTATGCCACACTTTAAAGTTTAATCTAAATTATTAGCTTTTTCCCCATCACTTTATTAATTCTAGACAATCAACAAAACAATAGATTAGGTTCTAATTTGTGACCTTTACCCAGTTCTAAGGTGTAAATGATCACACTGGAAATTTGACCATCTTGGAAGAGCTGGTTGGGCTAACTCAAGCACACCCCTAGATGTGAGTGCTTTGAAAGAAAACTAGCAATAACCTCAATGTGTTTGTGAATTTCATGAAATGAAGTCAAATTGCTGTGTTTTCAGACTATTTTACAATTATGGAATTGTAGCATTTACTTAGCCCACTCAAACAAAAATACTACCATTCTGTGAACTACCATTTGACTATTATTTAATACTACCAACAAACAATAGTCATTTTTTCAAGTGGAATCTGGCCAGCATCCCCAGGACTCAAAGAGCATGTACTCTCCTCTCAGTCATTGCTTTTATCTCTATTAGAAAACCATATTGAGATTTCTGGAACTCATAGCAATCAATCTGCTTGATTAACGAAGAAAAGAAAAGAAAAAAAAAAAGCTTTTGTTTTCCTGGCACCGAGTCTCAAAAAATTAGACACACAAGGCTCTGGGTGACATTAATTTCCTTCATCATTTGTGGTTGCTAGGAAAAAGAGAGATTTGGTGATAAATATTTATTATCTTACAATTCCAGCTTCCCTTATGGTGGGGTTATTACTTTATTCCATTCTAGGGCTGAGGAAAAGGTCTGCTGTGTCATTAATGATAAACAAACCAGTAGGGTGTGGGCAGCTATAAATCAGAGTCATTCCCATCCATCTGGTATGCCAACCAAAGTCATCTTGTCAAGGGAAAGTCCTATAGAATCCACAGGGTGTCCCTTTTCTCATTACAAAATAATTTATAGGATTTTTTTAATGAAAAAAAATCATGTTATAAAGTGAGCAACTGTTTTTCCAGGAAGTTCTCTCTTAATGAAGTACTGCACTATTGCCACAGTGAAGACTCATTAGAATTTGCCGAGTTAGAAACATATAAACAAAAGCAAAAAAAAAAAAAAAAAAAGTCACCAAACAGCTCCAAACTTCTCCTGATCTAACATTTTCTCCCAAATCCCTTGTTGCATCATTGAGTATCCTCCCAGTGGAATTTAGACATCTGGAGAGGATGAGCTCTGGGTAAGTTTTGTTTACTTTTCCCATTACCCTGACCAATTCAGAACCATTCCCTAAAATGCAGCAGCCTGACTTTTCCAGCTGTCATTTAAAAGATTTCACTAACTCTTCTGCTGCCTCACTTTTGTAATCATTTTCCATTAAACTTTGCTAGGAGACTTGGGAGTCTTCCGGGTAGAGGGCAGCCTTAAAGCCAGGAAGATTTGAGTTCAATATCAGCTTCTAATGCATACCACTTGAGTGAATGTAAGGATAAGTCACTTAACCACTCAGTGCCGCCAGGCAACTCCTTAAGATTATTCATTGCTAAGAATGTGCCAACCTGCATTGGGAAGGACGTTTCCTCCTTTGGGAGTTTCCAGTGTCCATGAAAATACAAATCCAGTCTCTAGTCCCCTAAAAAGTGCTGGGAAGAGTTACTTTTATGACAATAAGTCCATGCCCCCTCTGTAGGCAATTTGTTACCAGTTTCTCGGACCTTCCGTGCTCAATCCAAAGATTTCCATTCTTACCTTGATTCTTTGCCTGAGTTTAAATCCTGTCTCAGCTATTTACCAGCTGTGTAAGACACTCTGGGCAAGATACTTAACCATCCTCAGACCTTAGTTTTAAAGGAAATAATAATAGCACCTTCCTCGTAAGAATTTTGTCAGGATCAATTGATAAGATACGAAGTACTTTGCCAAATTTAAAGAGCTATAGGCACATTAAATGTTACTAATTTAAATGGTCAAGCAAAAAATCAGAAGGGAACTAAACAGAAAATGTAGTTATATTTGGGAATATAGGTAGAGCTGACCAGATACTCCAAAACTAAATGGCACAGAAATTTCCCTTTGTGCTCTTTCTATCCAATTTGGGACATGTTCCCCCATGTTTTTATGCTGCAGAAATGGGGGATCCATAAGATGAAGAGACGATGACACAATGTTCAGATTGGCAAGTCACTGTATAAATGTATCCTCTTGTTTTGTCCACATGCGCTCTATTCATTCCCCTGGAAAACACAGATTATATCTTAATCTTTCTTTTCATTCCTCTGGTCTGTAGTACAAAGCTATGTGCATAGCAGATAGTCAATAAATGAACACTGCCTAATTTAGATTGTAAAAAATCTTCCCTGAATCACTTAAATACAGTAGGGTAGGGTTCATATCAAGCAATGAATCAAAAAAAAGTAAGGTGCTTATCCCAAATAGAAAGCTCAACAATTTTAAATTCCAAATTTAATATTTCAAATCCCAACCTTCTGTCATGACAATCACATGCAGATAACATCTTCCAAAACCTCAGAAATCTACTGAAGATTCCTTTAAACAAGGGATGCAAGACTTGTGATTCTTTGTGTATTCCAAATGCTTGGGAAGGCAATTATACCCTGAATAACACCTAATAAAATGTTGAAGACAGAGATGGAGGCAATAATTTTCACAAAGAAATAAAGAGGCATTGAAATGATTGGGTGCTCTATGGCAAGCCTTCATAATTCAAACCTTCATGAATAAGAGCTTTAAAGAATCTGGCAAACAAAATCTGTTTTGAAACATGTTTTTTTCTACCAGTTACCAGTTCCCTCTCTAGGATCAGATTGCAATTCCATATTCCTTATCTAATATGAATGATCAATAAGGCACCCCTTAAACTTCAATGATAAGAAGTGAAGCAAATGTGCAAACATCTGCCCTGCTTCTGAACCAAGAACAGTATCTCAGTAATAGAGCATACAGCTCCAAGATAAGCCTAATAGGTCTCCAACATCAACATGAATACATGTTATTGGCTTTTGCTATTATGAGAATAGACAACGATGTGGACTAAGCATTTTAATTGTCTGCCTGTAGGTCTATCTATTGGTCTTCTCTGTTTCTTCTCCCAGCATTATCCCTATAATCTCCAAATTAAGCTTCTGCATGCCTTTGGAGGGGGGGGACAGAAAAATGCTGGATTGCTTCACATTTTGGTGCAGCAACAGTGACATCCAGTGGGTAGCAAGATTAACCCCAAGATACTGTCGAAACTCGGTGAGTCTGGATATCCCAAAATATGATCCCAGCTCTCTATAGCCCTTTGGTCTAAGAAGAACTTATTTTAAACTCCAGAGATATCTTTAACAATTTGATGACCACTAAATAGAAAATGGATCAAAGTAAGTCATATCTGATCTGACTGAAGATGTGGATGTGAAAGATTAAAAGCCACTGTCACAGCTACTCTAGATATTATCAAGAAAAAAGAATCTAGTTGACCAACAATTTCACGGTAGTCCCGCCCTTCAAAACATGTCCCTAGATCCTTAGGAGAAAATATAAGTAGCGCTGCCAGCAAGTTATTTTTCCTCTAAACAAAAACTTACTTCCTAAAATTCTAAAGGAAACCTTTCTTAACATAGTCTCTTTTAAATGTAGGTCAATCAAGTTGCAGAAAAGAAAAGTACAGATGAGGATTTAAATGTATACATATATGTAATATATACTGAATAGATAGTTAAAATATAAACACAGTGTTGCTGGATTCATAGATACTAGAGTAGATCTCAAAACCCTTTTATGAAAGGAGATCTTAACTTTTTCTATGTTATAGATCTTTTTGGCAGCCTGATAGACCCTAAGGACCCTTTCTCAAAAAAATGCATAAAATACAAAAGAAACCAATCATTTTGAAATACAATTGTCAATGGAATATCAATGAGATCCATTGATGCCCAGTAAAGTTCTTCTGTTGAGGGCATAAAACTGTTTTGCTTCTTTTTGTATTTGTAGTGCTTAGCACAGTGCCTAGCACATAGTAGGCATTTAATAAATGTTTATTGAATTGTTTTATCCCAAATAAGGACCTCTTCAATTTTATACCACTTACCCTTTCTAACCCAATCATATATTACTCTCTTCCATACATACTATCTCTGGACAAATTGACTTATTCTTAATCTCTTGAATATGTCCTGTGTTTTCTCACTCTCTTGTCTTTGCTGATGCTATTTCTTGTACCCATAATGTCCATTCATAGAGAGTTGCTGCTCATTCTTTAAAACCCAACAGAAATATTTGCTCTTATATTAAGCTCTTACTTGATCACATCACATGGAAGCATTGCTATTCCCTTACACCTCTCTAACAAGTTTATGTGTTATCATAAATTATCATTAACTGGAATTGGAGTTGATAAAAAAAAATTCTCAACCAGTCCAAGTCATCAGATTCTGCTGAACTATAATCCAAGGTACTGAAAGAAATGGAAAAATCACAAAGACTCTGAAAGGTTTCATAAAACTGGAACAGAACAAATGTTGTCATGACTTTAATTTAAAAACAAAAAAAAAGACAAGAGGATAGAATCTTCAGGTCATATACTGGTAGTCCTGACATCAATTCTTGGTAGAAATTCTGAAACATATCATTAAAACAATGTTTTGCACACATGTACAAAGGAAAATAGTGCCCACTGAGTACCAGCATAGTTTCATCAAGAACCATTTTGGTTAGGGCAGCGAGGTGTCCCAATGTATTAAAAGCCAAGCCTAGAAATGGGAAGTTCTAGATACTTCCTATCTGTATGACACTGGCAAGTATCTTAATCCCAAATGCCTAGCCCTTACTGTTCTTCTGCCTTAGAATTGAAATTTAGTGTCTATTATTCTAAAATGGAAAGTAAGAGTTTTTTTAAAAGCAGGCTAAATAAATTTCACTTTCTTTTTTGACAATGTTTCTTTAACAGAGTTGAATTTTAGCAGGGCATTTGATGTTTCTCCTTGTAACCAGACAGAATAGAAAAATGAAGGCTAGATAAAATCAGTCTAAAACTAGTTAAAGGGTCATGTCAGATATTTGGTAGAGTATCATAGGGTTATGTCTTTGATCTTCTAGTGTTCAACACTTTTTAGTAATAACTTGGATGAATGAATAGATGTCATAATTTCAAACTTGTGGATGACCCTAAAGTAGGAAGGATAATAAACATTTGGAATAATCCAGAAGAACAGTAATAGATTAGAATGATGGATCAAATGTACTAAGATGAGATTTGATAAGAATAAATGTAAAGACCTATTCTTGTATTCAAAGAAATCAATTGTGCAAGTGTAGAACATAGGAGCTATGACTAGATAACAATTCCTATGAACACTGCCTAAGAAAAAATTATCTAAGGGACTTTATGGGGCTATAACTCAGTATGAGTTAACAGTATAATATGACAACCAAAAAAGCCACAGCTGTCTTAAGTCACATTTATTAAAACACAGACCTGGAGTCAAGAAGACCTAGTTATGTGACCCTGGGTAAATCACTTAACCCTGTTTGCCTACTTTTTAGAAAAAGTAAGTTAGAGAATATGTTTAATACCCCCAAGCACATAAACAAGCATTCGTAAGTGATACTCTGCAAAAAAAAAAAAAAAGCCATCTTCTCTTTCTTTGCAAAAACTTTGCATCTTCTCCCATTACTTTCCACTCTTTCTTGACATCTTTCAGCTCTTTTTCCCTCTCCCTCTCCTCGTGGTGGATTTTTCATAACTACAAAAGGACTTCATTCCTTTTTGTATTTCAAAGTTCTATCACAATAGCCTTTCGTTATATGATAAAGTTTATACAGAGCTAAGGAGTTTTCATCCTTACAGAAGTGGAATCAGACAAACAGCATCAAGACCAATACTTCTGAAGTCCCCCATTTGATCATCTTATGGATTTTGAGATTTTTTTTCTTTCTTCTTTCTTTTCCTTTTTTCTCCTCCTTATCCCTCCCTTCTTTTGTTCTTTCTTCTTTCTTTCTCTAGTCTTTCACCTCGAACTAGATGTCCTATAGACATCTCATACTGAACAAATTCAAAACTAAATTTATTCTCTTTCTCTTCAAAAGCATTCCTCTTTAAAAATAATATGTTATTTTTTCCTGCTATGTGTGAAAATATTTTTAACATTATTTTTAAGTTTGGAATTCCAAATTTTCTCCCTTCTTCTGACCCTCATTCTTTCCCTGCCCTCCACACTCCCTGAGATGTTAAGCAATTTGATATAGATTGTACGTGAAATACAGCTCTCTTTTGAAATAACTTAGTTATATCCAGGAAACCACCACCATCGCAGCATTCAAGTTCATAATCTCAAATCATCATCAGCTTCTCACTCTATCTAATTCTAGGTGGCACAGTAGATAAAGAGCTAAACCTTTGGGAGTCAGGAAGACCTGAGGTGAAATTTGGCCTCAGATACTTACTAGCTGTGTGACCTTTAGCAGCTCACTTAACCTCTATTTGCCTCAGTTTCCTATGCTGTAAATTAGGGCAATAATACCACCTACCCCATAAGACTGTTGCATTGGTAAAGCACTTATTAGCACAGTGCCTGGGACATAGTGCTATATGAATGTTTATTATGATTATTCATCCAACACATAGTTTCCAAATCTTGTTTTGCTACCTCTATATCTCTTACATCTTTCCCATTCTCTCCACTCATATAGTCCTAGTATAGATCCTCATAATCCCTCATCTGAATTAAAGCAATAACCTCTTAGTTGGTCTGCATGAATCAGGTTCCTATTTTCTCTTCATCCTTCACAGAACTGACAAAAATCTTTTCTTGACCGTAGTACTCCCCTAATCAATAATTTCCAGTGGCTCCCTGTTTCCTCTAAGAACAAACATAAACCCTTCGTTTGTATTTTAAAGTTCTTCACAACCTGACCCAAACATACTTTTCTCTCCTTCTTACATGTTCCACCCCTCTGCATCCACTACAGTAAGCAGCCCTAGCTTCTGTGCCCCTCCTCATATGCTGTGCAGTATTCCTGCTCTCACTCCCATGCCTTTGGGATGACTTTACTGCTGCCGCCTCTCTCCCTTTACCCTGCCCACCCCCCAACCTTAACTTGAAGCTGTAGACATTTCATGGCCTGATGTGTCAGGAGAGACCCAAATGGACCAAGTCAGCTATTCTAATTTGCAGGAATGGTGGTGTATTTTCAATCTTTAGGGCTACTGTAATATATTCTCCATTTATAGAAGTCATTTTGAAAGATTTGGATGTGTGTTTAGTGAGAAATTCCCCCAAAGATCCATATGTTTGGTAGTCTGCATTAAATAACCTCTCTTCTCAATTCAATAAATGTCAAAATTTATTAAGCACCTCAAGAAAAATTACCTGTTTATTCACTGGGGTTCAGCCCAGCAAGCATGCACTGACTTAAAAGATTTGAAACTAAAAAAGGTCAGGGAGGGGAGCACTGGCCTTTAACCAATTTGGTGGAGGAATTTTACAATGGAGTTTTCAAGAGAAGAGATCCTTTAATAAATTTGATAAAGAACGTGGACAATATCTGTGACACTCCTAGCAATCAACCTATCATTGCTGCCTTGTTAACCAGCTTCACTTACCCTCCATATATTATCAAATGATAAAGTAGATGAAAATGTACTTTGGAAAGTATAAAGCATTATATAAAATAAAAATATGAATGATTTATTTTTTTTAAATATACCCTGTAGTAAAAAATGAAGTTTATCAATCTGAACAGAAATTTCTTAGATTTTTCATGAGAGCGGGGTAGAGTTGGAGGGGAAGGAATGTCACTTTAGGAATATGTAGAAACATAAAAAAATTCAACTCTGAAAGAAAATTAATTAGGATGTTATGAAAATAGCTTTGCTAAAATCCTAAATTAGAAAATTAAAAAAAGAAAAAAAATCAATTTTTCTCCCTTCCTATCATTTCCTATTCACCTCATGCCTATGGGTTCTCAACAGACACACACACACACACACACACACACACACACACACACACACCTTCAATCAATTTCAACCAAAACTAAAACATCACAACTTTCATAAATGAGATATGGTTATATATGTTCTAATATATTATTTCTGCTTTCAAACTCTCTTACTTCACTGTGAAGTCTTTGGACCCTAGAGAAGTCTTAAAATGAGAATAGTATAAGCTATAAAAGGAAACTGAAAATATTTTTTCTAAGGTCCATATCTCCTTGCCATCTGATACTGCAATGACTCACTAGACCCAGTGTCCAACTTTATTAAGGGTCTGATTGATAAAGAACTAGCTGAATTCCAGTCCAACTAAGACAGAAGTAATGTTATCTCCACTTATTTCTCCTGATATTAACGGAAATAGGAGACATGGAAGTATTTCATAAACTGTAAAATACTATACCAAATAGAGATCTGAAAGGTCAGTTTTCCCCAGAGAAGGAACAAAATCGAGAGAATCTGGTTAACTGGTCCCAGGCAATGGAAGAGACCTAAAGAATATGGTTAGTTTTCAACTGCATTATTTGACACACAGGTTCTGGATCCAAGGATTCTCCTCAATCTAAAATTGCTCCAGGAGCTCTAGAAAAGAGACTTTCTCTTTTTGTAGTTAACATAAATATAAATAAAGCTACTATCACTCTCACCCAGCCTGCCCTGAAGATGACTAAAGGTATACTTCATTTCAAGCAAGTCCAGTATACGGAAAGAGCTATCCTCCAATACTAGTGCAACCCCACAAAAATTATCATATATCTATTTTGTTTGTATTTATGTATGTTGTCTCCTCCAGTTAAATTAAAAGGTCCTTCAGAATAGGAACTGTTTCATTGTTTTTATAGGATCTACTATAGTGTCTGACATCTAATAGGTTCCTTTTTCCCTATATTTTATTCTTTTTTCCTTATTACATGTAGATATAATTTTTAATAATCATTTTCTGATATTTTGCAATCCATGTCCTTTTTCTCCCTTCCCTCATAGTAGGTTCTTTATATGTATTTGTTGAATGACCGGTCAAATATTCTAAGCCTTTGGGTTATCTTTGATTCATCCCTCTTCCTCATTCCCCACATTAATCACTTACTAATTCCTGTTGATTCTGCCTCTGAAGCATTTCTTATGTCTCTCCCTTCCTGTCCATTTCAACTCTTAATGTCATTCTTCTGATCCTTGTTACTGTTCATCAGAACTATTCCCTCTGTTAACTATTTCCTGTTTTTCCTGTATATAGCTTGTTTGCACATGGTTGTTTGTATGCTATCTCCTTCATTTAACTCTGAAAGAAGGGACTATTTTTTTACCTTCCTTTTACCTTACCCAGTGCTTAATACAGTGCCTGGGATATAGTGGGTGCTTAAAAAATGTTTATTGACTAACCATCTTGCCTCTTCTTTTATGTATCTCTAACTCTCACCATGGCCCTTCCTTCTGCTGTTATGTCTGTCAAACACTTTCTGTTTGACAGTTCCTTTCTCTATCCCAACTAGTTTTTGGACTTTAAAGTAAAATTGACCTAAAGCACAGAGTGAGATCATCAGAAGAACTTAGACATTTAACTTCCCTATTACATACATAAAGAGTCTTATGAAAAATATCACTGATCAGAAAAAAAAACGAGGAACCATTCATGTATCAAATTCAAGGAATACACAACCAGTGTGTTCCATTGGTATCCAGGCAATGTTAAAACCATCCAAAAGAATACCCTTGGAAATATCCAGTGCAGCCTGTCTCCCAAACCCAGCAGGACTTTCAAGATGAGATGACCAAGAGTCCTTCAAGATGGCTGGACATAAGATGGGTTGCCATATAAAAGGAAGAAGGAGGAGAATAGCTAGTATTTATATATAGCACCTACTATGTGATAAATATATATGTATATATACATATGTATATATGGAGGTAGGTGCTATTATTATCTCATTTGGAGTTAGGTACTATTATTATCTCATTTCACAGTTGAGGAAACTGATGCAAACTAGAGTTAAATGACTTGTTCAGGTCCACACAACTAGTAAATATCTGAGAATTGATATGAATTTGGGTCTTCCAGACACCAGACCCAGTGCTCTGTCCACTGCATGCCCTCTCTATGATAAGCATCCTTGGAAGTTGGAGCCACTTTGATTTATCACAGATCCTTATAAAAGAGTAGCAGAATGCCCAGCACTGTTAATTAATCCATAAACATTTACTAATCACTGGGCTAAATTCTGGGTATTCAAAAGAGGCAAAAAAATAGTCCCTAACTCAGACATAGTAGGGGCTTAAGTAATGTTTGTTGAATACAAAACATGATTCCATCATATTTTTGGCTTCTTTTGCAGTTTCATATGTTAAATTGAATTTATGAACTTGATGTCTGCACCCTGAGGCACCCATCAAAAAGGGTACAATTTTTTAGTCTAAACACTGAATAAACAAGGTGAGTTGTTTGCTTGAGTATTTTCAAGATAAATTCACTCCTGCTAAGGAAACTATGCATTTGGCATTTTTAATAGCTTCAGAAAGATGCCATGCTTTTCAAAAATTGAAAAAGCAAAAGTAACTGTGGCATCATTGAAATGCACCTGAACTTGGTATTCCACAGTTCAGGAACATGCCATAGCCTAATTTGGGCAGTGTGCATACTGAAATGCAGTCAAAAGTGTAGGTGGCTCTGAACCATTATGGAGTTCGCTAATAACCTATGGGAAAGCGGGATGGCCACTCAGTCACTCTGGGAGTGCTGATCATTTTTTTTCCTATTATAGCCTTTCTTCCTTTGTAGCAGACGGAATGTGTGTAAAATCCATGAGGGAAGATGCTTTTGTTTTTGTATTCCCAGTGCCTGGCACAATAAATGTTTTTTGAATGGAATTAAAGAAATTTCTCTCTCTGACCAGAATTGGAATTTGTTGTTCAAGATGCGTGTGGAAACATTACAGGGTGGAATTTGGCCATTGCTTTTTCCCCCACTTTTATTTCATAGTTCTTCTCAGAAGCAGTTCCTTGTAGAGGGAAAGTGGAAAGATATAACCCTTAAGTAATCAAGATGAGCTCTTGAGAGGCAAAAGCTTTGGAAGTCTGAGAAAGGGTGGCTTCTACCAAAATGTGAACAATTCTTCAATCTCTTTGAGCAATCTTTCCAAAAAGCAAGCTGATGATGATAACTGGCCTCCCACCCCAGAAATGTGAAACCCCTCTTAAAAATATATAAAAAGTAGAAGACAAAATGTATTATTTCAGAAGACAAGGCTACCTACCATTCAGTTTCCTGAAAGATAAACTCATCTCCTTGGAAGCCCATTTTCCTGAAAGCAGCTATTTCACACCACTGAACATGTTACTTGTAGGTCACATCTCTCCTAATGGAGTTTCTTGAGAGCATCGAATTATATTTGACTTAGAAATGTAATCACAATGCTTCAATCTTATGTTAGAGAAGCATGGACACTTCTGTACTACAGTATACAATACATACATTTTTCAGTGGGTGAAGATAATGTAGACATGACCCTTGAGAAGATTTCATTTACTTGAGTCACCATGGGAGTAGAACCCTTTTTAAATATGCTTTTCCTTAACCAAGGCTCCAGTTCAACATTTCTCTTAAGGTTGCTTACTAGCATCCAATATTCTGCTCCCTTGAATCTCCCCAAGTCACTATGAACTTTTTGTAAAAACCCCAACATATCAGGCATCTATGTGGTGCAATAAATAGAGAGCTTAGAATCAGGAACTTGGAATTCAAGTCCAATCTCAGATACTTAATAGCTGTGTGACCCTAGAGAAGTTACTTAACCTATCTCTGACTCGGTTTCTTTCTCTGTGAAATGAGGGTAGTGATAGCACCTACCTTACAGGGTTGTTTTGAAGATCAAATTAGATAATATAGATGAAGCACTCCACAAACTGAAAGCACTATATAAGGCAATGATTACCAAAGTGGGTGCTACTGCCCCCTGGTGGGTGCTGCAGCGATCCAGGAAAGTGGTGATGGCCACAGGTGCATTTATCTTTCCTATTAATTGCTATTAAAATTTTTTAAAAATTAATTTCCAGGGGGCTAAGTAATATTTTTCTGGAAAGGGGGCAGTAGGCCAAAAAAGTTTGGGAACCATTGATATAAGGACTATCTATATAGTCATAGACTTCTTCCCTTCATCCATGGTTAGAATCAGACAAAAGCAATATTGAGAAACTCCCAATAAGCATCATTCATATGAACTCCACTCTTGACCTTTGTCATTAGCACCAAAGGACAGAAACATCTTCTAAAATGAAAAGTAGGTACAGAATTAATTTTGTAAGCTAATGATAGGAAAACAGAGCAATAAAAACAGTGAGATATCAGTCCCCAAGAAGTAAATGTTAACAATTGGAGTTTGTTGTTATATTCTTCCCACTTAATTAGTTACAGTATTTTCAATACTTAACACTTTGAGAATGCAGCCTGGTAAACAGCAGGTAATTTTCACATATTCTGCCACCAAATCTTCCTAACCATCTGTTAGCAATAACAGGTTGTCCTCTTTAGAGCATAGGGCTTCCTTCAACAGAAGAAAGGAACTTTCAAAGTGACCCCAGGGTTCAAGTGAAAATCCAGGAAGAAGCACGATTTCAAAAATAGCCCTCCTAAGTGCCAACATATAAGCAAATTTACTCAGAGACTATGATATTGATGATAGGATCTATCCACTGAAATTTCACAGCAGTTCCTAGACTAATGAGGCATGGGTAATACAAATAATTATCCATTCTCTGTAGATAATCTGTTTTCAATAAAAATATGACTTAGACTTCTGTACTTCCAGGCTCAGGAATTTGTCCAACGAGGCACTCCTTCAGTCAGTACAGCTCATAACTCCTAATTTAGTACATGGCTTTCAAGAGTCATTGTGGGTGAGAATTCTTCATTTTGCAGCCAGCCTCTGGTGAGCCCCTGCCTTTGACAATGAAGCAAACTACCCACATCCTGACAGATGACTGCTTTAATCTTAAATATTTAACTTTCCTACATCTTCCATCAATCAATGAATATCAGTCAATTAAAAGTTATTAAGTTCCTACTATGATCCAGGTACTGTGATAAGCAATGGGCATAAAAAGAGAGGCAAAAAAAAACCCAGTTCCTGCCCTCGAAGAGCTTCTATCTAATGGATATCCTTATATGTAATAGTCTTCTATCTTCTCACTCTCACTGAGACCTGGCTCCCTCCAGATGGCACAGCTTCTCTGGCCTTCTTTTCCTGTCGTCATCATCTTCATCGTTGTCGTCGTCGTCATCGTTGTCGTCGTCGTCGTTGTTGCCTTTCATATATGAAGAGAACCAAAATGACATCAGGATGTGTACATATATCTCTGCTGTCACTTATTCTCCCTTCTCCACTCACTGGTTGAGAGAGAGAGAGAGCTGGACTATTTCCTCTTCCCCATTGCCACTTTCCACCTCTCCCTTTACCACCATCACCCAGTGACCTCCCCTTCTTTGAGTTTTATTCCATTTCTATAAGCCACACAATCAAAATTCTGATAGCTGTTGTCCTAAAAGCCTCCAGGACATTCCATTTCTTTCCTGAGTGAGGTCAGTGCTTAACTCACAGTCTTTCTTCTTTCTTCAACTTCTGCCCTCATACTAAGAGGCTTCAATATAAATATATATATACATATATATATTAATATTCCTTTAAATGCTCTAACCTTACAGTTCCTCAACTTATTCATTAACCATGGCTTTCACCTACACCACACCTCAACCACACATACTCTTGGTCATACACTTGATCTTACCATCACCCACAAATGCACCACTTCCACATTTTTGAATTCTGAAATTTCCCTATTTTATCATAATCTTTTGTCATTCAAAAGTCCCCTTCGTCTACAATCACAAACCCTGCTCTTCATCTACACTATGTCCTTCAATCCCCCAATCCTTCAGGTCTCTCCCACACCATCATCTCTGCAAAAGCTATATTCTCTTTTTTTTTATTATTTGTTTGTTTGTTTGTTATACTTATATGTGTGTTATATTAAAGTTCCCAATTATCGCCTTATGAGAGACTTACAAGAAAGAATGCTATCCACATCTAGAGAAAGAACTGTGGAAGTAGAAATGCTGAAGAAAAATATATAACTTGTCAGTTGTTTATATAGGTATATGATTTGGGATTGTGGCTTTTAAAAGATTACTCTATTATAAAAATGAATAATAAGGAAATGGGTATCAAGTGATAATACATATATAACCCAGTGGAATTGCTTGTCAACTCCAGGAGGAGGGAGGAAAGAAGGGATGGAGAGAATATGAATCTTGTAACCATAGAAAAATACTTTTAAAATTAATTAATTAATGATTTTTTAAAAAACTTAAAGGAGACCCTCATAGCACTGATATTTGGTTTCCCTATCTTGTCTCTCCCCGCTCCATCCTAAAGTCAGCTATTAAAGTAATTCTCCAACATGTCACCTTCCAACTCCATAAAATCCAGTGGTTCCCTGTTAATTCATTCAAGTGTGAAGTCATCTGTCTGCCATTCAAAGCACTTCATAATTTTCCCCTTCTTCCAGTTTTCTTATACCTTACCTCGCACATATCCTAGGACACAGTGATACTGACCTCTTCTGTTCCTTGAACAAAATACTCCATCTCCTGACTCTGGGCATTTTCACTAGCTGTCCCTCATGTCTAGAATGTTCTCCCTCTTCTCTCTACCTATTTGCTGGCTACCTTTAAATCCCAGCTAAAATTCTGCCTTCTATTTGAGCTTATTCTTGATCAAAGGATTAAAAATAATTCTTGTGCTCTTCCTCTCTTTCTTAATTTCAACTTATTATGTATATATGTTGTCTTCCCCATGAGACTATGAGCTCCCTAAGAGTGAGGACTTTTATCTTTCTTTGTATTCATAGCAGACACTTAAATGTTTGTTGTCAGTTGTTTACATAGGTTTGGGGTTGTGGCTTTTAAAAGATTACTCTAAAACTGGAAGATGAGGGAGTTAAGGTGAAGAGTGAAACATAAATTTTTGGAGTAGTCAATGTGAGAATTTGTTTTGCTTGACTGCATAATTGTTACAAGTGTTTTGTTTAGGTCTTCTTTCTTATTGGTAGAGGTGAGTAATTGGAGAAAGAGAAATTAAATTATTGGTAATCAAAAATATTACTTAAAAAAAACGTGGCTAGTCTTCACATAATAGGCATCACTAAGTCTGTTCCTGCCTTTCCAACTTGGTAGGAACTGCTAGAGTTTGCCATCCAATGGCATAGACTTAAAGCTTTGTCGCTTGTCCACCAGACTGTAATGAAGATAATTATAATAGCTAACATTTATAGAATACTTTACAAGAGCTGTTCTTAACTTTTTATCATGGACCCCTTTAACAGTTGAGTGAAGTCTATGGGCCTTGTCTCAGAATAATGTTTTTAAATGCATTAAAAATGGGATTACAAAAGAAACCGATTATGTTAAAATACAGTTATCAAAGTATTTTAAAAGTCCACTGAACAGGGCGCAGCTGGAAGGCTCAAAGGATCAAGATTCAGACCTAAAGACAGGAGGTCCTAGGTTCAAATCTGGCCTCAGACACTCCCTAGTTGTGTGACCCTGGGCAAGTCATTTAATACCCATTGTGTAACCCTTACTACTCTTCTGCCTTAGAATCAATACATAGTATTAATTCTAAAATAGAAGATGAGGGTTTTTAAAAGTCAATTGAATCCAGTTTAATAACCTTTGCATTATAGTTTTAAATGTCCTTTCTTCACAAGCCTTATAAGGTAGGTACTAAACGTATTATCCCAAAATTACTGTGAGTCATTTGAAAATAGATCACTTAAGAAGGTGGAATAGAACCAATAATACTGTACCACAGAGAATAAAACACCAGACCTCGATTACAGAAGCCCTGAGGTGGAAACTGATTTCAGACACATACTAGTTTTGTGACCCTGGACAAGTCACTTACTATCTACTGGTCTCAGTTTTCTCATCTGTAAAATGGGAAGAATAATAGCAGCTACCTCCCAGTCCCAGGGTTGTTACAAGGATGAAGTGAGATAATAATTATAAAACTCTTAGTACAGTGTTTTGGTACACATTAAACTGTACATTAATGCAAGTGCTTTCTTTAGAGCTATTTTATTCAAGACAAAACTAAAGGATTGAAAAGATCCAGTGGTTTAGTCACCATCATATAACTAAATATAATAAAGAGTATCACAAATTTAGAACTAGAAGGGACCTTAGCAGCCAGCTAATCTCATTTTGCAGATAAGAAAACTGAGACCCTGAGAGGCTAATAGTTTTCCAGAGCCACACAGATAGTAAGTGGCAGACATGGTATTTTAACTTGGGTATTCTGTAATGCAGGGTTGCAGCAAAAATCCCTTGTTTTTGCAAACCAACTGTAGCAGCCCTGGCTGTTAGAAGGGAAAGAATGTTGACCCTGGTCTCATGATAAAAACCATTAGAGCCTGGGAGTATAAATATTCCTACAGAACCAACTGAGGGGCCTTTTTGCTTTGGGGGCTTTTGGGACTTTGCCTGATTTCCCTTGACCTCTCCCTTTGACATCCTGCTATTCCCTGGACTTCCCCATTGGGTCCTGGGAGGAGGGTATTTTGGTGGGTGGAAATCGTGGGAGCTAGCTTCTGTAGGCAGGCAGGGACAACCTAAACCAAACCATCATCTCATCTAGTAATCTGCTGAACCTTATTACATCAGGGTAGTGAAATTATCCCTGGCTGAGGGAGCTGGCTCCCTCAGCTTCATCCCCTCTTCTGTGACTCTTCCCCAGCACCAGCTTCTCCCTTAGCT
This sequence comes from Gracilinanus agilis, assembly GCF_016433145.1. Taxonomy (NCBI): domain Eukaryota; kingdom Metazoa; phylum Chordata; class Mammalia; order Didelphimorphia; family Didelphidae; genus Gracilinanus; species Gracilinanus agilis. Next base: position 381,780,422 of record NC_058132.1, on the reverse strand, counting down.
GCAGTTACCAGACCTCAACCCCTTTTTCCCTCAGCTTACCCTTGGTTTTAATAAATCCCTTTGGCTTTTATACAAAGAGCTTCTGGTGAATCATTGTACCCACTACTAGGGCAAAGGCTGAAGAGGGAAAGAAATAACTTTCCTTTATTTCTTGAGGGCTACACCAGGCAACCATCTTGGGAGGAAGTGGATTAGCTTCCTCTTCCTGTATGCTGGGATTTGTTCTCCAGAAGGGAAGGGCTCTTTATGCCTCCCCTCAAGGGAGCTTAGAATAAGAGCAGGAGGCTGAATAAAACCTTCAGCCAGACCCATACCATCTCTAGCTGACTCAATTCATCTAATATTGTAGAGATAGTCTCCCTGCCTGAAGACCCAGCTGATACCACCCAGAGCCCTCAATACAAGCCTATTGATTAGTTCCTTCATATTCTCCTTTTATTCCATAACATATCTCATCCAAATTCAGCATTCTTTTCACTGGTCCACCTTCCCAGAACTTGGACCTGCATCTTATGACTACAAGTCCTTTTTCCCCACTATTCCAAGCTGCATAAGATGCACAACAATACTTTGGAAATCTGTGATTTCATCAGTGTTCTGCCACCAAAGAAACCACTTTTATGAGTTGATGTGAACAGGGAAAAGCCATCACCTGGTGGCCTCCCTCTCTATAATGAGTCTCTTTGAGCTTAACTGGGCTAAGTGACGGGTGATGGACAGTGACAAAGTCCATTCCTAAGTTTGTACTTAATGTCTTTCCAGCCAACTACCACTTCCTGGAGCCAATGCTTCAAATATGTATTAGACATAACTCAAAAAATATGTAGTCATAATTTTCTCAACATGTCAAACAGAAAGCAGAAGGGCAATATGATAGAAAGGTTAACGGCAAGATTTGGTAGATTATGGTTGAAAGACTCAAGAATCACAAACACATATCCAAGAACCACCCAAGTTTTGGGGCTGATAGTCTGGTGTTTTCATGATGCTGACTCTCAGAGTAGCTAAAGCGTGCCATTCCATTCCCTCCATGCCTACTCAAATGCTGCTGACTTCACTGAAAATTCATCCTATGAAATCATATCTTAGTGTTCACAGCTGAGGGATGTTTGCCTCAAAATTATGGGCCAGATTCATTTCCCCCCAGTCTCTACAGCTTGCATGGTATCTTAGCTGAATGTTAAATGGTAGTATTAGCTGAAACGGCATTTAGCAGTTCAACACATGGCTGAGTAAAGCCGAGGGGAGAATTCAATGATAACATTTCAAGGAGAAATTGCCAATGGACCAAAATAGCAAGGAGGCAGGGGAGCAGAGTGTTTAGCAGGAGAATTTAAAAAAGAAATGCAATGCTGTTGTGTTCTTTTCAGAATGTATCCTCCGTAGAGGCCCTTCTAAAAGAAGATACTCTTTACTGCCAATCAGAGCCATAACCAACAAGGTATTTACTTAGCTTCCAAACACAAGGGCATCTATCAGGGGACAGATCGAAGCCTCCTAGCTCTTTATTAAGCTTTTGCCATTTCATTTACCCCAACTTTATAAGACAAATACCATCAAAAGCCAGAATCAAAGATCAAACTCGGATTTCTTCTGTAGTTATAATCCACAACCACAAGGCATACCACAATACACAAAAACACCTGCACCTTGGATTAGATTTCAAGAATGAGACTTAAGTAATAAGTCTAAAGGAGATTCTAAACACTGGAGACTTTCTATCAAAACTTAGCCCATTGGTGATGACTGGCCACATTAGGAGAAATAGGAGAAAAAAATCACACAACAAAGAACTGTATAACACCAGATGGCATGTGGGAGCATCCAGGTTTTCTAATGGTATTGCCTCCAAGAACTCTATTAAAAATCAAGGAACATTAAAATGAAGAAATTGGTCTGTCACAAACTCAAGGTTATTTCACACAATACGAATTTAATTCAGATAGGTCCTCATTCTCCACAAGGTAAGAAGATACCAAATCACAATTGGCTATTGCCCAGAGCTCACTACACACTGTGAGTAATCGGACTGGGTGAGATTCACTGCCTTTCCCAACCTCTATCCACCATATTCCTTTATCAACAATAAATGGCATAAGACTCCCCCTATCCCAAGTTCTGTGAGTTTGGGGAGTGAGTGGGGAAGTTCTCATCACAGAAAGACCAGGAAGGAAAGAAAAGTATACATAAGTAGATTAGTGGCAATAGGAGAGTGAACTTGCTTATCTTTCACTTTAAGGCTCAGTAGAATTTCAGAGATCTTTATTTTACTTATATTAATCACTTGGGTACAGAGATGAGAGAAACAGTGAATATATCAAGAATGGGGGAAGAGCCAAAATAGTTCTAACAAATATTATTTTAAATATTTTAACCTCTAGATTAGAACTTGGAAATGGGTAGTACACAAAGGATGTAAATAACATATAGGAGAGGGGAGAGAACACCTGGTTATATTAAGATGTTCATGTAGCATTTCATTAGGATACTGACTCTGTAACATACAATGGGTTACTTCAAACCCTTGGATTAGATTCTACTCTATACAACAATTATCCCTCCATGTTTAAAGGGAATAATACAAGTGAAACTAAACAAATAAAAAATTAAAAGGACATAGATATAAATATAAAGTATTAAAGTTGGGCTCAAAAAAAAATTTCACAAATATAACAGGGAAAAGTGGCTAATTGGATGTAAAAAAATAGGTATCAGTACATCTCAAAAAGATTTGGAAGATATAGTGAACAAAAAGCTAACTATGAGTAAGCAAGTCAGCCAACAACCAGTTATTAAACACTTTGTGCAAGTACAGTGCACTAGGAATACAAATACAGACACACAGAGGGTCTCTCTCTCAGGGCTGGAGGAGGTAACATCTTTGCCTCTCTCTCTGTCTGAGGGAGGTAACATCTTTGCCTCTCTCTCTCTATGTGAGGGAAAGACCTGAAGGAGATTTGTGTTTTCTTTTTCCAATATGAGAAACAGTATTGACTATCTATTGCTATTTTTATAGATTGATTTAACTCTGTGAAGACCAAAGAAAAACCTGGTCTTTTGTTTGGACTCTGATTCTGCTAAGGCTCAGAGTCCTAACTTGATTCTTGTAGAGACTCAAACAGCTAGCCTTTGTTATTTTTATAACTTAGAGGCAAAGTTAAGAATTATAAGGAGAAGGGGGCAGCTGGGTAGCTCAGTGGATTGAGAGTCAGGCCTAGAGATGGGAGGTCCTAGGTTCAAATCCGGCCTCAGACACTTCCCAGCTATGTGACCCTGGGCAAGTCACTTGACCCCCATTGCCCACCCTTACCACTATTCCACCAAGGAACCAATACACAGAAGTTAAGGGTTTAAAAAAAATTTTTTTAAGAATTATAAGGATAATAGTGGTAGTTTTATTTAGAATAGTAAAAATTTGGGTTAGTCAGATCAGGAAGGATTAGTGTAGCCTGTGGACACAGGAGAAGTGGTTCCTTATAGAACCAGGGAGTTTTATTTGGGTGGAGTTAGAATTCCTTAGAGTTAGAAATCCTTTTATCCTTATATAGTTCAATAAATATTTTATTTTTTTATAACAAGAATCTCTTTAGTGTCCTTGCACCCAAGTGTAGTGGGAACTCTGAAGGGAAGTTCATCTATGAGCTTCACTTCACTTTGTCACTAAAGATACTTTTGATTACATCTATCAAAAGTACCTGAACAATTTTTAACCTTTATTTGCCTGGTTTTCCCCTATTTATTTTTACAGCTCGCCCTTTTTATTTTTACACCACCTTGTATAATATTTGTCCATATCTTCCCATACATTTTTCACAAGTGATCTACTCAACATGGAGTAGATCTTTCCTTATCACTTTTCTGCCTTGGACCTGACACTTATTATTGATTCTAAGGCAGGTAAGGACTAAAAAAAATGGAAATTGTTCTGACTCATGACAAAAGAGCAGCATCAGATTTGGAATCAGGAGAAACTTGGGGTTGATTTTTGATTCTAATCTTTACCTGCCCTATTACAATGGGTAAGCTTGTTAACTCCTCTTAAGGCTCAGACTTCTTATCTTTAAAATGGGCATAATAATAAGTATTAACTTCTCTGGGCATTAGGTGGCATCATGTCAATAACATGTCTTGATAGTGAAAAGAATTTGTCATAAAAACATTTATAAATATTTTCCTCTGTGTATTGTCCACCTTTCAGTTTCATCTTTAATTTCCTTTGGGTGATTTTGCTTAGATGGATATCTCATTAAGTTTCCTATAAACTTAATTTTCTTTCCATGACTTCTCACTATTTTATGGGGTGGTACTGTTTATAATTTTTCATCATCCTTCTAAGAAGGATTTTTAGAAATGAATTTGTATTCTAAACCTGTATTGCCCTTGGCTGCCATATCACTTCGCATCCTGTTGGGATCTCATTCCTTATACTAGGTAGTTTCTAAGCTTTTATTTTAACAATCAATTCATATCAGAACTTTTGTAAATAATGGTAACAATCCCTGCATATTTCTCTATCCATATCCAAAATTTCAGATTAGATGCTAGTTTAAATAGCTCAGGCTGAAGGTTTTGTTGTTTTTATTGTTGTTGCATGCCATATCTTTTTTCTAATTTTAATTCTGTTTTATGTCATTTTTCCCTTTGCTCTAATAAATCAATAGTCTTACTATATGCACAGATAGCTAATTCAGGAATGATTTCCACATCAATAATGAAATGTTTCCTAGCTATTGAATTATGATCAGCTTCATTTCTGGCATTGTTATTTGGTAGTTGCCATATCTAGAGCTTCCCATTTCTTTTTTCCAAGACATAGTTTCTCTCATTTCTTACACTTGAACCATATTTTCCATCATATGTTTAATTGTTCTCCATTATATCCACTTTCACGTGGAGCTCAATTTATATCAAAAGAAATGTTAATTTAATTTAGAGTATATTGTTGAGTTCTTTCTAGAACTCCTCTAACTTTTCATCTTCTACAGTTGAAGTTGATGCACAAGGTACAATTATTTTCATGGTGGTCTTTTTGTAAATACTTATCATGACCATTGCACTACAAAATGATCAAATGACCCATGAAATTTTATCTCTTTGAAAACACTGTAAAATAAGTTCTACCAACTCTACCATTTTCCTCTCCAAATATGTGAGCCACTGTTTCATTTAGCCACAATTTGTTTTTATCTTCTTGTTTCATTTATGTCAATAATATCAAAACTGCTATGTGAATGTACTCACTTTCTCCAATAAGATGTATATTTGTTGATCACTGGATAAGGATCACATATTTAAGGTGCCAAGAACTGAGTTAATGTTTATACATGGCCTAAAAACTGTGATTTTAAAGCACTCTCTACCTCCCTTTCCTCCATACTGTCAATACCATTACCAAAGCAAAAAGGGACTACACAGGACCAAAGGTCAGCTTGTATTTTCTTTTGTTTCATGGGTTATTGGATATAAAAAATTCTTTACCAAGTGACCAGTCTACTGATGGTGAACCTATCTGGAAGCAAAGGAAAACCAGTTTGATTAGTTCAGTCTCATTTCCCAGAACATGTCATACAAATATATTTAAGTCTTAGCCAACTAGAAGACTGGGATTGCCCCCATCTGCTTGCCTGCTGTGGGGCAATCTTTATAATGTTTCATAATTCTGTGTCCTAATAGTTCAGTTAGAAATAAGCTTCTTAGTTTCTTGTTTCTCATTCCTTATCAAGCAATTCAAAAATATTCTCAGTGTGTTAGTCTTTATTATACTACTGGCTCCAATGACAATGCAAGCAGCTCTTTCTCTAAGGTTTCTCTATAAATGTGAGCCACAAATGGCTCAAGACCTTCCACCCTCTGCATGCCTGAGGCAACACCTATGTGCTGCCCATATGGTCTGTGAGACCATTGCCTCACATCAAATGATCCCCCAACATCTATCCCATCATCTTTCTGTGAGTTGCAACAAAACTGTTAACTGCTATTTGGTAGTGATATAATTCTTCCTGGAACCAATCCTAATTACTTTACACTATCTAAACTGAGGAATGTCTTCATAAATCAGAGATAATCTGTTGTTAGAGCTCTACTTGAAGCCTTTCCAGCATGGTAGAATCCTCCAGATCTTGTGTTCTGACATCATAATCTTCAAGAAAGAAGATTATCTTCATGCCATGAAAAGGAACAGAATAAGATTTCACACAAAAATGTATCTTCCACACATATACTAAAAATATATTTCCAATAGCAAAGATATGACTGTGCCAAAAACTTTCCAAAATCTTCAGTGACTCCTCATAGCTTTTCAGATTAAATATATATCCTTTAACCTGGCATTCAAAGCCCTTCATAATCTGGCTGCTGCCCACCTTCTCAGCCATATGTTGCATTGTTTCCTTTTGCAAATTCTGGAATCTAGCCAAACTGTACTATCAACTACACCCTAAACTCAACATTCTGTCAGCCATCTCCACGCATTGACTTAGCCTAGTTCCTGACTTCCACCTGTCATATCTCTTGTTAACCAACATGCTATGCAGACTTAACACAGCTTGAGTTACCTTCTCTCCCCCAAACCATTGCGCTGAAACCCAGGAGTAAGCCTTGAGGGTGAGAAAGACATAAAAACCACATATCCTCTTTGCCTACTACAGTGCCTTAATACTCAGTCAATACACCTAATTAAGTGCCTACTATGTACCAAGCATTGTAATAAGCACTAAGGATGCAAATATGAAAAAGATAGTCCCTGTCCTCAAGGAACTAACAATAGGATAAAGAAAGACAACACACAAAAGGAAACTTAAAGTGGGGTGAGAGTCAGAGAGGGTACCAAGGATTGCATCTTCTTTGAGAAATGAAGAGGTAACTAGCTTTAAATGAAAGTTTTGGGAGGTCCTCATCACTGCTCTCCAATTAGAGGGGCAAAGGTTCCTAATGAGTATTAAGGCTGAGGCAATCTTGCAGGTTGATAAGATGACAAATGGTGAGGCTCCCAAGGGCATGATGAAGTCCAAGGAATGTAGCTAGACAGGAAAATTAATAATTATTCGTAAAATTTAATTATCATGCAATTTTGGGGCATTATTGTTATCTCATCCCTCTAGTGCACTACTTAGAGCTTGAGAGCAAAAACCCTGGCCAGTCTAAATTTTCTGAAATCCCTAGTACCGTGTTGTAGAACCTATGACACACATGCCAAAAGGGGCTGCTTCCTTTCATCTCTCTACATGCACCTGAGGATGTCTCTCATATCAACTTCCCCTCTGCCCAGAAGCCCAATGGGGAGACCTTCTTCCCTCCCTTGTAACATGCAACTCACATGCAACATGAGCATTGTAGTTTGGGCACTCCATCTCTAAGGTCTCTAAAAGGTCTGCCCTAGTACCTAACACAGTTCTCTGTACCCAAAAGGATCATAAATTTAGATCTGGGAACTAGAAGGGATCTTGGAAGTCATGTAGATCAATGTCAAATACCTGGCTCCAGTGCAACCAACTGTATTAAAATGTAATTAGAAGATATTTAACATAATAAAAATACAATAAAACATAGATGATATTAAATTTTAAAACTAAGTTAATACAGTTTCAGGGATCCTTATATACAGATTCTATATAGATTAGAAGCTTCATTTTCTAACCTTTATCTTCTATCTTAGAATCAATACTAAGTCTTGGTTCTAAACCAGTAGAGTGGTAAGGACCAAGCAATGAGAGTTTAAGTGACTTGCCCAGAGTCACACAGCAAGGAAGTATTTGAGGCCAGGTACTTCATGTCTATTTGAGTTTGAAACATCCAATCTAGACAAGTTCTCTCATTTTACATAGAAGACTGAAGGTAAAAGAAATAAAGCAATTTGTCCAAGGTCATGTAGGTAGTAAATAGCAGAAATGGGATTTGAACCAGTTACTCTTGATATCAAGTACAGGGCTTTTTGCATAAGCACTGAAATATTTATTCAATGAATGAAAAATGAAAAAACAATACCACTTTTCTCAAGAAAATATTATTTTATTACAAAATGAATTAATTTGTATAATATTCATTTGTAAAAGGTTTAATAACCTCTTTTGGATTTATTCATAATGCATACGAATGGAGACAACAGATACAAAAATCCTCCCAATTGTTGAAGTTTTTTGAAATGAATCTGAATTGAAAAGCATGTACCTGAGGGCTGCGAGGTAGCACAGTGGACAGAGTACCAGGCCTGGAGTCAGGAGAACCTGAGTTCAAATCTGACTTCAGAAACTTCCTAACTGTGTGACCCTGGGCAAGTCACTTAAACCCAGTTGCCTAATTCTTATTGCTCTTCTGACTTAGAATCAATAGGACAGGAGGTAAGGGTATTTAGAAAAGAAAAAAAAGATACAATCCAAAGGAAATATCTCAGTTGAAGCACTATGGTAAAATGCCACAGCTCATGTCAGGCATTTTAGAACAAAAACACTGTGACTTGAGAGGACTAGACAATTTGCAACTGTGGTACTTCCTTAATATATTATGCTATAGGTTGGGAGAAAATCTCAAACAGTTATATTATATTCTATCTCCAACAAGGAATTTTTATTTAAATGACCATTGTGAAATAATCAGCGATTGCATTAACTCAAGTCCCCCAATTTTTGAAAAATGTTTGCTATTTCCCAAAATGATTTTGAAATATACAAACTTATTCCTACTTTGCTTCTAGCTTTAAAAACAGCAACTGAATAAAGAATATCAAGGCATCCAGATGAAAAGAAAAGAAAAGAAAAAAGAAAAGAAAAGAAAAGAAAAGAAAAGAAAAGAAAAGAAAAGAAAAGAAAAGAAAAGAAAAGAAAAGAAAAGAAAAGAAAAGAAAAGAAAAGAAAAGAAAAGAAAAGAAAAGAAAAGAAAAGAAAAGAAAAGAAAAGAAAAGAAAA
>NC_058132.1:381680989-381761523 GCF_016433145.1 Gracilinanus agilis | reverse complement strand
TGGAAAAGGAGGGTATGTCCTTCAATTGGGGAATGGCTGAACAAACTGTGGTATATGCGGGTGATGGAATACTATTGTGCTAAAAGGAATAATAAACGGGAGGAGTTCCAGGCGAACTGGAGAGACCTCCGGGAACTGATGCAGAGCGAAAGGAACAGAGCCAGAAGAACACTGTACACAGAGACTGATACACTGTGGTAAAATTGAATGTAATGGGCTTCTGTACCAGCAGCAATACAATGACCCAGGACAATTCTGAGGGATTTATGGTAAAGATGCTGCCCACATTCAGAGGAAGAACTGCAGGAGAGGAAACATATAAGAAAAACAACTGCTTGAACGCATGGGCTGGGGTGGACATGATTGAGGGTGTGGACTCGAAACTACCACACCAATGCAACTACCAACAATTTGGAAATAGGTCTTGATCAAGGACACATGACAAAACTAGTGGAAAAGTGCATCAGCCATGGGTGGGGAGTGTGCGGGGGGTGAAGGGGAAAGTAGGAGCATGAATCATGTAACCATATTAAAAATGAATATTAATAAATGTTTAAAAAAAACTGCATACCCTTTGATCCAACAACACCACTCCTAGGTCTTTATCCCACAGAGAATTTTTTAAAAGGAAAAGAACCTGTTTGGACAAAATATTTATTTTTTTGTGGAGACAAAGAATTGGAAACTGAGGAGATGTCCATCAATTGGAGAATAGCTAAACAAGTTGGGGTACATGGTAATAATGGAACACTATGGTATTATGAGAAATGATGAGAAGGACAATTCAAGAAAACCTGGAAAGGCCTATAAGAAACAGTACCAGAAAGATGCCACACACAGTAACAGTAATAATATATGATTAACCTTTATGAATGACTTAGCTATTCATATCAGTACAGTGACCCAAGACAATCTTCAAGGACTCATGATGAAAAACATATGTTGCCAGAGAAAGAACTGACAGAATCTGAATGCAGACCAAGATATTTCACTTTATTTCTTCACTTTTGTATGTTTGAGTTCTCTTTCACAAAATGACCGATATGGAAAGTTGTTTTACACTATTACAGATGTAAAATCTATATCAGATGATTTGCCATCTGAGAAAGGAGGAGAGGGACGGAGGGTGAGAATTTGGCTCAAACTTTTTTTAAAAAAAGTTTTTAAATTGTTTTTCCATGTAGTAAAGGAAAATAATAAAAAATTTTAAAAAGAAAGAGAGAGGGGTGGGTAGAGGAGAAGGAAGGTGATAAGAAGAAGAGAACAAAGGGCAGTTTCACGGTGAAGTCTAGTACAATGGCACAAACCCTTTCTCAAATAACATTTATTAGCATCCCAACTCTACTACATTATACCTATTAATAGTGGATCTCAAATGAATGTCAGCTAGAATCATCATCTTTTTTACTTTTATCGTCCATCCTGTGTCATGTGGCTTCAGTAAATTTGACACAGTTCAATGTGCCAGAATTTGATAAACCTAAACCTGAAGGTTGAAAGAATATCAGATATTATCACTAAACCATGGTCTTTGAAGCATCTTGGAGAATGGAAGAGGTGCCAGAGGCCTGAAGAAAGACAAATGTTACCATTTTCAAAAAAAGAGAAGACAGTGGAGTCTGCAAACTACGGACCAGTGAGCTTGGCTTCTATTCCTGACAAAATTCTATAATATATTATTAAGGGGATGGTTTGTGAGCACTAAGAAAAAGGAATCAGACATCATGAAAAGCCAGCATGGTTTCATAAAGAACAAGTCATGCCTAACTAACTTCATTTCTTTTTTTGACAGAGTAACTACACTAATAGATCAGGAGAATGCTATAGATAGTATATACATGAATTTCAGCAAAGTATTTAACAAAGTCTTTCATGTTATGCTTGTGGATAAATTGGAAAGATGTAGGCAAGATGATAATACAGTTAGGCAAACTTGGAACTGATTAGATGACTGGTCCCAAAAAATAGTAATTAATTTGTCACCTTAGACTAGGGACCTCTCAAGTCAAGTCCCTCAGGATTTGTTCATGATGCTGAGCAATTTCAACATTTTGAATATGAAAATTCAAATTCTAAGATAAAGGTAAAGATGTCATGCTTGTTATATTTTCAGATGACATGAAGATTGAAGGGATAGTTGTATAATAGTTTTAATGCATTGTATAAGAGATGATGACCCTAAAAAATCCCCATTGAGTGGAAGATTAGTACAAATCACATAAGTTGGGAAAATTAATAGGCATAAATGTAAAGTTCTATATTTGGTTTCAAAGAGTCGAATTCACAAATGCATGATGATGGAAGGCTAACTAGACAATCTCACTGAGAAAAAATTGAGAATCATAATGAACTCATATTGTGTCAAAGTGTAAAATAGCAACTGAAAAATGTAATGGTATTCTAGGGATAGTAGCCAGAATGAGGGATGTGATTTCTCTATTATTCTCTTCCCTAAGCAGATCATATTTGGAGTCCTTTGTTCAATTCTGGAAATTGTATTTTAAGAAAGACAAACTATGGCCTGTCCAAAAAAAATGAGCATGATTATAAAAGGATTTATGCAAGAATCAATGAAAGGAAGGGAGAATTTTTAACCTGAAGAACGGATTTTGGGAAAAGAATAAAACAACCAACTTCAAATATTTGAAGGAATATATGGAAGGGATACAAGTAGTTCTGCTTGGCCTCAGAGAGCAGGACTAGAAGCAATAGGTGGAAGTTACAAAGAAGCAAATGTTGAATTGTGGAAAGGAAAATCTTTCTAAAAATTATAAGCACCATTGGTGTGTTGCTTCTAGAGATAGCAAGCCTCTCATCAGGGATCTTCAAGCAAATCTTGGGATGCTATAGATGAAATTTAGGTAAGATGAGAGTTACACTACATGGTTTTTGAAGTCCCTTCCAGCTATCGTCCAATTCTGAGGCTCTGTAATTCCCATTGGAATCAAACTTCCATTCAACTACTTCAAGACATCAGTTTTTTGACTCAAGAGAGAAATTGTCAGCCTGAAAGACAAATCTGCACGTGGCTTAATTTCATCTAGTCCTCAGAAAGCATTTTTTGCTTTTTTTAAATATATAAATGCACATATAAGCCTGTTTTTAAAACTTTTAACGGTACAACATTTAATTTGTTTCAATAACATTTTCAATTCATAATATTTATCATTGTTATATATTTCACCATATTACTAATGAAGTGCATAATTGCCAAGTATTTGCAACTTTTAATCTCAATCTTAGTCTTCTAATATTGCTTCTTCCTTGTGTTTGATTCCTGGCCAACTTGCCCTTATGACTCATGTTCTAATTTTTAAATTCTAGAATTCTGGTCTGCTTGAACCAGATGTAAAAAAGAAAGAAAAATAATCATTTTTTGTGAAGGACCAATGACTTACAGGAAAAATATCCATCAGAAGGACCCTTGAAAAAATCAGAAAGAACATAAAATCACAGAAAAGTCATTGAATCCAACAATCTAACTAATGAATGAATCAACACTGATAACATTCCTGAAAACTGGTTTTGGGCTTTTTTAAAAAAAAAAAAAACCTCCACTACAAGAGAACTCAGTACTCCCCAAGGCAGTTCATTAAATTCTTATTTTTAAAAACTGATTGTTATTAAATTCTTCCTTCTTATTTGTCACTAAAGTCTTTTTCACTAAAATTTTATCAGATCCTGTTATGCCCTCTAGAATCAAGGAGAATTCCTAAACCCTCTTCCAAATGATAACCTTTAAGATAATTGAAGGCAATTTTTTCATGCCCCCTATCCTAAGACTTCACTCTCCCCTCCAGTTTCCCTATTTCATTCAAATCTTCCTTATAATCATAGTTTAAATCATTACTATCCAGTTTTTTAATTTACACAACAATCTAGATGTGATTTAATCAGGACCAAGTTCATTAAGACTACCAATTAGAACCTCCCTAGTTCTGAATGCCACTTTTTTTTTTACTAATATATTTTAGGGTTTTTTTTACAACCATATCATATTGTTGACTTACACTGTTTTCCATATATCAAAATCCTCAAGTCTTTTTCACATGAACTACTGCTTTTCCAAACCTTTCCTATCCTGTATTTGAGCAATGGTTCTTTATTGTTTTTAAAGTATAGGACTTGTTTTCATCATCCTTACTTTCCAACATATTAAATCCAGTCTTTCAAGGTGTTTTGGGGTCCCTCTTCTGTCACCTAAAATGTTTATTCTCTCTCTCACTTGTATCATCTGGGAATTTGGCAAGTGTGCCAACTGGGCCTTCATTCAGATCACTAGGAAAATGTTTAACAGAACTTGAGTTCTTGAAATCTTCTATGCAGCTACTGATAGAAAAGAAGTTGAAAACAGTGAGAAAGACTCTACTGAGGGACTATAAATTTCAAGTTAGTCCCTTACTTAAATGTTTCTTTCACTCTCTAGCCACTGATTTCTCAATAGTCACTGATGTTATCAAAGTTTTTTTTGGATCTCACTCATGAGTCGTTTAGTCCTTCTGACTCTTCATGACCCCCTCTGCCATATTGTCCATGTGATTTTCTTGGCAAAAATATTGGAAGGGTTTCCCATTTCCTTCTCCAGTGAATTAAGCAAACATAAGTTAAATGACTTGCCCAGGGTCATATACTCAGTACATATCTGAAGCTGGCTTTAAATTCAGAACCTCATGACTCCAGACCCAGTGCGGTGTGTGTTATTCCCCCTGAAGGTCAGAGTCTCTAGTCCTTCCAAGATGGCAGCTAGCTAATTTAAGAAACTAATCTATGGCTGTTGTCAACAAAAGAAGCTTTGAAGATATTCTCTTCCTAAGTGAAACATATACATTTTGAAAATGAAATTCAGGAAGAATCAGTGTCACTTCCTTTGTCATTTAACCTAAAAGACTAAGGCATGGAGAGCTGACCTGAATTCTCAATGGTATAAGGAAATTTCAGGTGAGAAAACTCCATCTGTCTCTGCCTGTCCAGTACCTTCTCAATAATACAAAGTTTTAGAGATGCCTACACCATTAAGAGGTTAGGTGACTTGGGTCACACAGCCAATATGTGTCAGAGGTGGGACTTAAACATTTAAAGCCAGCTGTCACATTGATCAATCAAATGTCCCACCACAATTCCAGAGGACTCATGATGAAATGGGCTACTCACCTCTTGAGAGAGAAATGATAGACATGAACACATATGGAGACATAAACATTTTCGAACGTGGTCACTGCTAGGATTTGTTTTGCTTCACTATTCATATTTGTTATAAAAGTTTTATTTTTCTTTCTTTTTCAATAGATGGAATAAGAAAAAGAGAAGGCAAATCTTTCTTAACTGAAAAAATGTTTTTTAACAGCTTCTATCTAGCTACTACATGAAAAGTGCCATGACACCAAGAACATTTCCAAGTGTGAGCCAAATTAAAATTTAAGCAGAAAATATTTAACAAATAAATATTAATACAATAGAATGGCTAGATAGAAATGTTAATTGAGGAATGGGAAAATGCAAAGAGATAGCAGTCAGATCGAGTTCATAAAGGTCTCAGGACACAGAGAGCCATCTTGATCTCTGTACCTGGGAAAAGGCATAAAAGCAAGATTTGAAGATCACCAACCTTATTTACTGGCCATTTTACCATTTTTACATAATATATGATTTTCCAAACCAATAAAGAGCCATCAGGGATCCTTATAGCATGGTTTGATGATCCTCAATTCTATTTGAATTTGACACCAATGTACTATTGCACTCACTGCAAGAATAAATAACTAAAGGTAGGGATTAATCCCTGGCATCTCTACCAGGGTCTAGAATCAGGGAGATCCGAATTCAAATATGGCCTCTGAACACTCACCAGCTGTGTGAACCTGGGCAGGTCACTTAACATCTATTTGCTTTAGTCCACTGGAGAAGGAGATGAACAACAACTCCAATATCTTTGCCAATAAAACCCCATGGACAGTATATTGGTGAGCTGCAGACATGAAGAGTCAAACATGAACAACAGGAAATCTTGGTTTCATAGAAGGGGAGACCAACACCAGAACAAGACGTGAGGGAGAGAGTTGTAGCAGTAACCCTGAAATCTTCTCCCTTTTCTATCATCATCACTAAGGCTGGGATCACCAATGAAATGGATACCTCTGGCATTCCCTTTTCATTAGGTTTGATAATCTGTCAGTCTAAATCAGTGGTTCCCAAACTTTTTTTGGCCTACTGCCCCCTTTCCAGAAAAAATATTACTTAGCCCCCTGGAAATTAATTTTTTTTTATTTTAATAGCAATTAATAGGAAAGATAAATGCACCTGTGGCCATCACCGCTTCCCTGGATTGCTGCAGCACCCACCAGGGGGCGATAGCACCCACTTTGGGAATCACTGGTCTAAGACATCTCCAATACTTATCATGATTCAGGGACTGAGATATTAAGCTATGTATTAAGAGGAGCTTTCTACCTCCAAATGTGGCATAGTAGATTATAGAGCTGGTCTTGCCTAAAGAAGGCTTCTGTTATATTAGCTAGATGACCATCAGCACAAACTCTCCCTTGCTAAGAGAAGTAACTGATGAGCTGTCCATCTTCAGCAGTGGAGGAAGTGTCCACACTGATATTCTCTAGTCTGGTGTCATTACATTCTGATGTAATAAACCTCCCCCCCCCAAATAATAATGATACCACCAAGAGATTTTGAAAGCAAAGCAAACACAAGGAGTTTTTTGAGCACTGGTTATCTAAGCAAACTACAAATATGACACACACTCATGGGAATTTTATAATAATTTGTAACACAAATTGATATCTATACCAGAAAATGGCAGAACAAGTGAGGATGGAACAAGAAGAAACAAATGGAGTCAAATTCTATCCACATGCCTCGTTAGCCTATTTCCTATCTACAGGCTGCCTCAGGACTTTTTCACAGCTTGCGTCTGTCTACCCTGGCTTATCATCAACTGTGAAATAATTTAAGTTCACTTATTAAATACTGCAATAATACCTCCCTACTATTTAAGGTGAAGCAAAGATATTTGAACTGTTTCCAAGTTCTCCAAGCCTAAGGTTTCTATTTTCCTGCCTCCTACAGCTGCTAAACCCCGCAAGGTCTCAGTGTACTTTGTTTCTTGAAATATCACTTAAACTCCTTCCCCTGCTTAGATGTGCTTTGGTTCTGATATCTGGTATAAAGGTGTACTACTATCTATTATATTATAACTACTATCATTATTTCCCCCAGTTGTTCCTAATAAACTCTCTTTCTCTGTGTGTATCTCTCTCTCCTTTTTAATCTCTTTCTCTCCTCCTATCTATGAATCTTCTCTGTCTCTCCTCTGTCTCTGCCTGTCTTTCTATCTCTATCACTATTTCTCTCTCACACACACACACAACTTTGACAGACATATATGTAAATCATTCTATTTTTTAAGAAACATATATTAAACAGTCAAATCATAACATGTCAAAATTTTAAGTTAGGCAAATAATATTCCTTAGTAATAATAATAGCTAGCATTTATATAGTACTCTAAGGCTTGCAAAGTAATTAAGATATCATTTGATCCTCACAACTTTGTGAGGTAGATGCTATTATTATCCCTATTTTACAGATGACGAAACTGAAGCTGAGTGAGGTAAAGATACTTGTTCAATATTACATAGATAATAAATAGATGAGAACGAATTTGAGCTCTGGTTTTCCTGACTCCAAGTTCAACACTATTTTCTGTATCACCTAGCCTCCATTGAGACATACATAAGTTTGCATTTCTGAAAGAGAGACCTTTTTTTGGAAATTATCCCATGTTTATTTCCTCAAGTAAACCCAACCCAAGTCTCTAGTGGCTATGGAGTCACTCTATGCCTTAATTCTTTTACTATACTTTTAAAAAATCTGTCATTGACACCTCCCCACCAGCTACCACAGAAACATTTTTCATAACACATAAGTAGATCTGATAGAGAGATGATTAGTTAAAAATTCAGTAAAAAAGCACACACACATTTGGGATATGGCTAATATGGAAATTCATTTTGTCAGACTGTAGATATATATTGAAGAATTTGGTTTAGGGTTGGTTGTTTGGTTTCTTTAATTTTATCAGTGAAAGAAAGGGTAGTAATAAGGACAGGTGAATAAGAACACTCATTACTTGAACAATGAAAATAATAAACTATTAATTTTTAATTAAGTAGAAAAACATAAAAGAAACTGTTACATTGTCCATGTGGGAAAAAGTATGCCTTATTTCATCCCTAGAGTCTAACTCCTAAGATTCGAGAGATGAGCTTTACCACCAGTCTTTGGAAGCCATGATGTTTTGTGATCATTATCTAAATTGTTTTCTTGGATCTTCTTTTGATTAATGCTCTATATCCAGTCCCATAAATCTTACCTAAGTTCTTGGAATTTTTCATATTCTACTACAATAATATTTTACCATGTTCAGATATCACAATGTATTCAGTGATTTCCCATTTGACAGGCATCCACTTTACCAGTTCTCTGCGACCAAAAAAGAAAAGTGCATCTATCAGTATTTGTATATATAGAGAGAAAATTTTACTCTTCCCTTTAGCATATTCCAAGGAAGCAGATGACATATGAACGTCCTAGTTGGCTATTTTATACATTTGAAACTTCCCGCTCCAGTTTCAGATCCTTCATGGATTTATAAATACCCTCATTTGTATGCATTGTGCCTAATTACTCTGTGACCATGTGAATAAGATACTGAGCAGCAACAGCCAACAAACTTACAAGCAACCATTTGATTTCCTAAGAGAATGACAGACAGCAGACAGGATCTAGGAAGTAAGGAACTGACAGTCATGATTCAGTCTTTGCAACCACACTTTTACACATAGGAAAGTTGTACCATCAACAGTGTCATCTTCTAATAGAAAGGACAACTATATATAATGCATAATTGCCGGTCTAAATGACTTGTTATTTTGACTGCCTATCCTAAAATGTCTATAATTGCTTCCGATGAGAGTGTGAATAAATGAAAAGTCAGCACAGACAATCACTGGAGGAGATATAACTTTGCTTTGGAAAAACCTAGCAGAAATTATTTTATTATATGTCAATTTCCACCAATGCCTGATTGCCATCAGAAATCCTTTAAAATGCATTGCATGTTATTCCTCCCAACTGTGTGTCATTTAAGGAACAGGCATTCCTTCCTCATGTAGGTAGGTATATGAAAGGCAAGGCAGTCTATTTTCAAGGGCAATGTGCTGAAGCCAGCTGAGCTTGATAAATGAGTTTTTATAGATTTTTTTAGCTCATGCCAAATCCTGACCCTTCCTGTAAAACAAACAAGAGTAAGCTAGCAACCACCTTCTCACCTGGAATTATTGTCCCCCCTCCCCCAAATGAGCTTTTTCTTTAGTGTGCTTGTTTGCCAAGGTTTTAAAATAACAAATCACTTCTTTATAACAAAATTGTCACCCTGGAATAATAGGCTTAGGAGGGATTTCTGATAGAGCAATAGCTCCTCTAAATGACAGCAACAGCTTGCAGCAAGACTTGGAGGCACATTTAATCTCAGGCTTCTCATTAGACAGAAAAGCAATGTAGAGAGAAATGAAGTCATTTCCTAATTCATTGGGATCCCAAATTCAAGCTACATTTTGGTACCCGGTGACACAGAGGGTGGGAGAAGTATCTAAGACAAAGAAAGATAATTCCTTTCTTAAGAGTTCAGTAAACTGTCTTTTGAAATGTCTGATGTAGCCACACTCACATACATGGTGGAAGAGAGAAAGGCAGCGACTCAGAACTGAAGCAATATTTCCATTGCCTCTTCATACTTGGAGAAAAGTTCCTGAAAACTGGTTTAACATTCCTGTCTAAATGATTAAATGGGGCTACATTCCTTTGGAAAATGTCCATAATCACTGTTGGTCAGTTTCTGAAAGTTAGAAACATCCAATACTCCAATGAATCTATGATCTCATGGCAACCCACCCATGATTTCCCATCCTTTGAAACTATCATCAATTAATGTGTCCTGGGAGATCCATCCAAGAGACTGAGGGTTTTCCTCTCCATCTCTTCCAATTGTACAGATACCCCTGAAGTATGCTGACTGTGCATTAGTTATCACTCCATTTCTTTTTTCTTGGTTGTACATTTCTCTAGTGACATCCTTCTCACTCCTTCTAGATAATGCCCTCTTTGTAATGTGTTGCAGCCTGCTCACATACACATGCTGTGCATCTCCATCTTCCTTTGGGTGAGCCTCAATTTCAGTTTTCCAAAAGCCATAGTATTCCCCAGCTCAAAGCTATGCCACATCACCGGAAGAATATTGGTGTTAAAATAAATTAACCTTTGTTTCAGCGTGGGATCATTAAAAGAACTATGCAATTTTCCAAAGATAATCCAGCCCACCCTCCTCCTTCTCCTCAAAATGTCAGATGACTAAAATGAACTTGTTTCCAGGTTTTATGGAGATGGTGTTATCCAGGAAATGCAAGCTCAGATAAAGAAGTGAGCAGGTGGTGGTTTTAGAGTAATGATAATAAATGTACAGCCAAAGTGCTCTATTGGTACACACAAAATTTAAAAAGACCTAGAAGATACATTGAATAAATCATCTGTGGAAAATTTAGGGATGACCATAGATAAGAATCACAGAAAATGAGAAAGCATAAATGGGTTATGAATTTCACTGAGAGAAAATTTACTTGCTTAGAGAAGATCATGAATCCTTTGAAGTACTAAAACATTATGGAGAAGACAGGAGCTTAAAATCTAATGGGTTTTTTAATGATCTAAAAACAAATATGAATAAACACATCCAAAGATTTATCTGTTGTCATTTGGTAAATGTTCTGAAGTTGTGTGGAACATTAGAAACCACTCCTCCCTTTGCCATCCTACACCCTCTGCAAGCCTGAGTGAACCTGAAAAAAAAACTCGATGTGAATGAAAATTTTCACAAAATAATATTCCAGAATGGTCAGAAAACAACATAGTTTAAGTTGCAATACCTCATTGTCAGAGTCAGTTATCCATCAATAAATATTGTGAATCCTTGAGGGAGAGCTGTTCTTTTATGTTAAACATAGGTATGTGGTGTCTGTACATGGACTTTTTTTTTTAATCCTTACCTTCCATCTTAGAAGCAATACTGCATATTGGTTCCAAGGAAGAGAGTGGTGAGGGTTAGGCAGAGAGGGTTAAGTGACTTCCCCAGGGTAACAGTGCAGGAAATTCAAATTTAAACCCAGGACCTCCCATCTCTATGCCTGGCTTTCAGTCCAGAGCCACCTAGCTGACCTTGTGCTTGGACTTCCTAAGAAGTTGGAAGGTATCTTGAACATAGTCTTTGAGGATCCAGCAAATGTTTCATAATTAGGTTAAAATGAACATTCAGAAGACAGGATCCCAGGAAAGGGAACTCAAGTTCTGAGTCAGTAGTGGAGACTTGAATATAGGTGGCATGCCATAGAGATTGCCTGAAAGTTGTTTTATAACATAGTTTAAAGTCTGATAATGTTATAATTCCTTCCTTTACACTTTTTGCTTATTTTCCTTGAAATTTTAGACTTTTTCTACTTGAAAATAATTTAAATTTATTTGTAATTAAATCTAAGAAAATAACCATTCAGCAATCTGATCAATATCACATTAAATAAGTAAATTAATTTAGGTAGTATTGTCATTTATATTATAGTGGCATGGTCCAACTATGATCAGTGAATAGGTATTCAATAGTTTGTTTTCCTTTATTTTTGTTGGACATTTCATACTACATTTGTATAAATGTTGTATATGTCAATGCCCAAATATTTTATTCATTTTTGTAATTATTTGAAATTATTACCTTAGTAGAAGATAACTGATAGAATATTAGAAAAGATTTATTGAGGCTTTATAAGGCTAAGTACTTGGTTTGCAAATATGAAACCTATACACTCCCTGATCCTTAGGGAGAAATAGCACACAGGAAATTGATGAATTTTGTTTAGCCTGGCAAGTAGATCAACAACAAATGTTACTATAATTTTAAAAAGGATGAGAACAGAGCCTACTTGATGGAGCCAAGGGAAAGTGGTGTTAGGAATCATATTAGAACACAAGCTTATTAGAAATGTTAGAATCACAGAAAAAAATACAAAAGGAGATATAACTTAACACTTTCCACAAAAATATATCAATTAGTCAATAAGTTATTGTATTCTCTGACTTCCCTGTCCAAAATATTTCTCTCAAGACACCATCCCCCTATTTGTATATTCCCTTTTAGGATATAAATTCCTTGAGGACATGGACTGTCTTGTTTGCTTGTATTTTTATCACCAGAAATCAGCATACTACCTGGTATATAAGTACTTGGAAATTTTTTTAATCAGTAATCATTTGTTAAGCTTCTTAGTTTTGGTTTTAAAATAGCTAAAGTAGAGTAGTAAAATGGATTAGATAATAAAAAAACTGGAGCAAGTGAAAACCATAGATCAGTTTCATAAATCCAAGAATATAAGTTTGAAAAGAACCACTAGGAAAACTGGAAGGTAATTTGGGAGAAATTATGATCAGACCATCATTTTATATCAAAGTCTACAATAAATCTGAAATGACTACACAACTGCACTGTAAAAAAGTCACCCATTACAAATATAAGAAAATGAAATTGGATATCTTCCACAGCAATTCCAGGGGAGAGAATTTTTAATCAAATGAGGTATGAATATAAAATAGTCAATTTTGACTAAATAGCTTTCACAATCTTGTGTGAACATAATTATAAAATACTTTTTACACAAATAAAGTTGGATCTAAATAATTGGAGAAATATTCATTCTTCATGGATGGGCAGAGCCAATATAATTAAAATGATAATCCTATCTAAACTAACCTACTTATTCAATGCCATCCCAATTAAATTACCCAAAAAATATTTTATTGTGTCGGAAAAATAATAAAATTTATTTAGAAGAATAAGAGGAAAATATCAAAAGAATCTATCTTTTTAATGTAAAGGAAGGAAGTCTAGCAGTGCCAAGTATTAAATTGTATTATAAAGCAGTAATTATCTAAATTATTTGGTAATGTCTAACAAATAGAAAAGTAGACTAGTGGAACAGGACAGAGATACAACAAACATTAGGAAAAGATTATAGTAACCGTGTATTTGACAAAAGCATAAATCCAGCTTTGGAGGATAAGAAATAAAAATTTTTGGAGGATAAGAAATAAAAATTGTTGGGACATTCAGAGAAAGTACTGTTGGCATCATTTTTGTATCAGTGTATCTTTTATTTTATTTTGGAGTTTTGATTATATAGTGTTCTTACAATGACCAATTTGGAAGAGTGTTTTGCACGACAATAAAAAATGAAAAAATAAAATAATTGTTGGGACAACTTGAAAGTAGTCTGGCAAAAACTAGATACAAACCAATATTTTACATCATTCACTAAGATAAGATCAAAATGGATACCAAATCTAGGCATAAAAGGAGATATTATAATTAAATTAGAAAAACAGAGACCATATTACCTAGCAAATTTAAGGATAGTAAAGGAATTTGTGAGTCATCAAGAGATTTAGTACATTGTGAGATATAGAATGGATAATTTTGAATACATAAATTAAAAAGGTTTTGTATAAATGAAACAAATATTGTGAAGATTAGAAGAAAAGCAGAAAATTGGGGGAGAAATTTTATAGACAGACTCTCTGATAGAAGTTTCATCCAAAACATTAAAGGAATTTTGTGGAAATGATAGGTTGGCAAAAATTTGGATAAAATATTATCAAAAAAATCAGATATCCAAAATTTATGTAGGTTGTTGACACTTTATAATACTAAGAGCCATTCTTCAATAGAAAATTGTTCAAAAAATAACTGTTTGCACAATAAGATTTTCAAACTATGTATAACCATATAAACACATATTCCAAATCACTAATCACTAGAGAAATGCTAATTTTTTAAACTCAGAAGTTTTACCTTCCTCAATGAAAATTAGCAGACTTGAAAAGGGATGAAAGAATGTGGTAGCAAATACAGCACTGAAGTTAAATAAGACCCAGATTCAAATGACACCTCAGCCACTTGCTAGTTGTGTGATCCTAGGCAAGACACCTAAACTCCACGTGCCTCAGTTTCGTCATCTATGAAAATAATGTTGGATTTGACTGCTTCTGATGTCCCTTCCAGCTCTAAATCCCCAGTCATATGATCTTATGTTGGAGGGACCGTGAGACTCACTGATGCACCACTGGTGAAGCTGTAAAGCGATCCTACTTACTGAATTTCAATTTGGAATTATCTAAAAACAATGAGTAAGTTGTTTATGTGTTTTCACCCACCAATACTGGACAAATACCCCAAAGAAGCCAAAAACAGAGGGGAAAGGCTCAATATGTGCCAGAAATATTCATAGCAGTGCTCTAAGAAAACTGGAAATAAAATGGAAACCTATCAATTAGTAAGTAGATGAAAAATATAATATATGCCTGTAATTAAATGTTATTGTGCAATAAAAGTGGTAATTATAAAGAATTCAGATATATCAATCAATCATGGGAAAATTTATGTGAACTAATACAGAATGAAATAAGCAGAACCAAGAGAAGAATAGACTCTACTACAACAGTGTATGTGGGGAAATCATCAAAAGGAAGCGGAGTGCTGAGTAATGGAAAAATCAATTAAGGTTGTGGAGTAGAGTTAACAAGATATGTCTTTTCCCACATGACAGAAGAGGAAGGGACTATTAGGACTGAATATTGCATACATTGAAAAAGTTTTATTAAGCAAGTATTTTTGCTGAATTGTGTTTGTTACGAGAGAGTTCAATTTGTGTGGCAGTGGGTCATGGGCATGATGCAAAGACAAAACAGATATTTCAAATTTTGATTTTCATAACAATGCTCTCTTTCTTTCTCCAGGTAACTCTTTTTTTAAATCTCTTTCATTTGTTACTTTTGTCCTTCCTTTTTACTATGTGTGTTACTCAAGGCTGAATCTTCATCTCTCTGCCTTGGTTCTCTTACACACTTTTTTGAGTATTATGATCTTTTAAGATTTCAACTATCACTTTTATTTGAATGGGTCCCAAGTCTATATAACCATCCCTGGCTTTTTATTACTCTAGACATATGTTTCTAGTTTCCTATGGACATCTATAATTGAATATCCCACCATGTCTAGAAAATGAAGCTATCATTACAGGGTAGGGTTACCAGGGTAGAGATGGAAACACAAAGTTCAGGATAAGTACATAAAGTCAATTGGAATTAGGATAGGAACAAACCAACTTGAACTCAAGAGCGTCTCAAAAACACATGGTTTCTGGGACCACAGATTGGAACTAGGTAGAACCTAAAACAGAGACTACCAAAAGAGAAGAGAACTCTTGGAATGCTCACCTGAGCATCTTACTTCCTCCTTTATTGCCCTTCCTAAGAGTACCCCTGTCTATATTCTCCATAATCCCCAAAGTCACCATCATTACCCTGGCTTACAAACTTGGAATCATTTTTATTATTTCTCTTATTCACTAACCCATTTCCTATCAGTTCCCAAATTTTGACAATTCTTCCTCTCCTTTCAAATTCCTTCTTTTCCATTCCCAAATTACCAACTCCAGATGGCATTATTGGAGCAGGTACCTTTTAAAACTTCATGTTTCAAGTCCCTGAAAAAGGCAGTCTATTCTAAATGCTGGTGATAGAACCATCTTCCTTAAATGTTACATAATTTCCCTTCTTCCAAAACCTATAGTTATTCCTTATTATTGCTTAATAAGTTGAGTATAAACTCCTTAGCCTATTCTTAAAGAAATTCTGTCAAGTCCATCATTTCCTAATTTCCTATGACTTTTCTGACCTTAGCTTCATTTCTAATCTCTTCTCAATAATTTTTTTCTTTTAAATCAAGTAAAAGAGATGTCTCCTTTACTGCTCTCCCCCATACACTATGCATGTTTCTTCCTACAGGTTTCTGTTCATCTTATTTCCATGCCCAGGAATGCTCTCTCCTCTTCTTTTTAACAAGCCTGGCTCATTATTTCCTTTGATATTCAGCTCAATGTTTGCCTCCTCTAAGAAGGCAGTCTAACTGAACCTTTTCTACTCTGATTATTCCTTTATTCCATGTCCAGTTTAGACTTATGTAACCAGACTGCTTCAAAGTCAACTGGGCACAGCCTCAAAATTAACTAACGTATTAGGGTCAGCCACTTTGGGACTTCAAATGGATGGTATTGGAATAGAT
Organism: Gracilinanus agilis; assembly: GCF_016433145.1. NCBI lineage: Eukaryota > Metazoa > Chordata > Mammalia > Didelphimorphia > Didelphidae > Gracilinanus > Gracilinanus agilis. The sequence goes on along the minus strand of NC_058132.1, from coordinate 381,745,295 downwards.
GCCAAAATGCAATTCAAACTGTCAGCATTTGGTTTGGGGTTATTTTTTTCTGGGTTACAGAAGATATTTTGATTAAATAAGAGAGTTTAAGAATGTAATAGAGATAATAAGAGAGGGCAAGGCAGGAGAAGGAAAAGAACAAGTAGACAATTTCCAAAAATAATAGTCCAATAAACTACCAATTCAATAAGACATCTAAAAAATCACTAAGAAAGAGAAGTTTTTTTAATAGCATGAATAAAATTCAAGTAAAAGAGGCTAATGCATTTTTATCTCTTTCTACTACTCCTGAAGGATATAAGCAAAAATTATTGCTTTCTACCTCAGTGAAAGTGGGGGCAAAGTGATCCATCTCTAGTAAAAAAAGAGTTCTCTTCCACTCAATCATATCAATCAAAGAAGCCCAAAATACAGATACAGAAAAATGACTCAGATATAGTTCTTGTTTTTAAGTCACTTAACATCCAAAGTTACTCTGAAATACTTATCATTTTTAAAGCATTACTCATTTTGACTTCTCTGATAGAAAATAATTCAATGCAATTGCCAGAATGGTTATAATTTGAAGATTTAGAATTCCTGCTCCAATTTTACATTAGGACTACTTCTTAGCACAAACTTTGTCACAATAATGACCTGGCAAAAACTGTCCTTGATCCATTAATTTCCTTCTAGTTCATTTTTCTAAAACTAATCTGTAAAAGGTAGCAATCTTCAATGGATCTGTCCTGAGGAAAATCTACCATTATGGAAACTATGAACACAAAATGTCATTACTCAAAACCCAAAGCTATTTCCTTCCCAGACTCCTAGAACACTTTGTTCCTGAACTAAGAAATTAAATATGGCTCAAGACTTTGCTTATGAAATACTTGCTCTTTGCCAATTTGATAAGGAGCAATATTTTCTACAGAGCTCTCTTTGGATCCTCAGAGTACAACAGATTCCATCTGTCTGGAATAAGCCTGCCTTAAAGCAGAAATATAGCTTGGACAAGTCCAAAAGATGCTCTGTTAGGCTTTTTGGGTATGAAGAGAGAAAATCATCCATTCCTCAGATTTGAGTAAGTTTAATCAATTAGCAGTAATCAAATGGTGTACATAAGTAAGCCTTCCAAGAACTGGAATGGGCCTAATGAGAATTAAACAGATAACCTACAGGAAATGTAAGAGACTATACCTCCCTTTCTTTGACCCTTAAGTTTGGCTTTGATGGAATCTAATTTGGGGGGAATTACTCTGAGTGCATTTCCTACCAACAGATGTTTCTACTTAGCCCAGGAGTTTTCTCCTCTAAATCAGTGGTGCCAAAACTCAAATGGAAATGCGGCTACTAATGTTCTATATAAGAATCCCTGAAAGCATATATCGACTTAGAAAAGCAAATATTAGTTTTATTTTTGTTTTGTTGTATTTTTATTTTTGGAAACATTTCCCAATTGCATTTTAATCTGGTTCTAGAGGCTTTGGGAACAAAGTGGAACATGTTGGTGCTTGGGCCCTTTACTTGACATCTCTTCTTAAATAACTGATACAGAGAATTACTTCAAAATTGTTCTTCAGGACAAAGGCAATCCATGTTTCATTCTCATCTTAATTCCTGGGCTCAAGAGATCTGTTTCATTTTATCTTCTGACACAAAAATAATTCGTATCAAGGCAAACCCAAAAAATGTTTCCTAAAGCTCCTAATGTGTGCAAAGTACTATGAAAATGACAAAAAAGGAGGTGATTCAAATTGAATTATTTGTCAGCTCTGGGAGGGGGAAGGGAAGAAGGGAGGGAGATAATGTGGATTATATAACTTTGGAAAACTTTGTTCTTAAAATAAAAAATTAAAACTGAAAAAATGGTGGTGAATAATGATAATTGTGAGCACAACATGAAAGTGTTATACATAAGATATTAGACTCTAATTACGTATAGTGGTTCATTATTCAGATATATCTCCTTTTTGTAAGAGATATACTCTTTAATTGTAGAAATTCTTTGTGTTCAATTGAAGTTAACCTCCAACTGGCTATAACTGCTAAAACTTTAGCTTTAAGTTTCTCTTTATTTATGTCGGCACTTGTTTTTTTAAAAAAATCATTATTCCTATCATATAACAGAGTTTTTTGTATTATGAATAATTTCAAAGTAGTTTATTTGGATTAGTTATTAGATTTTTGTTATACAAGTGTAAGTAGCGCACAAAGTTTTTTTTTTTCAAAATAATGTTATGTAGTATGTACTATCATTCACCTAACCACATTATTTCTATTAAATTCAGCTATCCCCCCATTGGATAATCAGTAAGTAATATTAAGTGGAAAATTCCCACATCGAGCTTTGTTTGTTTTATTTATGTCCTGGCCCCATTCCAATAAGCATGGGAGCTTTGATGTACTCTATTTCTGGGCTAGATTGCCTCTTTCTAAGGCTTTGTGGTTCAGTAGTTTACCATATTAATGTCAAATTTAGTGTGGACACTTGTGCAAGGCTAAAAACACCTAAGCACAAAAGATTTGTTAGCCCCAGTCTCAACAGCAAGAATTATAGACACACTCTACAACAACAGGCCACAGCAAATTTTCTTAAAGGAGTACCCGTCATACCCAATACTTCAGTTTCCTTTTAAGTGATTACTTTATGGCTTTCCATATTATTCACTTCTTTACCCACAGGATGCATTTTAAAAAGCATCTTTCTTTTCAAATATTTTCTATTTCTCAGATCCAATCCTTTAAATACCAGAGCAGATTTCTAACCAGAAATTCTAAGACTGGAAGCTACAGCTATCTCATATTACATATCTCTGAAATTCTTCTCCAATACAGCCTTGAATCTACACAGATATTTCAAATTTGCATGGCAAATAAATAATTCTAGGATTTTTTGATGGAAATATTATTGTTAGATGTTAAAATTCCACTGGCTGGAACTTTCAAGCTATAACAAATCCACCATTGGTTCTCTAGCTTTGTAGAGTCAACTGTAATATTACATGAAATCCCAAGTAAATTTCAAGGTCTAGTATTATAGAATTTTTTAAACCCTTACCTGTCTTGCTTCCAAGACAGAAGAGCAATAGGGGCAAGGCAATAAGGGTTAAGTGACTTGCCCGTGGTCACACAGCTGAGGCCAGATTTGAACCAGGACTTCCCATCATTAAATCTGGAATTCAATCCACTGAGCCACTCATCTGTCCTTTAGTTAGAGTTATAGAATTTTAAAGAGCCATTTGAGGGTGTGAATACACAACTTAATTCCATAGTCTTTCCCCAAGGCCATCACAATGTCTCTTCTTGTCCTAGCCATCATATAACTGTTCTCCAACTACTTCACTTTTCACCTTGTTCTACGTTCTCTTTACCATCACCAAATTAGGAGACAGTTTGATGTAATCAAAAGAGCTCTGGAATTGGAGAACTAGTCTGAGCCATACTACTAATTAATGATACCACATTGACTTTCATTTCTTCGGCCTTCAGTATCACATAGAGGAAATTGACCTATGTGATCAATAAGATTCTTCCTAGGGCTAAAGTTCTATATTTCTAACTAATCTCTATTTACTTCCCTCTATACCATGAGCTTCTTTCCTTCCTTGAGTAAGTCACAGGAAATGTATTGTAATCACTGTCCCATTTTTTCAAAAGCATGGAAGCTTTTCTCCATTTTACTTTAGGTTTTAAAAAAAATGTAATTTTGAGAAGTTGCATGAACTCCCAGTACTGTTAGAGAACAGGAAAAATTGAGGACCACTGGCCTGTTACAAATGCCTTCTCTGTGTGCTCACATAGAATTCTTCTCTCACATTGACCCTAACCAGGGATCTGAAATTTGCCCTACATATCACAAATGATTTACTATGGGTTTCTATTTGACTAGTTTTGTTATTTCTGCTGAAAGATCCCATTTATTTTTGAGGTAATGGGTGAGGGTTGGCTCACTTTTTCTGTTTTTGGTGACAAGAAAATAACTTTAAATTGGTTTATTTAAGAAAAATTGAAAACAAAAATAAGGGGAATAGAGCACCGAAGTATAAATCACGAGTAGCTTTCATTGTACAGGGGAAGCATGATGTTCCTGCAAAAATTACTCATTTCTGATGATTAATAAAAATACTTTGTAAGGAATAGATATTGCCTTACTAACTAAGCTAGACAGATTTCATTCAAAGCCCTATTGTATTATGTTAGATAATATAGCAAATATAGGGAAAAAAATAAAATCTTTCTGATATGTTTGGATAACAACCATGCAAAGTAGGCTGCCATCTACAAGATGTGATTAAAGAGATATGAAGAAGACCTACTGCTAAGAATTACTTTGGGAAAGTCATTTTACCTCTCTGGGCCTCAGTTTACTTATATGTGAAATGAAGAAACTAAACAAGTTCCCCTTATTTCCAAATTCTATGATCCACAAATTACATGATAGCCCCAAATTCCACATAAGCAATTTTGACTTGAGTCTTATCTTCCAATATATCCTATTAAAATTTAAATATCCCTAATATAGACAACACTTTACAGCATTATCAACTAATATTCAGTATCAGTTATTCTCCAGCGATTGATCATAGTCAGACTTCAGAATTGGCCAAATGTATTTTGACAAGGAAAGAGAGATGGTTAAAAGCTGTTAACATGAACACAGGTCTGTGAGTAACAAAGTTAGTCAGGGTGTAAAATCCTATCCTAGTGTTAACATCTTTTACCCATGTCTCATTCTGGCCACACTCTCAACCTTTGTCAGCCACACCCTCCACTGAATAGCTATGTGGAAATGGAACACAGGATAATATATTGAAGTAGATCAGGAAGCAGGAGGGTAAAGAAATGATGAAAGGCTATTGAGAGGGCCACAAAGACAAACCACCTCCTTTTCAATCTTGCTGAGAGCGTCTGTGTTATCAGGGAATGTGGAGAGCAAGATAAATTATGATTTGAATGGCCAGGGGAAAAGCTGCAGCACTAATAAGACCTTGAATCTGCCCCCAAATGAAGTCAGTGCTCATAAATGAAGACAGATGACAACAAATGAAAAATGTAAAATGACAGATAGGGAAGAAAAGAAAAATAAATCTTATTAGAGGCCACATCCCAAAATTGTCAGTACTAGTCCCAGAAGGAGAAGAGGGAGAGTGAAAATATAGTGATATGACTTGAAAAAGGAAAATAAATCTTGATTGGTTCTGTGGGGGAGAAGAGTACAAAAGTAGTTGTTGGTGTATTTTGAGAATAGTCTATAAAACAGGAAAATGGACCAAAGCAATATTCCTGAGCAGTTACAGCAGTGGGAACTAGTACTTCTTTATCTAGTTGTCACCAAATTTAAAAAAATAAAGATCAATATTCAGGACCATGGACAGAAGTGTAAGTATAAACTTCTTTAGGTACTGGGAGTTATAGCAAGGACTACATCACTATTTTTTCTGGGCATCCTAATTTTTTGAAATAGCACTTATAATGGATTTATCCAAAATGTGTTGATAATTCAAATGTTCTGTGTGTCGGTATCTTACTAAATGTAATTTCATATATAATTCTAAGTTGTAAGCTCCTAGAAATCAAAAATATTTTAATTCTTATTTTTCATATAGAAGTCACACATAAAAGACACTTAACATATTTTTGACTCACCTAAATGTTCACCTGCCTGGCTTCTTTTTTACTAATTTTGCAAACTTAACAGATATCCAGTGCCTAGCCTTTTGCTTGGTACTTAGTAAACACTTAATAAATGCTTGTTTATTTGACATCAACTAATAAGAGCAAATAATCATTTTCATATATAAATAAAACTAGAAATGAGAACTTACTATGAAACCATGGCTCTTTTAAATCAAACACTGGGGATTTTTAAAGTATATGTAAAATTTAACATAATAGTTGCAAGACTGTCTTTCTTATCTCTGTCTCTGAACTGTCTCTGAACTCCCTTTTACTCTCTTCTACATATCTTTTTCTTTTCTTTTCTTTTTTTTGGTATCACTATCACCCACATTACTCTTTCCTACATCCCCCCACCAAATAAAAGTTTTTCATTGTTACAAAGAACTATTATCAAAAAAATAGGTCCACACATTAGCCATGTTTGAAAATTGCATGCCTCATTCTGTACCTCTCGTTGGTCATCTTTCTGCCAAGGTGTGGGAAACATAATGGATCATCAGCCTTCCTTCAATTGATCTGAATTATTAAGCATTTTAAAGTTGTTTTCTTTACAATTTCTTAATAATTATATACATTTTCCTGGATCTGCTCACTTCATCTGGAATTAGTACAAGACTTCTCAGGTTTCTGTAAGTATAATAATGTTCTATTGGATTCATATACCATAGTTTTTCAACCTCTGAATAAATGAACACTTCTTTAGTTTCCATTTCTTTGCTACAATAAAAAAATCTTTCTATAAACAGCTTCACACATCTGAATGTTTTCCTTCTTTGCTGTCTTTAGGAGTATATACCAAGAAGTGGTATCACTATTTCAAGGGAATGTAGAATTAGTGACTTTCAGTTTGAAATTGCTTTCTGGTATGATTAGATCAATTCACAGCTCCACCAACAGTTCCTGTCCTCCCACAGCCTCTCCAATAATTATCATTTTATGCTTTTTCGTTGTTGTTTTTTCCTCAGAAAAATTTTATGAGGGTCAAAGAGATATATTTAAAGTGATTTGCAAACAATAAAGTGTTATACATTGTTAACTTTTGTTATTTTTGTTGTAAAGTTACTTTAAGGATCATACATAGAGAGAGAGATAATACCAGAGAAAACATTTAACTTAAACTCTCATTTTACATTTTACAGATAAGAAAAGTAAGGTCCAAAGTCACATAGTTAACAGAATAGAGATTTTAATACATAATGTGGTTGTAAAATCAACTCTACTACCTATTTTTTATCCATACAAAAATGTCATGCATTATATTAGGAAACAATGATTTCTAAATCACTGGAAATCATTAAAAATAGATAATCACTGCATAGAATTATGTTTCACATAAATTTCAAATTAAGTATTATGGCCATTACTCTATACTTACTAAGGCTAGGAATGAGTCATTTTTGTACAGTGTAGTTGGAATTTCATTGGTAAAGTGAACTCATGGATGAGCAAATTCCATTTTCCAAGGAGATAAGTACTTAAGGAAGTTTTTTAATAAAACATTTTGAAGTCTCATAAGTTGAAAGTTGCTTAATCATGTGATAAAGAATGCAAAATAATTTTTGTCTGATTGATTTTTTATTTGTTTATTCAAACTCTGCAAATAATTAGTTCTGAGACCTTGGATAAGTCATTCTTTGGCACTCTTCTGCCAGAAGTGAAAGGGTCTATTAATCACCAAGGTTTCTTTCAGCTTTGTGATTCTGTATCACTACACTATTATTTAGCATAAAACAAACAACAACAATCAAAAATAAAAAACCTTGAGGATATTTAGAGGATTTGGGTTCCTTTTGTAAGAGCCTATACTAGATGCCCTCTGATTTATCTTATGTCACATTAATGATTTATAAATTATTTTTAAATTGAGCCTGAATTAATTGGAAAATTCAGTTCCCCTTTGAAGAGTTCCTATAAACATGTTTTATTATCATAAAAGGCTAATGTGCCATAAAGCTGGCATAGGAGTACTCTTGACATGAGGGATTCCATCTTGAATTTCTAATGAGCATATATCTTTCAAATGTCTAAGTATGTAAAAATAAAACATGATTGTTTGGATTAATAAGCATGGCTGGATAACTTGACAAAATTACATTTATATGTTTTATCATTAGTTTTTTAACCAAACAAGTGTTAGTCACCTTGTAATGTGTTATAAATACACCCAAAATATTGGCACAAACAACCTTAACCACTGATTATGTCAACTTGATTTATTGAGGGTTTTTTTAAAAGGCTACACTAAGCTTAGATAACCCCCTCTTAATTACGATAGACTGACCTATGCTTCAGTGGAGGCTAATTCTAAGAGGAATCAAGGATAAAATCATTAAAGTCCACATACAGTAACCTGTAATTGGAAAAGAAACAACCCTGTGAACCTCTGATTTTCTGAAGCCCAGAAAAGACCAGTTAAGACCTCTTCAGTCAATCATACTGGAGAGTACCAGGACCCTGGTTGTCATTACCAACAATCATTTACTCTATATGCCCAGAGCCAACTTCTACAACACTGCATCCTTGGTTCTCTTGATACACCACCATTGCTTTTACCATCCTATAGGTTATAAAATGATTTGGGATAATTTTAATGAGATGTTGGGCTGAGTATTGCTGTTGTACACCACAGAGAGTTTAGATAATTTTTGATTGGGTGCTGTGAGAATCAGAATAGAGACTTTCCCTCTTATTTATTAAGTAAGCTGACTAAAGTAACTGGAAGTATCAGTGCTGTAAAGTTTTGGATTGTTGATGACATGGAAAACAGACTTTGAACTGCCAGTGCGAGGACAGAAAACACTGGGAGCAGAACAAAACACTAGGAAAGGGCACCATGCATGTGAGGGACTGTGGAGCACTCCACCAAACTTAAGGGAAAGAAAACAGTACCCAGATGGAGTCGGTTCTGACCTTCTAAAAGTGAATTGGGATAGAGACCTGGACTGGTGAACCATGAATTGACCAGCATAGGAGAAGGCTAGGATACAATTGCCAAAGAAACGACAGTAAGAGATGAGGAAGTCATGAAGTGAGTGAAAAGGAAAAGAAGTGGGGGTGGAGGGCAGAGATCGAAACTATTAAAGATTTCAGGAAGAAGAAATCTCAAAGATCTTGAAACTAAATAAATCAACAGAACAGTGCAACAGAAAGAAATATGGCCTCAGATCTAGTAAATGAATAAATACTATGAAATAAATACTGAAAAATAAAGAAAAATGATACAAGATTTGATGATAAAAAAAAGTCAATGTGGAATTTCAGGCAAATATAGAACCACAACATGCTAATTTTTTGTGAGCAGAGTACTTAAAAGATTGAGTAAAAGAGAATTGAGAATTATGAGAGCATAATTTATGTCCGGAACAGCAAAAATTAAAATCTGAATAGAAAAACTGGAATCTGCAATATCAAGGCTCACATAAAAAATAAAAGAGAGAACAAAATATTAGGAATATAAATACACACAAGTGAAGGACAATCTAGAAGAAGAGAAGCAAAAAACAAAAACATATTAAAAGACAATATATTTACAGTGCAAGCAAAATATACTGATCTTGAAGGCAGGATGAGTAGAGATAACTTAAGGATTATAGTTCTCCCAGTAGAAGAAGACAGAACAAAAAAAAAAGAACCTTAACATTATAATGAAGAAATAATAAAATAGAACTATCCAGAACTTCTCAGCATGGAAAACAAAATTACAAGTGAAAGAATTCAGAGATCACTTCCAGAAAAAAAAAAAGACTGCAAACTCCAAGATATATAGTGATTAAATTTAACAATTAATTCAAAAACAAGAAATTATACAAATTATCAATAGGAATTTTCCAATTCAAAGGTAAGGACTACTGAATAATTCAAGATTATACCATTCTCACTAGAAATGTGAAGAGGAAATGGAATATTGTATTCCATTAAAACTCAAGGATAACTCCCAAAATGCCCTGACTTCATATCTGAGTATAGTCATACAAGGAAAAGGTGCATATCCAATGATAAAGAAGAGTTTGACACATTTTTAGAAGGAAAACTAGAACTGAAAAGATTATTGGACAACCCAAGGAACAAAAAATGCAGAAGACATGAATAAATTCAGAAGGCAAGAAAAGCAACAACAGCAGAGTGACAATGAAAAGAACAGTAGAAGACATTCCTAAATGTATACACTGAGAGAGGGGAAAAAGTGGAAATATGATAGAGGTAAAAGGGGGGCATTATGACATAATTGACCATATCAACAGTCTAACAAACAAAAATCACATGATTATCTCAATAGATGCTGAAAAAGCCTTTGACAAAATACAGCATCCATTCCTATTGAAAACATTGAAAAGTATAGGAATAGAAGGATCCTTCCTAAAAATAATAAACAATATATACCTAAAACCATCAACAAGCATTATATGCAATGGGGATAAATTAGAAGCCTTCCCAATAAGATCAGGAGTGAAACAAGGATGCCCATTATCACCTCTATTATTCAACATTGTACTAGAAACACTAGCAGTAGCAATTAGAGAAGAAAAAGAAATTGAAGGTATCAAAATAGGCAATGAGGAGACTAAGCTATCACTCTTTGCAGATGATATGATGGTATACTTAAAAAATCCTAGAGAATCAACTAAGAGGCTGGTAGAAATAATCAACAACTTTAGCAAAGTTGCAGGATACAAAATAAATGCACATAAATCATCAGCATTTCTATACATTTCCAACACATTAGAACAGCAAGAGGTAGAAAGAGAAACACCATTTAAAATCACCCTAGACAATACAAAATACTTGGGAATCAATCTAACAAAACAAACACAGCTATTATACGAAAACAACTACAAAACACTTTAAAAATAAATAAAACTGGACCTCAACAATTGGAACACCATTAACTGTTCATGGGTAGGACGAGCTAACATAATAAAAATGAACATCCTACCCAAATTAATTTACCTATTTAGTGCCATACCTATCAAATTACCAAAAAACTTCTTTATTGAATTAGGAAAAACTATAACAAATTTCATTTGGAATAACAAAAGATCAAGAATATCAAAGGAAATAATGAAAAAAATGTGAAGGAAGGGGGCCTAGCAGTACCAGATATCAAACTATACTATAAAGCAGCAGTCATTAAATCAATATGGTACTGGCTAAGAGATAGAAGGGAGGATCAGTGGAATAGACTTGGGATTAATGATGTCAGCAAGACAGTGTATGATAAACCCAAAGAGCCCAACTTTTGGGACATGAATCCACTATTTGACAAAAACTGCTGGGAAATTTGGAAAACAACAAGGGAGAGATTAGGTTTAGATCAACATCTCACACCCTACACCAAGATAAATTCAGAATGAGTCAATGGCTTGAATATAAAGAGGGAAACTATAAATAAGTTAAGTGAACACAGAATAGTATACTTGTCAGATCTCTGGGAAAGGAAAGATTTTAAAACCAAGCAAGAGTTAGAGAAAATTACAAAATGTAAATTTAATGGTTTTGATTATATTAAGCTAAAAAGCTTTTGTACAAACAAAAACAATGTAGTCAAAATCAGAAGGGAAACAACAAATTGGGAAAAAATCTTTATAACGAAAAACTCTGACAGGGGTCTAATCACTCAAATATACAAGGAGTTAAAGCAATTGTATAAAAAATCAAGCCATTCCCCAATTGATAAATGGGCAAGAGACATGAATAGGCAATTTTCAGAAAAAGAAATCAAAAGTATCAAAAAGCACATGAGAAAGTGTTCTAAATCTCTAATAATTAGAGAAATGCAAATCAAAACAACTCTGAGGTATCACCTCACACCTAGCAGATTGGCTAAAATGAAAGACGGGGAGAGTAATGAATGTTGGAGGGGATGTGGCAAAATAGGGACATTGATGCATTGCTGGTGGAGTTGTGAAATAATCCGGCCATTCTGGCTGGCAATTTGAAACTATGTCCAAAGGGCTATAAAAGTCTGCCTGCCCTTTGATCCAGCCATACCATTGCTGTGTTTGTACCCCAAACAGATCATAGATAAACAGACTTGTACGAAAATATTTATAGCTGCGCTTTTAGTAGTGGCAAAAAACTGGAAAATGAGGGGATGTCCTTCAATTGGGGAATGGCTGAACAAATTGTGGTATATGCGGGTGATGGAATACTATTGTGCTAAAAGGAATAATAAACTGGAGGAATTCCATGCAAATTGGAGAGACCTCCAGGAAGTGATGCAGAGCGAAAGGAGCAGAGCCAGAAGAACATTGTACACAGAGACTGATATACTATGGTAAAATCAAATGTAATGGGCTCCTGTACCAGCAGCACTGCAATGACACAGGACAACTCTGAGGGATTTATGGTAAAGATGCTACCCACATTCAGAGGAAGGACTGCAGGAGAGGAAACATATAAGATAAACAATTGCTTGAATGCCTGGGCTGAGGCGGACATGAATGGGAAATAGACCCTGAACAAAGACACATGTTACAACCAGTGGAAATGTGCGTTGGCCATGGGTGGGGGAAGAGCGGGGGGTGAAGGGGAAAGTAGGGGCATAATGTATGTAAACAGATTAAAAACGAATATTAATAAATGTCTAATAAAAAAAATAAAAAATATATATAAAAAAGGGGGGGCATTATGGAAAGAACCTGACAACATATAGGTGAATTCTTCTTGTGTGGGACTGTATTATAACATTGGAAGGTACATGAAAAGGAGGAGATACTGATGAGAGAATTGCAAATCAAAACAACACTAAGGTACCACCTCACACCTAGCAGATTGGCCAGTATTACAGTAAAGGAAAATAATAAATGTTGGAAGGGATGTGGCAAAATTGGGACATTAATACACTGCCAGTGGAGTTATGAATTGATCCAACCAGTCTGGATGGCAATTTGGAACTATGCCCAAAGGGCTTTAAAAAAATGCATACCCTTAGACCCAGCAATACCACTACTAGGTTTGTACCCTAAAGAGATAACAATGAAAAATGTTTGTACAAAAATATTCATAGCTATGCTATTTGTGGTGGCAAAAGTTTGAAAATTAGGGAGTGTCCATCAATTGGGGAATGGCTGAACAAATTGTGGTATATGATGGTGATGGACTATTACTCTGCTGTAAGGAATGATGAACTGGAGGATTTCTGTATGACCTGGAAGAACTTCCAGGAAATGATGCAGAGTGGAATGAGCAGAACCAAGAGAATATTATACACAGAAAGTGAAATATTGTGGAACAATCCAATGTAATGGGCTTTACTACTACAAGACAATCCCAAGGGACTTAGGAGAAAGGAAGAATGTTCTCCACATCAAAAGAAAATAATTGTGGGAGTAGAAATACATAAGAAAAACAAATGACCTATCATTTGTTTATATGGATATATGACTATGGGTTTTGGTTTTAAAAGATTTCTCTATTGCAAAAATGAATAATATGGAAATAGGTATAAGTGATAACATTTGTATAACCCAGTGGAAGTATTTATTGGATCCGGGAGGAGGGAGGGAAGAGAGGAGGGGAAATTTTAAGGGGGAAAAAGAAAAGGAGAGGAGAAATAGGGATAGAGAAGATTGAATGATGTACTGGGGTCAAATCAAGGGATAGCAATGAGAGGAAAAAGACTTTTGTGGTCTCAAAAAAAGAAGAGCCAATAAGGGAATGAGTGAGGAGGGAGACAACAATAAATTAAATTTAATAATGGGTGGGTCAAAGATTAAACCAGGGAGGGAAATTTTAAATTTTATTTTAAAAATTACAAAGATGAAACAACATACAAAATTTCTGATACAATTAAAGCAGTCCTCAAGGGGAAATCAAATCCTTACCCTATAAATTAACAAAATAGAAAAGAAGACTGATGAACTGAATATATATTTTTAAAAACTAGAAAATTTTTTAAATTAGCAAATCCAAAATAAGTACAAAAGATTTCAAAAATTAGAGAGGAGGGGGCAGCTGGGTAGCTCAGTGGATTGAGCGCCAGGCCTAGAGATGGGAGGTCCTAGGTTCAAATCTGGCCTCAGATACTTCCCAGCTGTGTGACCCTGGGCAAGTCACTTGACCCCCATTGCCTAGCCCTGACCACTCTTCTGCCTTGGAGACTCCAAGACGGAAGGTAGGGGTTTAAAAAAAAGAAAAACAAAAAAATTAGAGAGGAAATAGATAAATTGGAAATAAACCTAAAAACTTTTCTTTGAAAAGACTATTAAAACTGAAACAAATAATCTGATTAAAAAGAATATAGTATTGAGGGCAGGTGGGTAGCTCAGTGGAGTGAGAGTCAGGCCTAGAGACAGGAGGTCCTAGGTTCAAACCCGGCCTCAGCCACTTCCCAGCTGTATGACCTTGGGCAAGTCACTTGACCCCCATTGCCCACCCTTACCAATCTTCCATCTATGAGACAATACACTGAAGTACAAGGATTAAAAAAAAAAAAAGAATATAGTATCAAATCAGATCAATAAAAAATACAAAATAAAAATATGAAATAAAGTCCAGATAGATATTTTTTAAACCCTTGTACTTCAGTGTATTGTCTCATAGGTAGAAGATTGGTAAGGGTGGGCAATGGGGGTCAAGTGACTTGCCCAGGGTCACACAGCTGGGAAGTGGCTGAGGCCGGTTTTGAACCTAGGACCTCCTGTCTCTAGGCCTGACTCTCACTCCACTGAGCTACCCAGATGCCCCAATAGATATTTTAAATAATATAATCTCAGAAAAGAAAAAAGATTTAGCTAGAAAGGGACTACAAAAAATTCCTAGTGCTGTTGGATTGGCAGGATATTTCTTTCACACTTTTAAAGAATTGTATCTCTAATTCAGAAATTATCCTCAAAAATTGAGAAGGAGCCCTACCAAATGCTTTTATGAGACAAATATAACTAATTCCTAAACCAGGCAAAGACAAAACATTGAAAGAAAACTATAGGCCAACATCATTAAAGAATATTAACTCAAAAAATCTGAAGAAAATCCCATCAAACAGACTACAGTGATTTATTCAAAAACCATTCATTCAGATTAAGTTAGATTTATGCTATGGATGAAAAGATAGTTCAATATTAGGGAAATAATCAACATAATCATATTAAAAACTAAAATATCCAAGGCTATATGATCATCTTGCTGCAAGCAAAAAAATATCTTTGACAAAGTATTATATTCTTTTATGCTAAAAATGCTACAAAGTACAGAACACAAAGACTTATACAGATTCAGTTATGAAGTACTCATTAAAAAAATAAAGAAAAATCCATATAACTGGAGGAATATTCAATGCTCATTGGTGGACCATGCCAATATAATAAAAATGACAATACTACCAAAATTAATTTACATTTTTTATACTATAACAATCAAATTACCAAGGGGATTCTTTATAGACCTTGATGAAATAATAAGAATTTTCATTCAGAAAAACTAAAGATCTAGAACATAAAGGGAAATTATAAAAGTAAGAACAAATAGGAAATAACACTTCCAGATTTCCAAATATATTATGAAGCAGCAGTCATCAAAAATACCTCATGGGGGCTGCTACGGGCTAAGTGGATTGAGAGCCAGACCTAGATACACAGGATTCTGGGTTCAAATCTGACCTCAGACACTTCTTAGCTGTGTGACCCTGGACAAGTCACTTAACCTCCATTGCCAAGTCCTTACCACTCTTTTATCTTGGTATTAATTTTAAGATGGAAGGTAAGGATTTTTTTTAAATCTGGTAGTGGTTAAAGAATAAAAAGAAAGCTTAACAAAACAAACTAGAGGAGAGAGGTTCTGAAACAATGGAATTTAATAATCCAATGTTATCTAAGAAAACATAAATTACATAGGCAATAACTCTTTACTTGATTTTTTTAAAAACTATTAGGAAAACTAGAAAGTACTCTGGCAGAGATTCAGTTTATACTAGCATCTTAAACTACACTCCACAATACATTCTAAATAAATATATGAACTCAATATTAAAGATCTTACTGTAAGAAAAAAAAGAGAAACAAATCACATATTTCTCATAGCAATGGATAAGAGGAGTATTCTTTATCCAACAAGAAATAGAGGTAATTACACAAAATGAAACAAATAATTTGATTATGTAAAATTGAAGAGCTTCTTCACAAATAATATTAATGCAGCAGCTGTAGTGCAGAGGTGCAATCAACCCTGCAAAATGCTAACTGCAGAATTTCTGGCAGTTAAGAGGGCTTAGACTAAGGGCAGTTGATCCCTGAGGCTTGGACAGAGCAGAGGGGGCAACTGAGTTCGGCCTTCAGGCTGAAACCTGGCCTTGAATCTGTGCTTTTCTCTTGAGATTTTGTAGCTTAACTAATTCCTCTGGATCTCCCTGACCTCCCTTATTTTATTCCCCATTTCCTTTCCTGATTTTCTGTAGGTTTTGGGAGAAGGGTGGATTTTGGGTGGTAGCAATCAAACTTTTGAAGACTTAGTTTTCCCCATAGACAAGTAGGGCTTACCCTTGATACAAACTATCTCCTGATTCATTGTTTATTACTTCCCTAACCTTAAAGGCAACAAAGCCTGCTGGGGCTGAGTGAGAGCAGGCTC
Source organism: Gracilinanus agilis (assembly GCF_016433145.1). Lineage (NCBI taxonomy): Eukaryota > Metazoa > Chordata > Mammalia > Didelphimorphia > Didelphidae > Gracilinanus > Gracilinanus agilis. The sequence goes on along the minus strand of NC_058132.1, from coordinate 381,729,071 downwards.
TTTCTCAGCCCAGGCCATTCCTGTGTCCCTCCCCCACCTGGAGCTTCTCCCTAGGTGGTTGTTAGAGAAACCTTGTATCCCTCTGTCCTTTATAATCAACCCTGAAACTTAATAATCCTTGTTGTTATTTAATCAAACCTTTTGCTAAATCATTGGTTGAATGACAAAAGAGGGTTAAGGAGAGAAAGGAATTGTTTCTCTTTGGTTCCTGAGGGAGCTGGAGGCATCCATCTTGGAGGAAGTGGTGACCTCTATACTTCCTCTGGACTCTTCCTTTGTGAACTTGAGAAACTGACTAGAAAGCCCTCTAGTTAGTTTCAAATTCAAATCATTTCTGGCTGGTCCTAACCTTTTGTCTGTAGAAGTGCCCTTCCTACATGGAAGGGTTCAAACTGTTTCCCTTCAGTGTCCTCTGTCTCAAGCCTGTGTACCCAGTCTGTGTCTCCCTGTTGCAGCTGCCTGCCCAGTTACCTCATCATCTCCCCTTGCCGCTCATTATACTTCATTGTCCTACATTTCCCTAAACTCAGCCATTCCCTTACATCTCCTACCACCTCAATCTACTACCTCCATTATTGCACCCTCCTTTCCCATCTACTGACCTAGGGACCCACAAACCCCATCCACCTGCTTTATTCCCTTATTACACAGCATAAGAAAAGAAGGGATTGAATGTGGGAAATTTTATATCAAATATCTCTAATAAGGGTTTAGTATCCAAGATATAGATATATAAACAACTAATAAATATGAGTAATAATCACTACACAATAACTAGAATAGTCAAAGGATAATACACAGTTCTCAAAAGAAGAGCTGTGAAGTTTCACAAACATAAAAAATGCTACAAATTAGTAATAAAAGAAACATAAATCAAAAATACCCTGAGGTTTCATGTCACCCCCCTGAAAATTGGTAAAAATGACAAAAATAGCCACAGCCAACGTTGAAGAGTTGGGGAAAAGATAAGTACAATAATACATTATTGATGAACCTGTGGAATCATACTGTTATTTTGGAAAACTATTGGGAATTGTTCAAATAAAGTGGCTGATAACCAGAAACTCCATTATTGGGTTTTTACCCCCAAGGAAGCCATTGATGAGGAAGAAAATGCCTTATAATACTCCAAAATTTTTTATATCAGCATTTTTTGTGATAACTAAGAATTGGGAAGAAAGCAGATGCTCATCAATAGGAGAATGTTTAACAAATGTGATACTTGTATAAAACTGAATATTACTGTATTGTAAGAAATTATATGTATAATGAACATAGTGATGCATGGAAAGATCTATATGAACTGATGCAGAATAAAGGAAGCAAAACCAAGAAAACAAAATACATAGTAACCAAAATATTATAAATGGAAATAACAACTGCATACCCAAATATAAAAATCAAAATTTAAAAATAACAAAAATCAAGTGGGACTTGAATGAAGAAATGTGAAATGACAGCTCCAACATACTTCTTTATGGAGGTGAAAAAGCCAGAAGTGTTATGCATTGCACATATTTTTAGATTTTTTCAATGTATTGTGCTGAATGTTTTTTTTCTCAAAAAAATACCATTTGTCATATGAGATTATTTTTTTGGAAGGGAAGAAGGATACCATGGGATACTGTGTGATATAAAAAATAGAAAATATGAAGAAAAACTTATTTTTAAAAAGAAAGAATTATGCATATGAGATATATTTATAGATGAAATAACGAAAAGCAAATGAAGTCAAAATGTAGGTTGAAATAGATTCAGTACACAATAATAAAACAGTGATAATTTACCATTTAATCTAGTGTTGGTAAACCCAAAGACATAAGCTTTGGTGGCAAGAATTCATCATTTGACAAAATATGCTAGGAAACCTGGAAAGCATTTGGTAGAAACTAGGTTTAGACCAATATCTCACACCATATACCAAGATAAGGTCAAAATGGATAAATGATTTAGAAATAAAGATTGATATCATAAGTAATTAGATGAGTATGGAAAATGTACTTGTCAAATTTATGCATGAGAAGAATTTCTGAACAAACAAGAGATAAATTTGACAAAAGGTAAAACAAATAATTTGCTTAAGTTAAATTACAAATATTTTATACAAACAAAATTCAGGTAAAATTGTAAGGAAAGCAGAAAGCTTGGGGAAAATATTTTACAGCAAGTTTCTTTTAAAAAGTTCATTTCTCAAATATATGTGGAACTGAGCCAAATGTGTATACACACACACATGATAGATAGATAGATAGATAGATAGATAGATAGATCTACATATATATATGCCATTCCCCAATTAACAAATGGTCAAAGGATATGAACAGAAAGTTTTCATAAGAAGTCAAAAATAATAATAGCCCCATGAAAAAAATACTCTAAATCACTATTAGAGAAATGCACATTAAAACAACTTTGAGATACCATTTCTCAGCTGTCTGATTAGTTAATATGACAAAAAAATGGAAAATGACAAATGCTGGAGGGGTGTGGAAAAATTGAAACACTGGTGCACTATTGGTGTTGCGAACTGGTCCAACTATTCTGAAAAACAATTAGGAACTATACACATATAGTGATGAACTGTGCATACGCTTTGATCCAGAAACACCACTACTAGATCAGTATCCCAAAAAGATCAAAGAAAAGGGGGAAAGGGCCTATTTCTACAAAAATATTTATAGCAGGTCTTTTTGTGGTGAAAACAAATTGGAAACTGAGAGTATACCCATCAAATGGAAAATAGTTGAACAAATGATTGTTCAATTGAAAACAATGTTGTGCTATTAGAAATGATATGCAGTTTCATAAAAATCTGAGAAATCTCATGTGAACTGATGCAAAGTGAAGTGATCAGAATGAGAAGAGCATTGTACACAGTTATAGCAATAATTTTAACAATGATCCACTGTGAAAGACTTAGCTATTCCAATCAAGGCAGTGATCCAAAGGATCATGATGAAGAATACTATCCACCTCCAGAGAGAATCGATGAACTCTAGTTCAAATTGAAGCATACTTTTTTCCACATTCTTTGTGCATATGTGTGTGTTTTCTTTTACAACAAGGATTTTTGGGGTTTTATTTTACAAGGCTAAATGTTTTGCATGATTTCACATGTATAAGTGATATGATATTGTTTGCCTTCCCAAGGGATGAAGGAGAGACAAGGGAAGAAATTTAAAATTGAATATTTTTCATTGAATACTAAAAAATTTAATGTAATTGGAAAATATTTAATGAGACAAATAAAATATATGTAAAATATAGATTGAATTGAATCAGGGGCAAATGTATACAGATAATGTCAATGGGAAGGAATAATAAGTCAGGATCATTAGGTGCCCCCTATATGAAGTTCACTATTAGATAGTGGATAAATAAACCCTAAACCCTGTCTTCAAAGGGTTTATAATAGTCTGGGTAAATAAAACATATGCTTTCATCAGTGCAAACCAAGAAAGTCAAGGGTATCAGTTTAAATAGCTAGTGTTCCGTAGGGCTATGAGACTTAATTTCCTAGCTCTATTGCACAGAGCTTTTCTTTCTACTGATCAAGTTCTCAAAAGTAATTCCACTCACATATTCACTCTTCTTAACATTCTCTTCTTCTGCCTCTAGGAGCTATACTACTTCAGAATACATTTCTTTCCCATTTGACATCAGTCAAAGCTTATGTATGTTAGCATTGGATATGGAAATAGATTTTAATTCAGTGAAATGCAAAGTAACATTACTAATCTACATTCTTTTTTTACCACTCATGTCTCATCCCCTAACGGATTTAATAAAATTAATCTTCCATCCCATACCACCTCTCTATTCCTAAGGCCAATACCCTAGCATTGACTCTAATTACCACATGCCTTACTATTCCAATAGACCTCCAAAGTATTGGTAGAATAATTTTTTTAATGTGTAGATCTAATCATACCACTACTTTTTAGTAGCTTCCTATTGCCACTTAAACTTACATACTGAACACTTAAAGCTCAAAGCCTGTTGCCTATGATTCTGAACTCTCCACAACTGAGTATCAATATACAATTTCAGCCTTATACTAAATATTTATATTATATATATATATATATATTCTGAGTACTATATACCAGGCATTCTGTACTCCAGACAAATTGTGCTATTCTATCTCCCCAAACACACACCATGTCTTGCTGCCATAGTGCCTTCACTCACATTCTTCCCTATTCCCAAAATGTCCTCCCTCTCTTTCTCCATCTTTTTAATTCTTGATCATTCATTAAGCATCAATTCAAACACCACCTCTGCCATTAAATCTACCTGATGGTCCATACACATTGTATATCATTTTGGATTTATACTTACTACATATGTCATTCTATACTAGCCTGAAAACTCTAAGAGTAAAGCAATAGGGTTTTGCTTAAACATTACTGCTTTGTGAGGTGCTCCTGAAATGCAATGTTTAGATCAGACTAGAAATCTGACAGAGGACTTCAGTTTGAAAAGCAGTGAAGTCTTGTGTCAGTTTTCTAGTTTGATATGAACAGCATTAGCAAGTGGTACTATATAAGATTTGGGCTTCTTTTACTGACCTCATAGCTGTCTTCTAGTATTTGTAGAACTGTCATATAGAATATTGACTAGACTTGTTTTACCTGACCCCAGAGATAGGAAGGGAAGATGGGAGGAAAAATCCTGCAAAGAGGCAGATTTCAGTTTACCGTAAGGAAAATTTTTTAATTTTTTTAAAAGTTCTTCCAAAGCATCATAGCTTTGAAATGTAGGAAGATCTCTCACAAGGAAAGTTTTTAAGCAGAAGTTACATGACTAATTTTTGGCAATATAAATAAAATTTTTGTTCTAGTACAGACTAGACTGGATGGTCTATCTCTGAGGTCCCTTCTAACTCTCAGATCAGATTCTAAGACAAAGCTTTCTGATGACTGACTGTACTGCCCTTTCCACCTTTGAATCCCTTCTCTATGCTGTAGACCTCTGATGTTAAGGATCTGTCAGAATTGTGAATGGATGAAAAAAATAACATGAAATTAAAACCTTCAGGCCAAAAATAATACAACTGGAAATTGCTTAAGATCATATCATAAAGTCTAGGTTGAGATATACAAAGAACATGGAAGTTAGCCTCTGGTCCTCCTAATAACTCTTTCCAAGCAAATAGGACTCTTAGAGGAAATCCTAATGCTACCCACTATAGTAAATTGTAGAGTGATGCCTTGGGAGAGCTTGTCCACTCAAAGAAGATGAGCAATTTATAGCCAGGGATGAGTTACAGTGCCTTTGCACTGAATGATGATGACAAGTAGAACCAGATCCACGGAGGCTAAATCAAACTCATGTGTTCTGAAAAGCCCAAAAATTCCTAGAGGAGGATTAAGGAAGACACTCCCTCAAAGCACTTTATATGCCATATAAATGTTTGCATCAATGATGATAACTGATAGCTGGCTGAGGGATAACAAAATGTCAGGCTGTTGCGAAGAAAGAACATTTGGACAGACAGCATAAGTATAAATCCTTATGTTTCTGGGACCAAAATTTGAGTTTCTCAACTCTAGACTATTGGGGAAAGAGGGGAAGTACCCTCTCTGCTGACAGTTAAAGAGAACTTATGTTGTATTTATCTAAATAATCAGTTGTGGGAGCTTTTATGATTATAGACTGTTAAAGGAGATAGACAGGTCAATTAATATGGAGAAATTAAATGTTCCTGGCCTCGCTATCAAGAAAGTGAATAAATAAGCCATCAAAAACAAATAGTTTTCTACATCATCTTAAAGATTTCCCTTGTTAGACCATTCCACTCTTTTTGTTTCCCTGGTGGCCAAAATATTCTTCCATAAAGGAAGGATTGTTGTTAACAAGGAACTATTCAGTGTGCACCTTTTTCTTGCTCTAGTGAATAAGTCCTAGGAAGTTGCCTGAATCAGGTTAGGTGGCTTCTTGAGGTTCACACATTCAGTGTCAGAGGAGAGATTGAACTCTGAGTCTTCTTTCCTGACTCTATGTTTAGGAAGCTTCCCACTGACCCCAAGATGCATCTCCTACCATTTTTACAGAAAGTCTGCCCCAAATATCTCCAAGTCTTTTGTATTTTTCCCCTAAAGAATGTAATCACTACTTCCTGGTGTTAATAAAACAAACGTAGTTGGCAAAAAGGTTGCTCATTTATATGGGCACCATTTCATAATGTTTTAATGGAAGATGTAACCTAAAAGAGTAAATCGTGTTACAAATGAATGGTGAAGCACTATTCTGATAGACCTTGGGTATTTCTCATGTAGTAAATTAACAATCACCATTTAGAAAATGTCTGAGAAATTGTAGCACAGTCCATAAATTAGGCTGCTTTCCTAGTTATCTCTCCCTACACTGTTATCATAATAGCAATTAGCATTTAAAATTTGTTATTCAGTCATTTCAGTTGTGTCCAACTCTTCATGACCCTGATTGGAGTTTGTTTCGCAAAGAAACTGGAGTAGTTTTGGCATTTCCTTCTCCTATTCCTTTTACATATGATGAAATTGAAGTAAAGTGACTTGACCAGTGTCATACAGTTAGTAAATGTCTGAGACCAGATTTTAAATCAGGAAGAGAAGTCTTCTTGACTCTAAGCCCAGCAATTTATCCATTGCACAGTTAACATTTTTTTAAACATATATAACATTATATTATAGCAAGATATATGGGATATCTGTTCTCTATTTGCAAATTACACCCTATTTAATACTGAGTAGGAAGAAGAAATGTATTCATTTTACAGAGATCTGCTAGATTATTTATAAGTATATGTCTTCCAGTGGCAACTAATCAATCAATAAGTATTTATTAACAATAGCATTTATATAGTACTTTAAATTTGAAAAATAGCTTAATGCTGATCCTCATAATAGCCCTATGAGGTTGCCTCTGTTATCACCTCTATTTTACAATTGATGGATCTGAAGAACAGAGAGGCTAAATGGCTTGCCCAGAGTTGCACAGCTAAGTGTATGAGGCAAGATTCAGATTCAGGTATGGGCCAACCACTGGGTTAGATACAGCTGATCCAAAGCTCTCAAAGACCCTATATTTTATCATATCATATCAAGATCATAGCATATTGCATAAATATATACATACATATATATATTCAGAATTCCTTCCTATGGTTTGATCATTGAAAAATATCAATTAGGTGTAATGCATACTAATTAACAATGACAGTATTTTTTCAAATATATTTATTTGATCATACTCTGTTTTGATCTCCTTCAAAGTAGAAGTGGATAAAGGCAAGTGAGCATTTATAAAAAGGTTGAAGGAAGCACTCTGGATAATGACAGAAGGAACTGATCCTGAAGAAGAAAGGGGGAGCAAGTGCATCTGTTCTGCTGATGAGATGACAAATACACCATGACTGCCATTTTGCCTTGGACTTTTTCCTAAATAGTTTCCTCTCCTGTTTGCTAAGCAAACCTTCAATCAAGCAGCAGGTATTTACTGAACACCTACAACAGCACCCACACTGGGCCAAAAAGGGATCACAAAAATAATACAAGGTCAACATAAAGGTCTCATGAGATCATTAAGTTTTCTTTCTTCACTAACTTTGATTATACAGATGATAGAAAATATTTATCAATAATATTTGAAGGCAAAATGAATTGTCTTCTCCTAGCTGAAAGTAATATCAAATTAGTCAGATTACCCTTTACTTTTTCCCTATGAGAACCATTCTTTGTCTATTATTGAATCTAAAATAGGAATACAATTGTGAACAATTGTGTGATGTAGCTGTTCTGAATGGGAATATTTTTTCTTTGAAATGCTTCTTTTACATTGTTTCTATCATGCTACAACCTAAGCTTTAAATAGGCATGGATTTCATGTTGCTCAAGGAAAGAAAAATATATATGCATTTGGGAGTATCTAATCTAATCGTCAAAAGGAAGACCAAAATATTAATTGGAGATAAAGAAGGGACAATGCTATCCCAAGCTATGGGGTCACTAGGGTAAGGAACTCCTGAGAGAGGGGAAAGAAGGTTTAACATATAGTAAGTTTCAAGGACTTGAAATAAAATTCTGGCTCTGCTGCTTACTACCTGTGTAATCTTGGATGAGTCACTAAAGGGGAGGAATGGTGGCATGGCAATATTAAGTAAATTCATGAATTCATATCAGGAACACCCGAGTTCAAGTCCAGTGTCTAACATCTTTCATTACCCCCAGGCAATTCTCAGAGATTATAAATTGCAAATAAAATGTGAATCCATATTAGCAGAAATTTCTGACCAAGATCTTCATGGCTTCATACAACAGATGAAATCACAGGTTTGTTTGTTTTTTAATGAGGTAATTGATTTGGTCATGTCTAAGATCCATTTCAACTCTAGGTCCTTGCTATAATATTCCATGCTGCAGGAACTCCTTCCATTGATACAGATCAATAATTCAAGTCAGTAACTCCATAGTCTTAGAGTTGTGCAGGGTCACTAAGAGGATAGGTGGCACATCATGCATGCCAATATGTGTCAGAAACAAATTTGAACCCATCATCCACAATCCACTTACAACTCTCAGTTCACAGCACAACAATGCCTTGTGGAGAACTGTTATGTTTTGATCATCATAAATTGTTAATTTTGTAATTTGTTAATTTTATCTGACTACAAGGGCAATGATTGCTCCGGAAGGGCACTAGAATGATTATGTCTATTGTTAACATGCAAAATATACTGGGAGAGCACACAAGAATTATGATGACTAATACAGAGCTGATCAAAGATGAAAATACTTCTTTTTTTAATACTTTTTATTTTTTTAGAAAAGTTATCCATGGTTACATGATTCATGTTCTTATTTTCCCCTTCACCCACCGACCTCCTCCCCCCCATCACCAACACGTATTTCCACTGATTTTAACATGTATCATCAATCAAGACCTATTTCCATATTATTGATAGTTGCATTGGTGTGGTAGTTTCGAGTCTACATCCCCAATCATGTCCGCATCAACCCATGTGTTCAAGCAGTTGTTTTTCTTCTGTGTTTCCACTCCTGCAGTTCTTCCTCTGAATGTGGGTTGCGTTCTTTTCCATAAACCCCTCAGAATTGTCCTGGATCATTGCATTGCTGCTAGTACAGAAGTCCATTACATTCTATTTTACCATAGTGTATCAGTCTCTGTGTACAATGTTCTTCTGGCTCTGTTCCTTTCACTCTGCATCAATTCCTGGAAGTCTTTCCAGTTCATATGGAATTCCTCCAGTTTATTACTCCTTTGAGCACAATAGTATTCCATCACCAGCATATACCACAATTTGTTCAGCCATTCCCCAATTGAAGGTCATGCCCTCATTCTCTATTTTTTGCCACCACAAAAAGCGCAGCTATAAATATTTTTGTACAAGTCTGTTTATCTATGATCAAAGATGAAAATACTTTTGATCAAAGATGAAAATGAATTTATCTTCCCAGGAATTCAGTTTTCTCATCTTTGGGATCATGAGGATGGACTGAACAATTTCTATGGTGCCTAAGTTTTCTAAAACATCATACTCCTAGTGTATGCATTCTTTAATCAATTAATTTAAAAACTGCTTACTTTCTCAGAACCTGTTTGAAAGATGTGGGAGATGGATCTTGAAGAGCTTATAATGTTTTGGGGGTCTTTAGTTTTTCAACTGTCTTTCCCTACCAAAATATCTTTCTTATTCATGAATTTAGTAATACTCTCAATAAATATAAACATGTACATAAAAATATAGAGAATAAAATTATTTTTATTTACATTTTCATGCTTAGAAACTAAAAAGATATATGAGTTTGGAAGCATAAAGAAAGCCAAGTGTAGGAATTCTCTCCTCTAAATGGATCAAAACCTATATTTGTTCAGGAAACATATCCGTAAGAGTTGCCTAAGACAAAAGGTTGCCCAGAGTCATACACATAATAAGACCCAGAGGAAGGATTTGGACCCAATCATAATAGAAATAACTGACATTTTATAATGCATTAAAATTTATGAAGCATCTTCCATAATTTTTCCATTAGAAATTCACAACAATCTGTGAAGAATACACTACGAGTATTATTATCCCCACTTTAAGATAAGGAATTGAGGCTCAGGGATATTAAATGACTTACTTTGAATCACATAGTAAGGATTAAAGGCATCAATCCAGGTCTTCCTGACTCTAAGCCTACCAAATACTTATTATGCCAGACTGTCTCAAATATTTTAATAAAAAGAGAAAAAATATGTACAATGTAGATAACTAAAATAATGCCATTTTTGCAGGAGTTAAAAGGGACCTTCGTGGCCAACAAGTCCAGCCCTCCCATTTTATAGATGAGAAAACTGAGACTGACAGGGATTAACTTTCCCAGAATTGCATAGGTAATAAATGTCTAAGTCATGATCTGAATTCAGGTCCTTCTGACTTCAAAACAGGTGTTCTACCATTAAGCCATGTTCTTTGTCCTCTGGACCTCTTTTTTATGTTTGTGTACTTTAAAATTTGTAATGCTGATCTTTTTAATTAAAAAAAATTTTAAGTGCACTGGATTTACAATTTAAAAGACCCAAGTTTGAACTCTGGTTCTGGTACCTACAAAGAATGTGAGATTAGAAGTATGTCTTTAATATCAATGGACTCTTGTTTCTTCACTTGCAAAAAGAGGATGTTGGCCTAGATGATCTTCAAATACCTCTTCCTGCTCTATATCCTGCATAATAGACATCAGGCCTGAGTAGCCATAAACCAATCAACAACATTGTAGGGTTTCCCTACCAACCAGCCTCAATGACTTTGACCACCTGGCTCAGATTGTTCTAAATTCCAAATATGCTACTAATGTCCATCAGTAATCAGGAAATTAGAAGACCACTTGTCCTAGCATCTGCTATGAACCTAAAGTTTAGCTTATTTATCTGGTGACCTCTCACTTTAAATATGAACTATGTACTACCAGAAAGATAAATTGTTCATGCATTTGCTCTATAGTTTTCAGTCTAATTGTTAGGTAATTTGGAGGGGGAAATAATATATGTATAAGAAAGAAAGAAAGAAAGAAAGAAAGAAAGAAAGAGCATTGATGTATCATTTTAAGGTTTGTAATGAGTAATTACATATATTATCTAATTTTTCAACATCAGCAGATAATAATCTATTGTTATTAGTTAATAGCTATCAGTCAAATGATAGACTTTAGACTGATATAAAAATCTCCTTAAAAAGCATGCAGAAAAAGTATTTTCAAAAATATGATAGCCCTATTGGATGTTAGTAAAGTCTTCAAAAGTCCTTAGAAATAATTAACAAGGGTATAAAATGAAATCATGATTTTTGTGTTCTATATAAAAACATGTGGGTTTCAAGCAAAATTTGGTCCTTATCATATGAAAATAGTAACTCACCATTTGGAAAGATGATATAGAAGGCCTAACTGTATGATTTCACTTCCCATGAAGCTTGGACTGACTAGTGGGAAGTTTAAAACATGAGAGGCTGATGGAACCAGTAAAGCAGCACAAAGACATTGGGTAAAGGCAGAAGTATGTTTTGGGATAAAGGAAAAGGAAAAAAGACAACTATGTGTGGTAGTATGTCCAGGTGTACCTGAACATATGAGTAATAGCTAGATCTCAATGATTCCGACTAAGAAGCTTCTCCATTCTCCAGCCTGCCCTAATATATTAGCTTTTAAGCAATCTTTCCCAAGAAACTCCTAGAAAAGAAATTCCAAGAGGCAAATAGGTGTGCACTTTAAGAATTTATCAGAGGCACCAGGAGTTGTGAAGTAGCTGTGTCCTCCACCTATGCCTTGCAATCAGAGGAGTTAAGAAGGATTGAGTTTAAAATTGATTGAGGTATAAGAGATTATTCCCATTTGTGTATGGGTAGAAAGAGGACTTGATTTCCTTTCTTATTTTATTGTCTCATGTTTTAGTTAGTTTGTTTGTATTTAACATTGGGTTTGGGTGTCTTTTTTTGGTTTGTCAATAAATCTAATAACAAGTGGACCAGATAGGGACTCAGGTCAGGAGTTTCATAATTGATTATTCAAAATAGTCACATTGAACCTGGGAGATAACAAGTGGTGCAATACAAGCATACTCCAGCAGAGCAGTGGAGATGACGCTAGTGAGAAAAGCATGACTTGGGAAGAAGAAACGACTCTGATAAAAACCTATGTGACATAGGAAATGCATTCAAAGCAGCCCCTGATTATATTAGAGACTAACAAGAATCCTAACTGTTTTACAAAGATTAAAAGAAGCAACACTTTCAGAAATATTGTTAGGATCTCCAGCCTAGTGCTGGTTTAAAATTCTAAGATGAGCCAATGAATAACACAAAACATATGACTTCACCTTGTGGGTTGATTGTACAAAACAAACAAAAGGGAAGACCTAAGGATTGGAGGAAATGGTTTTATTGGGGAGGGGGGGAATCTTTTAAAATAGTGTTGCTATAATTTTTTGACAACATAATTTAGAGGCTTTTTAGTAGAGCACATCTACACCTCGCTCTTTCTCCACCTCCTTTTCCCCCATGGTATTGTCTTGCCTGTCAATTATTAGGAGAGAAGTCTTTTCTTTAAAAGGCTTTTAAACAGTATTAGAAATGATTGTAATATCACCTAAAAGCTCTTGAAAAAAAATCAAGAAAATTCATGTTCATCCTCCTACTTCCCTTATTATAAAATATAAGGTCTTGTTCTGTTTGCTTGCTTGTGTTCAAGCCAAAGGCAAAGTTTCAATCTAGTTGGAGAGGTTAAGCAAAGAACCTAATGACAATAGAAGTAGTTCTCTGTCAATTTACTGTGACAGGAGAAATCAATTATATTTGTTATAGTTATAGGAAGGCATCCTTGCTTTTTTGTTTTTTCTTTTCTAAAAAAATATACTTTTAGTGTGAGCTTTATGATCATCAACAAACACAAACATATTCAAAGAAAATGGAAAAAGAATTATATATGAAACCAGGAATATCCAAGATATAGTTTTCTGTTTTGCATTCATTAAATTTAAAACCATAATATCAATAATGCCCTTTTCTGTCTTTCCTTCAGAACCTCCTTATAATCTCTTCCTCCTATTTTTTTTATTCCTCCCTTTTTTTGCCTCCCTATCACAACCACCACCACTGTAGTTATTTTGAATGGAATTGCTTTTACTATCTCCAAGTTTTATTAGCAGATAATTTTGTGGATTTATCTTATATCTTACAATCTTAGAGAAGTTCATTGTTTCTATTAATTTTACTTGAATATCTATATAAACGTTGTAAATTCTAAAAAGTAATCATTTTGCTTTCTCCTTGCCTATTATTATTCTCAACATGTCATTTTATCATCATTGCTATAGGTTATATTTCAATAACAATATCATATAATAATGGTGACAATTAATATCCTCATTTCATCTTTAATATTATTGAAAGGCCTATGCAGTATTTTCAACTAGATAATGACAGCTCTTGGTCTGAAACAGACATTGCTTATTCTATTAACAAAAATTCCACCTATATTGAGGGGAAAATCTTATACTTTCTTGTGTTTTAACAATAAAATGGTGCTCTATTTTGTCAGGAACTTTTTTGAACTACCCCCAACCTTCTTGATACAAATCCAACTTATTTATCATATAGAATCCCTTTGATATGTTACTAGAGATTCTTTGATATGTTATTCAATTTTTTAGCATTAATTTTTATTAGAGATTTTGTCCAATAGTTTTCTTTCTCCAATGTCTCTTCCTGGTTTAGGCAATAGGACCATACTTGTTTCATATATGTAGTCTGGTAAAATGTTGTCTTTCCATATTTTTGCAAAGAATATATAAAAATTGTAATTCATTGTGAATGCTTCAGGTCTTGTGTTTTTTTCTTTTGTAAATTCTTTGTGACTTATTCCTTTCCCTGAAATTGGTTTATTTTAGTTATCTATTTCTTGTTCTATGAATCCAGATTTTTTATACCTTAAAATATTTATCTGTTTCATTTAAGTTATTGGTGTTATTGGTATTTTTTTGAGCAGAAAAACTTCTAATAATTTTATTTTCTCTCTAAGAGTTAATTCTCATCTTTCATTTTTGAAGCCTGCATTTAGTTTCCTTCTCTTTTTATAAATAATTAAATTGAGTAGCAATTTTATTGGGCAATTTTTTAAGCTTTTAGTTTCGTCAATTTAATGTGTTATTATTGCTTTTGAATCTGTTAATCGCTTCTTTGATTTGCAGAATTTCTTTTTTGGTATATGATTGGAACTTTCTCATTTGTTGATTTTTAATTTTTTTCAGTTGTACTTCTAATTCATCAATCTGTTCATTTTCTCTTTTACTAAGGAAAGTGTTTAGAAATATAGATTAGTCCTAAAAACTGCTTTGACTGCATCTCAGAAGTCTGGGTATTTTGGTTTATTGTCATTTTCTTTTATATTGATTGTTCCATGGTTTGTTCTTTGACCCAACAATTCTTAATTTCCATCTAAGTTTGAATCCTTTCTTCAAAGGATATTTATTAATTATAATTTCATTATGCTATAGTCTGGAAAAGTTTTTTAATATTTCTATTTTCTTACTTTTATTTATGATGTTTTTATGTCCTAGCACATCATCAGTTTTTGTATAGTTGAATGTGTGTTCCTTTATATTCCCATTTGATAATCACAACAGATCCAACAAATAAAACTTTTCTAAAATTCTGTTCAAGTCCTTAACTTCTATTTTGTTCATATTTTTGTTAGACTTGTCTAGGCATGAAAAATACTTATATGCTATTTCATTTGGTGAATATTTTAACATTAATATTATTTAATTTTTAGTGTTTCCCTTTATTGTAATATAATTGCCCTGATGTAACCATGTCCCTTTTTGCTATTGTCTTATCTAATATCATGATTTCAACTTCTGCTTTTTTTTTTAATTTTTTTTAAACCCTTAACTTCTGTGCATTGGTTCCGTGGTGGAAGAGTGGTAAGAGTGGGCAATGGGGGTCAAGTGACTTGCCCAGGGTCACACAGCTGGGAAGTGTCTGAGGCCAGATTTGAACCTAGGACCTCCCGTCTCTAGGCCTGACTCTCAATCCACTGAGCTACCCAGCTGCCCCCAACTTCTGCTTTTTTAATCCACATAAGGCATGATAAATTCTGTTGTATCCAATTATTTGAAATCAGTTTGATCTTTGTTTCTAGTATATTTTCCCGTCTTTGCTGCTATTCTCCTTCTTTTCAATGAAGAAGTTAGTAAATAAAAATAAAGGGAATGTAACAATGACCACATTAATCTAGAATTCTAAACCTACATTATATATTATCTATGTTAATATAATTATAAATGTATCATTAATCTATATTATAAAACACAATAATCTATAAATTATATTGTCTATTCCCACTCCACTGTCATTACTCAATTCAGCTAGTCCAGATCCTAATCAATGTGGGATGATCTTGTTTGCAGGTAGTTGTTTGTTTTTTTTTTTAATTAAGCAACTTTAGTTGATCTATGCATTGTAATAGCATAATCTTTGTGTGGTATCCAGGCAGCCCTCTCCAGAGACATGAAGGGAATCTATGCCAGGATAGCACTCAGTCAGTTCATTGTCTAGTTGGTTGGTGTCAAAGACAATGTAGGAGACAGAACAAGTGAGGCACTTGATCAGCACAACCATTTATATTTACATCAGTTTATTTTCTGCTCCAGACTGCTCAAATCCCATCTGAAAACTGTTTTTCAACATATAGTTGAGCAGTTTTTATTAAACCAATACTTCTACTCCTTTCAGACATCAAAATGTTCTTCTATCATTTATCCTTTACCAGTTTGATTTAATAATTTTTCTTTATGCAAAGGCATTTTTGTGACCCTTTTGGCACTAAATTGCTCCATTTGAGAAAGTTTCATACATTCAAGAGACAGTACCTTACACTAGAGTAAGAATCTCTTGTACATTACTA
This sequence comes from Gracilinanus agilis, assembly GCF_016433145.1. Taxonomy (NCBI): domain Eukaryota; kingdom Metazoa; phylum Chordata; class Mammalia; order Didelphimorphia; family Didelphidae; genus Gracilinanus; species Gracilinanus agilis. The sequence continues at coordinate 381,713,127 of NC_058132.1, read as the reverse complement.
ACAAATTGTCATCTGGTCTTTGAAGATTTCAAGTGAGTGAAAACTCACTGCCGGTCCACTATGAAACAACTCTATGAGGTTTGGAGGATTCTTAAGGTTTCCTTGTATAAGCCTAAATCTTCTACATCTTGGTACATCCATTCATTGTTCCTACTTCTGTTTCAACAAGAACATTCTTCCATTTAAAAGCCTTTAAAATAATTTAAAGCAGCTATCATCGACTCACCACCCCTACCCCTAGGCTTCTCTAGACTCAGCAGTACCCAGTACTTTCAACCATTTTTAATATGGCATAATGACTAGGCCCTTCATCATTCTGTTCACTCTCCTAATGAAGTTCTTCAGCTTATCAATATCCAGCCTAAATGTGATACCCCAAACTGAACAATGAACTCCAGGTATATAGTATGTATTTCTCATTCTAAAAATTCAGCATCTCTAAATGAATCCTAAGACCACAATAGCAATATTGGCTGCTATATCACGCAGCTACATAGAGCAGTGGTTAGGAAGGCATGAGTTCAAATCTAGCATCAGACATTTAGCTTTGTGATCCTGAGCAGGTCATTTAACCTGTTTCCTCAAATATAATATGGAGATAAAAATAGTACCTCCCAAAAGTCATAGTGAGGCCCAAATGTGATGGTATTAGAAAGCATTGTATAACTATGCATATATATAATAAAATCATTAAAACATTATATAGATTTTCTATAAATTAAAGCATTACATACATTATTATATTAATATCTAAACATTATATACATTTTAGTTGTTTATTATCATGATGATTATGATATGACATTTATCCAATGTTGAATTTACCTAATTAACCTATCATCTAACCTACATCTTTCTCCCTCTAGTACACAAGGATAGCATGATTTTTGCACTTATTCATGAGCATTATGTAGGTCCTTCTTATGAATAAGAACATGCATTAAAGTGGTGGTTCAATAAAACAACAACAAAAATGACAATAACAAATAAAACAACAATTAAGCACAAAAAAAGACATGGGAGATGAAGTACATAAAAAAGAAGAAAATGCTACTTGAACCAAATTAAAATGTGCTTGAGACATGTTTCACAAAAAAATACATAATAATACAATGCAACATAGATAATGTTAACTTGTGGCTTTATAAGTCAATATGCTGCTGGCATGAGTTTGGGACCACTAGATTAGAGGACCTTGAACAGCCTTAAAGCTGAGTGAAGGAGCTGGCTTCATCTACCAGTAAATAAAGTGAACTACTCAGCTCTACCAACACTCCAAAAGACTGACTAGTACTACACACCCATGAGTACCTGATTTATGTGGAGAAGGGAATAAGATCTCTAGAAAAGTTCTACTCTGAGGTCTTATCATGGCAAAGCTATAGATTCTATTTGGATGACCAGGTTTAGACTGCTTGCTGTAAGGCTCTAGCTAATAGAAGTAATTCCATGATTCACCCATCAACATACATCCTCTGTATTCTAGAATTGATTTGGTCAGTTTCATTTAGGCAAGGAATTCAAGGCTCTTTTAGGTCACCTACTGATCAACTACTCTGAAGGTCTCCCTCTCACTTGGTCCTTTTGATTCTTCCCAGCAAAAATTATCAGAAATGAAGTCAGAGACACAGAATTCTGTGCTTTTGACTGAGGTACACATTCCACCACATACCGAAGCCACTTCTTATGCTTGCCCATGGAAATGAAAGTCTAGGGTGCTATAAGTAATAAATTGCCTGATCTGTGATCCATTGAGCACTTGATTTCCTTCTTAATATCTTATCAATAATCTTCTAACAATTACCAGGGTGGAAAAGCTTCATGTAGAGACTTGGCAATAGACATCATAATTATCCATATAAGATTGACTACTAGATAGGGATTTTTTTGCCCCAGCAATTCATGATAACTATTCTCTGAGTGATAAGAGATGATAAAATCTGTTCCAGTGACCAAAATTTCCATATCAATAAAGGAAAAGAAACTTAAGTCAGAAAAATCATATCCAATGAATATTTCTTATGGGAGAAAATAATGTAGAGTTCAGAGATCTTGCAGCTACCAAAGTAATATCAAGAAAGAAAGAAACAAGGAAGAAATATCACCATTTTGTCAAGGCAAACAGTATGATTTTATAATGCAGGGTTGGTTTGTTCTGATACACAACAGACAGCTTCCAGTTCATGAAAATAATGAATCTGACTGTGGCATTGTGAGATACTGTATTATAAATTTCACATTATAACAGTGTTTACCAAAAGAATAAATTGCATACCTGTAGTGAAGTGATAGGGAGAAGACATTATTCATTACAATCACCTAGAGCACTATGATGACTACAGCTGTGCAGAGTGAACCACATCAGCTCATCTTGACGGCTCACATTTTTTTAAAAGGTGTCTGTACTGACAAGAGCTTGCTGCAGTAGGAGTGTTTGTATTTCCCACCCTCCTTCCCAAATTGTTGTTGTTAATGTTGCTGGTCCTTCCTTTCAAAGAGTGCCAACATCACAAGGGTGATGTCTTGACTTGAGCATGAATTGGATTTAAGACCGCAAAAAATCATCAGCCTCACTTTTTCTTCCAGAGTCATTAACGTCCAGTGGCAAGACAAAAGTCAAGACAAGTCTTGATGGCCTAAGACTCAATAGATGATTTTGGCATCTTCAATTTCTAACCAAACTCTAAGAACTCCTGCTTCAGCCAACTTCATAATCATTGGAATGAACTATTCTCATTCACTTTCCACCAGGGAGAAGTCTTCATATCATGGGCATAAATATCTCCCTAACTCACCAATGGGCTTGAGGCTCATCTGCTAGCCCACCTGGTTAGATGATTTTACCAGGGTGGGGTCCTCTGCACATACTCTGTGGCTTCTAAGGTGAGAGCTGGGTAAAAGGTGCTAAGAAGCCCTGAGAATTGCTTGGCAAGCCTTCATAATTGGAGGTGCTAGTCCTCCCTTACCATGCCTGGAGGTGGTGAATATCACCCCTAGAAAGAGCACTAGATTTAGAGTAAAAAAATACAAGTTCAAACCTGCTACTTACTACCCTGTATTGTGGGGCAAGTCACAGCTTCTCTTGCCCATAATTTCTTCATAAGAAAAAAATGAGTTGAAACTTAGGAAGACTTATCAACTGATGCAAAGTGTAGTGAGCAAAATGAGAAGAGCAATTTACGTAACAACAATATTGTTAGACAATTTTGAAAGATTTATAAACCCTGATTAACATAATGGTCAACTACAATCCCTTTCCTCAAACAGCTTACAATCTAATGGAAGAAACAACATGTAAACAAATATATGCAAAGCAATTTATGTACAGGATATATAGGAAATCATTATATAGGGAAATCATTGAAATTAAGAGGGGTTAGGGAAGTGTTCCTATAGAAGTTGGAATTTTACTTGGGACTTAAAAGAAGGTAATTAGTATGAATGGAGGAGAGTGTTTCAGGAACAGGGGATGGCCAGAGGTGAAAGATGGAAAGTTTGCTCATGGAACAGTCAGAAAGCCATTGTCACTAGATCAAAAAGTACATGTTAGGGAGTAAGGTATAAGACAACTGGAAAGGTAGAATGGTTTAGGTTATGAAGGGCTTTGAATCCCAAACTTGGACTTTTATATTGTTCCTGAAGGTAATAGAAAGTCACTGGAGTTTATTGAGTAGGAGAGTGACATGATCAGACCTATGTTTTAAGAAAATCACTTGGGCAGCTGAATAGAAAGTGGATTGGAGTAGAAAGAGACTTGAGCCAGGTATACTCACCCAGTCACTGATATTTTACACAAAACCTTCCCTCAAGGAGTTTACAATCTAATAGTGAAGGAATGCAAAATACACAAATAATTATAAGAATGTAAAGGTGCACATCCAGAAAAGTAAAACATTTAAAGAGAGATCATTTTCAGTTAAGAAAAGGAGGAGTAAGAGAAGATGTAAGAGAATGAGGGATCCACTGGAGACAATAGCTGAATTTGGCCTTGAAGGAAGGGAACAATGTCAACAAATAAAGATGAAAGGAAAAGGAAAAGTCTAATATTCTAGTGACAAAGTGTGAGCAAAGCAAACTGTGGTAAATGGCAATAAGATGGAAATGGAGATTGGTCTAACTTGACTAGAATGTAGAATATAGAGGGAAGGGAGAGAGATCCCATGAAGTTCTATTAAAAAGATCAATTGAAGAAATGAATAAAACATTTACTAAATGCCTGCTATTTGTAAAACATTGTGTTAAGCACTGGGGATACAAATAGAAAAAGTAAGAAAGTTACTGCTATCAAGGAAATTATATTCTAGTGAAGGAAATAATATATGTGAAAAGTTTCAGAAGAAAATTAGAAAGAAAGGTCCTATGTTTTCTTAGAGTATAGTGAAAAAATGCAGATGTCAATTCAGGAAAATATGTTAAAAGGTTGTTTGTTTTTTTTAACGAAGTGATTAGTAATAAAGGCAACATTTAGATGTTTGCTATGAAGTAAAAAGACAAGCTCTTCCAAAGGTAGATACAATAGAATTGGCAGGGATTGAATTTTAAGGTGTGGGGAAAAAGAAGACATGTTTCCAGTTGGCAAATCATGATGCCTAGTATGGCAATGCTATCAACAAAAATAGAAAAGCTGAGGAAAAAAGCGGAGGTGGTGGTTGTTTAAGGGAAGAATGAGTAGGTAAAAGATGACAGGCTCGATCTTTGTCTAATATCAAATAAAGAACCAGTCAATTATTGAAAATAAGGAACTATGGGGCAACTGGGTGGCTCAGGGGATTGAGAGCCAGGCCCCAGAGATGGGATATCCTGGATTCAAATCTGGTCTCAGACACTTCCTGGTTGTGTGACCCTGTGCAAGTCACTTGACCCCCGTTTCCTAGCCCTTACCACTCTTCTGCCTTAGAATCAATACAAAGTATTGATTCTAAGATGGAAGTTAAAGATTTTAAAATAATAATAAATTTTATGATAAATTTATTATAGAAGGAAACAGAGGGACATTCAGAAGGAATAGACAAGTAGTTTAGTTTAAAAAATATGTGGGGGGGGGCATCTGGGTAGCTCAGTGAATTGAGAGTCAGGCCTAGAGATGGGAGGTCCTAGGTTCAAATCTTACCTCAGACACTTCCCAGCTATGTGACCCTGGACAAGTCACTTGACCCCCATTGCCCACCCTTACCACTCTTCCACCTATGAGACAATACACAGAAGTTAAGGGTTTAAATTTTTTTAAATAAATAAATAAAAATTAAAAAATATGTGGAAGTATTATAGTCTATTTTTAAAGCAAGTAATAAAAAATGGAGACACAGTGTAATACAATCTCCTCGTATTTTGCTGTATATATGGAAAGGCTTTCTTTTTCTAGTATTTAAGTTTAGAATTTTAAAAGAAAATAAAGAGTATTCAGTGTTCTCTAAAAATATTGAGGGGGGAAAATACAGGTCTGTAAATCATCTGCAAATAGATCAATGAACTCATAGAAGTAGATCAATGAGGAAGAACATATAATGGAGAAAAGAGGGCCAAGGAGAGAACCTTGGGACACCTACATTTAAGAGGCAGAAAAAGGATATATATGAGGATCTAGTAAAAGACATAAAAGGGAGTCATCAGAAAAGAAAAAGAGTCATAAAATTATTGTATCATAGAAACCAAGGGAAGAAAGAGTAACAAGATGGAGATAATTAAGACTGTCATATATTGTAGAAATATCAAGGATGATGATTGAGAAAAAAAGCCAAATTTTTTAAATTAGTTTAATTAGTAACCTTGGAAAAAGTTGTTCCTATATAATATAAATAGAAGAAAGATTTCAGGACATTAGAAATGGAGGTGAGTAGATGTTTTAAAAAATGTATTAAGTGAGTGCAGACTACTCTACCTAAGTGGTGAGAAAAGAGAGATGGGATGATATTTTGAAGGGTGGCGGTAGCAAAACCAAGGTTTGAGGCAGTAGAACTGAGAAATATTGTAACCTGAAGGAAAGGAACCAATAATGAGCTAGAAATTGAAGATGTATATGAGAGAATAGATGATTAATGAAACAGGTCAACAGAAGAGAGGGGAGAAAGACAATTTAACAGATGGAAGAACTAACCATGGCAACAAAGGACACCTCTGTTTTCTAATTTGGAAAGGGAAAGGTTGAATGAGAAAACTAAGAGACAAGTTGATGAAAATTCACATCAGAAACCCTTAACTTGAATAAAGGACTAGGAAAAGTCATCAGCTGAGTGTGAAGGGTTAGAGAGTAGACAGTTCAATGAACAGATTTACTAAGAAAAATTTTTAATTGTAAGGAATAAGATAGCATTGATGAAAGGATTAAAAGACAAAGAAAATTAAAAAGAAGCAACAGTAAAGCCCAGATGAAACTAAGTAGCTTAAAATTTTAGTGAACCCACTCCAGAAGCTTTCATCTACTCAAGGGTAGCCATAGAAGAAGTAAATGGTAACAATTTTCCAAAGCTGAGAGTTAGGGTAGAAATGATAGAAATTCAAGAAGGAAAGAGATTTGAGTGTATAGAAAAGGTACTTGTTGAAATGGCTAATCAGAGAAGTAGGGAAGAACATGAAGTCAGAATAGGATTGAAAGAACAAATAACTGTCTTGATAAGAGCAAAGGAACTGAATGGGAGGAGTAAGTGAGTGGAAGAGGTGGAAGAACAAGAGATTGTGATCCAAAAAAGGACATTCAGCATCTTTTGAAGGAGAGTGCTTTCAACTATTAATAATATTTCTTGACTATTACAATATGTGAAACACTGCAAGTTCCTGAGGGAAACCGAATTACATAAGGCAACCCTTGTTCTCCAGAAGTTTGTAATCAAATAGCAGAGATAACAGAGGTAAGTAAATAACTATTAAGTAGGGAATGGACCTGTGATTTCTTGCTATAAAGAACTCCTAGGTGAAAACATTCCTTCTGTCAATGCAGATCATCACCTTCCTTATAGTTTATACTGTTACAGAGTTGATTAATTCAGTGGTTTCAAACTCACATAGAAAGGATCTTTGTGGGCCTTGTGTTGACTTAGAAAACCAATTATCTATGTTCTATTATATTTTATGTATTTTCTTAAACATTTCCCAATTACATTTCAATTTGGTCCAGAAAAATAATTGTTTGAAAACCCACAAGCTGCAAGTTTGGCAACTCTGGAGTTGATCATTAAAGGTTTAAGCAATTTAACAAAAATCACACAATCAATACATTTCAGAGATAGGACTTGAACCTGTAGGAGCAGAGTAGGAATTGAAACTTCCCTAGGTCATCTTCTTCAAATTCCATTTTCTTTCCATGTTCTTTCCATCATACTGCCTTCCTAAAAGTAGCCCTGACTATATGTGGCTAAAGGAGATAAAGGTGAATGTCATTGGGCTTGAGGAACTGAGACCAAGGAAGAAGACATTTAATCAAGATGGATGCTGCAAGTATAGAAGATGAGTAGAGAAAAGAAATATAAACCAGGTACTAAAGAGATTGTGAAAAAAGTGGAACAGTATCTTAGTGTTTTATAAAGGAGTAGTATGGTTAAATGAAAGCAACAGAGTAATGTTCTGAAAGCTGCAATAGAGATCAAAGAGTATGTTAACCTTTCCTTCAGGCTTTTAAATTAGAGGAGAGGGAAAAGGTGAAGTCTCTTGAGAATTGCAAAATAGGACGGGTGTGGTCTGCTGGTGTTAAAAGAAATACAGGTTTAATTTAAGGCAAAATATGGTAGAGAAAAATATTTAAGATACAGCAATTTATTTATGGGGGCTTACCAGAGCATAATAGATGGATAGGCAGAGATGGTGAGAGGATTGGGTGATAATTGGAATACAATTGGTTTCAAGAGGAAGAAGGATTTGTGCCTAGGGAGAAAGGTGGTGGTGGTCCTTTGTTTTTTAAGAAGATTAATGACATCAAAGGGGTGATGTCTTGAGTTGTAGAGTTGCACAAAGTCATCAGCCTCACTTCTTCCAGGATCAAACATGAGGAACAATCCCACCTAGGGAGGTAATCCTTGAATAAATGCTATCAATGTAGCCTTAGAATAAACATTATTCTATATCCAATATGTATAAAAATTTATAAAGGACAAATAAAAAGATCATTGAAATTTTACATATTTTACTCAGAAGTAGAAGGGCTAGTAACAGTTTGACATTTATATTCAAGGTCATCTTATGGGAACAAATGTACATATAAAGTCTTACAATAATCAAATACCAGCAGCATGAAAGAACAATTAGCAAATTGTTTAATTTTGGTGACATTTATACACATTTACCTATTTAAACCAACTTCTTACCTTTTCACTAAATTTGTCTAGTACTTATGAATATATGATGATTATATGCTTGAATTATACCTGTTCCCATTACTAGCAGGGACCCAGGCTCTATCAATATTTTCACATGCTGACATTTGCAATCAAGGCATAAGGACTAACTCAAGCCCATAGATCATCATGTTTTATAATAGAAGTATGAATATTGATCTGCTAAGTAGTCTTTTTTACTTCTAGCCATAACTCAGCTATTTAAAGCAATGAAAATGAATTAATGTCAGAAAACCTAGATTTTAGATCTGGCTCTGCCTCTGTCTAGCTATGCGGCCCTGGGCAAATCACAACTCCTCTGAGTCTTAGTTTCCGCATCTATAAAATAAGGGTATCGGGCACATGATCTCTAAACTCCTTTCGTGTTCTAAAATTCTGTTTTTATACACACTGGGTAGCCTGTAACCGAATGGGAATCTTTTAAACTAATAAGTACTAATTTATTTGTCTAGTAGTCCATTCATTCTTCCATAAACTATTGGCCTATTCTAAATAAATCATCCTGATAGTCTGACTTCATTTAAATTTCTCTTGAATCACAAGAAAAGGAGCTAAACACTTTTATCTGATTTCCCTAAGTCCAAAAAAAGCCCTCCTTTTCTTCTGTCTTCCTTTCTTTCTTTTTATGGGGAGTATGGCTCTCCACTTTATAAGAAGAATGATCATTTACAGAACTGAAAGCTATTCATTTTAATTTTGAGCCTGAATTTTGAAGAAGGTTTGTAGGTGTGAAACAAGAGAAGATAAATTGAAAATTGGAGATAAAAAGAAAATAAATACTAGATTTTAGTGGGATCTAATTGTTTTCCACATATCATGGTAACAGCTATTATCTTTCTTTCTAAATTTATGTCATCTGTGCATTTATCTATATTCCTATTTGTCTATCATCTATCTGTCTTCCACCTGCCTGTTAGTGTCTATTTATTTGGCATAGTGAGTTGAGCTGTCTTTGTCTGCAGAGAAGAAAAGAAGAAAAAAATGATGAAAAGTCTTGGTGTAACATGAATAGCAATGAGGTGAAGCTAATGCCTGATGTGCGTATGAATCCTGTAAATGAAGTGGCCCTTGAATTAAATTAATTTAAAATCTGGCAAATATTACTCGGCATGTTTGTCAATGTGCTGTATAATTATTAATTTGTTCATTGAAGCAACTGTATAAATAAATAGAGAGCCGAATGCCATGATTAAGCTAGCATTGAAAATCCAGGGTCCGGGAGCTTTACAATACAGGGATCTAAATAGCTTTCCTGGGTCCGACTTTTACATCTCCACATAAATCCACACGTCTAGAACAGCAAATTAATTGGCACACATTTAGATGCCAACAGGGCTTTTGTATTCTCAGTGCACATTTTGTCTTCTCAGAGTGAGATGTTAGTAATGGGGGTTTTAATATTACCCCTAGGGGAGCACCAGAAAATCTTAACAATTTCCTTCACTAGAGTATTTTCATTAGAGCTAAATGCTGTGCAATTTACATTTGAAATCAGGTGTAGGGGTGAGCATAATGTGACAAGACATGTTGCCGTGTTACTTTTTTTTTGTTCAAATGTTCCTTATTTACTGCCATAGAGTCTCAGAAGGAAAGCATGCAAGTCAAAAAATGAAATATCTCTCCATTTCTTTTCTGTCCTTTTCAATTGAATTGCTTGGGGGTTTTCAGAAAGTTAAACTGAATTTGATTCAAGCAGAAATTTAAAATATCTTTCTTGCATACAAAAAAAGCATTTCAAAAATGCAATGTATATAAAACAGAATTAAACCCAATACCACCTGTGAGTAATAATGCAAATTTTCTACAGGAGGAACTAAAAACCTATAAGGAAATAAGTTATGGACTAGTGAAGACATTTGATTTCAGAGATTATGATTACATAGCTGACTAAATTAAGTTATTTACAAGGTCACCTTATGAGAAACGTATTTCCAGCTGAGAACAAAAAATATCTAATGTCAGTAAAATGAAAGAGCAATTAGAAAATTCATCAGAGTCCTATTTATACCAACCTCTCAGTCTGAATTACCTAAAAAAAAAATTATCCTACCTTCTATGCTCTCGAGTGCTAAACAGCAAGTAGAATTAATATTTTTGATATATGTGTAAGAGTGAACTCTGACTAATGTCTACAGTAGGGAAGAATAATTAGCACAAGTGTAAATTACTATCGTACAAGATAATCATTTGTTAAAGTCAAACCTTATGCCTTGACAATGTAAAAACCATTAAAGGGGTTAGTCAAGTCTGAATCCATTCTGTGGAAAAACTAAAATTCACACCAGCTAGTAGAAATTCAATATATTTTCATGTACTTGTGGCCACTAATGGCATTATTCAAGGCAGAGCACCTTATCTTTTTAAATTGTCAGACTTAAAGAGAGAAGTGTAAATAAAGATTTCTTCTTTAATGAATGTTAACAAGTATGGGAAGTGATGAATAAATGCTGTTGACTGACTATGACAAATGCAATAAAAGCCATTGAAAAGCCTACAAGTTAGATGGAATAAAGGTGTCGCAAGACCAGAAAGTCAGTTAATTAAATGTGATGTTTATTTGTTTGGATTTTCAGAGATAATATCCAGTGACTATTAGCTCTTGGGTATTTCGCTTTAAATGAGGGTCAATGAATAGTAGTGTCGCATCCAATCACTAGGTGATGATCATAGCTGGTTCAGAGATAATAAATCATTATCAGAGGTTCAAAGCTTTAGTGAAGCAAGAGAGTTCAACCAAAGCAGAAACAAAGATCAATGATTCAGAGTTGGGTCAAAAAATTGAAGAAAGCACCAGAAAAAGATGTTGATGCCAAGCTAAAGAGAGGTCCCTAAATTGTGGACAATGTCACCTGTATGGTCAATTTAATTCCAAGAAAGATTTGGGATTATTTGGTCCTACTTGTTTCCCTGGATAGAATCAGTGGGTCATGGATAATAGTTGAAGTCTAGTGAGAAATATACTTAATTATATTCAATTGTTTATTCAATTATTCTTCTTTGTTTATTATCAACTTAATAATAACAGCTAATAGTTATATAGTGCATAATATGTGCCAGGCATTTTGCTATTCACTTTACCATTATCTCTTTTGGCCTTTACAAGAACCCTGGGAGGTAGGTACAACTATTATTCCCATTTTTACAGTTGAGGATCCTGAGGCAAAAAGAGGTTAAGTGACTTACTCAGGGTCACAAAGCCAGCCAGTAAGTATCTGAGTCTAGATTCAGGTCTTCTGGACTGGTCAAGTACTCTATCCATTGTGCCACTTAATTTATTGATGGCTATCTTAAATAGTTCATATTTGTGCTGTTTTAATAAAGGTCTGTTTTTGTTGAAATAATCACAATTGAGTTCATCTCATTCAGTTCTTATGGTTAGGAAAAGTTTACATTTTTAGGCCAAGATGCCCAAACCAACCTAACACCTATATGTATTTCAATGACTAACAAGTCTTTGTTTCATTGAAACACAAAGGAATGTGGAATATATGCATTCAAGGTTAAACAGATATTATGTAAGCATTGTCAAATCTGTTGCTAACTACTGTCAGCTATAATTTTAGCAATGGGGACCTCCCCACTTGCAAGAGACCCTGGAACAGTGGTTGAAGAATGGGGAGATAGATGGATAATCCTCCATCTGGTAGCTTCCTATTTTAACCAATTATCTTTCTAACTGGATTCTAAGCTGTCACTTCTACATTTCAAGGATTGCAACTACTGTCAATGTTCTCTAAATTCAGAATTCTATAAATTTTGTACTTCCTAAATTAAACACCTTGGGATAAAGTTTCATTTGCCCTATCCTAGCTACAACATTGCTACCTTCCTACAAGTACCCAGTTCTCTGGCCAAACCATACTGCTCACTGTTTTCTGAAGACATTTTCTATCTATGTTTCCTTTGTTCATGCTCTTTCTCTGGTATAGAATGGTCTGAGCAACACATCAGAATTCTATCTTTCTTTGAAGGTTGATCAAAATGGAATGTTTCCCGTGGATTCTTCCCTGTCCATGCTAGGTAGAAACAATCTCTCTCTCCTTTTGTCCTTTGCAGCATTCATTGCACTCACAACATACTGTCTTATAATAAAATTATTCACGAATGGGTCACATCCCCTAAAAGACTAGCTTCAGAAATTTAGGATCCATGTCTTATTTACCCTTGTATCCTCAGGGTCTAGCACAGAAACTAGCTTTGTACATCATATGCCTTTTGAACAAATAAATAATGGTCCTGGGGATTTTCCCATTGGTGTTTCCAGTGTCTCTTCCCTCACTGGCAACTGTTACTTCTGCTGATGTTCCATCCTTGCTTTTAATCTGCTGTCTATTAGAAATGAGAATGAAGTGATTGTTGTTAGAGTTGAAATAAATCTTCAAGCTAGTTCAATTAATAACACTGACTTAAACCCACAGAGCTAAGTCACTGACTTTAATGAAAGTGACTGTACTCCTTTCCTATAGTTAGAGCAAAGTACATGGACTTTTGAATAGCTGTTTTTCTCTCCTCGTAGACTTTTTCATGTATAGCTATGTTCTAGGTCTTCCAGAAACCTAGTGGCATAGAAAATGGGTCATTACTATAACTCTAAGACAAAGCATTAAATGAGATAATCAACTTTTTCACATAAAATCATAAGTAACAATCAAACCAGAGGGTAAGATAACAATAATGAGAAAAGGAAAACTATTCACTTGTCATTTTGCATGTGGAACTGATCTCTAAATAAACTCCTTTTCAGCTTTGTCTTGGATACGTCTATATTTCAGAATATAGGAACAAATTATATAGACAATAGCCCCCTCTGCACTAGTGCCCCACTTTATTATTAGCAACATTATTAGATTTTGAAGATTCCAAGGCAAAGGGTCAGAATGACTAGGAACGAGGTTGTTCCTAGGCAAAACTGTCAAGACATCAAAGTTTACCTTAACCACCTTCATAGTTCCCTTTCTGTGTATCTTTCCTCTTCCCTAGCATTGTCTCTGTAACCTCTTTACATATACCCATTGCTTTCATGGCCTCTCTATGTTGTCCCTCAGGAATGATACCGGGTCAGATTGGAATGATGAGAATTTTTTCCCCAGCCTCTATCCTTTCCTTATTCTAATACCTGTTGTCTTCTATTTCTCCACTTTGCCTCTATCCCACTACCAAATAAGCATCCAGCATCTTGACATGCTCTCTCCTGTCTTTCTCATATAAATTTCTTCCTAGTACCATCTTTTTCACTAAGACATAAATCATTAATAAGAGCTTAATGTGTCACTATTCATAGAAGTATCTTCATTTTAACCAGGAGCAATCAACCATACGACAAGCATGAATGAAGAGCCTTCTGTGTGCCACACACTATTCTGAGGGCTAAGAATACATTAAACAGCCTCTGCACTCAAAGAACTTAAATTCTAACAAAAGAGAGAAACATGAGCATTTATATACCAAATTAATACAAGGTGATTTTGTGGAGGGAGTGTTAGCAACTAGGGAAAAAGGGATCCACAAAAGCCTGGTGTAGGAAGTAGTACTTGAACTGATACAAATGCATTTTAAGGTTCCAGCCTCCCCATCCCACCCTCGAGATCCCAAAATCATGCTATATACTTATCATGTTACATATTTATTAAGCCAAAGCATACTAAGCCCTGTATCTAAGGGTTCTTTATGATTGCCATAGAAAGTCAATGGGAAATTGGGCAAAAAGTATTTTGGAAAACTTAAAATACTATTTAAATGTGATTGCTTCTAATAGTAATGATTGATGATGACGATGATAATGATGCATTTCCCAGCTGATGTGACTTTCTACTTTGGACTTACCTGGGCATGAAAATGCCTTTGGAAATCACCGGTCCCCTTATTTCTTGTTCGGCTATAGCTTTAAATTCATTTATTTATTTTAACACATTTTGATTAACTATTATATCCAAAGTAAAATGCTGGGAAGTGATGACCCTAGACTTGTTGTTCACATTCTTAATCAGCCAAATAGGAGGTGCTCATCCTGCTACTAAGCCCTGAATTCAGTGCTCACAGCTAAAAGTGAAAGGTCAAGGGTATTCATGTAGGAAATGAAGAGTGTGACTGAAAACTGCAAGCATATCAGGAGTTTAGGATTAAGAAAATAAGATGTTCTGTGCTGTCAACTCGAGCTGTCAATCAACACCCATTATTACCCCATCCATTTGACATGAGATCGATAGTATAACTACTTTCTGATGTCAGATCAATGGTATGACAAAGTTTGGGAGTGACAGCTAAACAATAGCATCAGCCTGAGGTATGTGAATGTTATTACCAAGAATATCAACTCAAGTTAAAATAATAAACCACTGTCTTCAAAGTGTTGTGAAAGGAATGTGGAAATTCCCTGAAATTTTCAGTGCTCCCACTTGCTTAGATAGAAGGGATAAAAGATGTTTTTATTTCTTAGTTTTGCAAAGTATCTATTCAACAACTGAGTTCATGAACAAGCTGCAGAAAAATGCAGAGCCCATGGAGCTTGCAAAAAAAAGATCTCAAAGAAGAAAAGGCGAGAGCTTCTTGTTACTGTTCAACATTGAGAAGTAAGAAGCAATCTAACCAGTGCTACACTGAGGGGGGACCTTTGCTTTTCCTGAATGCAATAACATATCTCAGGATGGGGCCCAAGACACCTCAAAATCAGTCTAGCATATAGGAAATGTAAGATTGTTTTGGGTATTGTCTTTGTATTCCAAATGTCTTTAAAAGTTCCTTACACATAGTAGATGTTTAGTAAATGCTCATTGGATTGGATTAATTTGGATTGGAGTAGTCCAAAGAAGAAATCAGCTATTTCAGAGGGCAGGAAATCCCTCCTCACTAGAGCTCTTCCAACAAAGGTTGAATAATCATTTGTCAGAGACTTTTGTTCAGGTTAGATTAGAGATGCTTGGCCATCATTCCTAACTCTGAAAAGTTGTGATTCTGAGCTATCCAAAAGTTGCTTGGGTTCCATGAAAAATGACAAACAGGATAATGATTTTTAAAAAAGTTAAGGAACTTGTGCAAATTGAAGCATACCAGCTTTCACTTCATTTCCTTTATGAATTTTTTCTGATATAAGCAATATGTGTCTTCTTTCACAAATATGAACATGGAAATACATATTACATGATATCACATGTACAACATATCATATTGCCTGTCATTCAGAGGGGAGAGAAGAAGAAAGGGAGAGAAAAAATGAGAAATAAATCACAAAGTGTCAAAAAACATTTATTAAAAATTGTGTCTTCACATAATCTAAAAAAATGGAATTTTTAAAAAATAAAAAAGTAACAGGTTGACTCAGAAAATAATAAAGTTCTTACTGGAAGTCTTGTAGAAGATGGCAATTTGTTGTGAATTTTGTGACAGATGGATAAATTGTAGTACATGGATAAAATTGAATATAACTTGACTTTTAGACCTGACAAACATGATGACTACAGAGAAATATGCAAAGACTTCTATAAACTGATGCAAAATAATGCAGAGCAAGGAAAACAATATGTACACTGATTACAGCAATCTTAATAGAAAGAGCAAAACTATCTAAACTAAATATGAAATTATAAAGAAAAGGCTTATCCATAAAGAAGATATATGAAAAGACACCTCCCCTGGTCTGAATGCTTTGTTGAGGTTGGGATCTATGGGTATGGAACAATACATATAACATCAAGATTTTGTCTCTTTTTTTTCTCTTCTTCCTCTTTAAATACTTTGCTCTAGGGGATGATTCTCTGGGAGAAAGAGAAAAAGGAAAAGAGAGGAAATGTAGCCAATTTAAAAATAAAAGATATCCCAAAAATGTATTTTAAAATAATTATGCTGCAGGATTTCCATGAGATTCTTTGATTCTATGTATCCAGTGTGATTCCAGAATTTCTACTCTAAAACTGAAATCCTGAAAGATTAGTGAGTGACAGAGCCAAGATTCAAATCCTGATTTTCCATTCTAAATTCAGTTGCTCTTTCCACTAAACCACACTGCCTCTGAAAAGGTATTTTAAAGGACATAACCTACTAGGTCTGAAATCACCTTTTTCCCAATGAACAGAACTCAGCTTATCTCCCTATCATATATTCATCAAGTCATTACAGGTCAACACACCACTTCAGCCTTTTAGGCCCTGCCAACTATGTGTAATCACTGAAATGTTCAGCAAAATAGGAGAGAGATTCTAAGTCAATTTAAGGGCAGTGTAATAGATATGAGAGGTATTAGGAACAGTTGTGGGAGGCTTTTTATTCTGATTTAAGGTGTCGGGGAGTATTTCAAAAAGAGTGCACATCCTAGCCACACAATCATAGTAGCTGAAAGGTAGATAATGATGAGCATAAACCACCCCCCACTCTTTTCCCCTCTATTTGTATGCCTTTACATTTATTCTTACCAAGAAGCAGTTTCACTTAGTTTTTAACAGCCCAAGTGCCACTTTGTCATCAAGCAGAGATTCCACCGAAGAACTGAGCATTACTTAAAATGTAATGAGGAGTGTAGGAGACGGTGACTGCCAAGAAACAACTCAACAAAAATGACTCAATAAAGTTTCCATCACCAGCTGTTACATGGGATACATTAATGTTCTACAAATTGCATCTTGGTAGATAGTATTCCTTGCAATTAAATCAAAAGCAGAGAGAAGTTCCTGGAAGAAAGGTAGGCTGACCTGGATGATGGGATCATTTGGCTTGATAGCCAGTGCAGAAAGATACATCAGATAGAAAGGAGAATGTGGATCCCATCAGAAGCTAGTTTCTATTTCAGAAGAAAAGAGAAGCTCTTGCAGCCAGGGAGTGAGCTATCCCCGCTAGGAGGAGTGAGGAAACCCTTTGTATTAGACAATGGCTCATAATTACATCAGGCAATTAGGGGGAAAGTGGTCATTATAATGACAACACAGGTGTCACAAAGAATCCCTGGAGAGATAGAATACCTAACCCAGTTAGAGAAAGCTGGTTTCTCTTTCCCAAAAGAAAATGGGGGGAAAAATCATTTCTCAAGAACCCTATTTCTACTTCCATTTTATTCCCAATATGCTTATTCTCTCTCATTCTCTCTCTCTCTCTCTCTCTCTCTCTCTCTCTCTCTCTCTCTCTCTCTCTCCTCTCTTCCTCTCTTAAACAAAATTTATTAGACTGATTAAATCTATCTGAGGCTGGTCTGGGGCACAGTTTTGGTCCACACTAAACCATAAAACAACTGAATTCAGAAGAGCAATGATTCAAGTGTTTCTATCTATACCAACTGCAACTTCCCAACCATCTCTTTGTCATGCTGCTTACAATAGAGTCATTATCCTTTTCTCTCTCCCACAGAAAGCTTGAAGTTTGTTGNATGACAACACAGGTGTCACAAAGAATCCCTGGAGAGATAGAATACCTAACCCAGTTAGAGAAAGCTGGTTTCTCTTTCCCAAAAGAAAATGGGGGGAAAAATCATTTCTCAAGAACCCTATTTCTACTTCCATTTTATTCCCAATATGCTTATTCTCTCTCATGCTCTCTCTCTCTCTCTCTCTCTCTCTCTCTCTCTCTCTCTCTCTCTCTCTCCTCTCTTCCTCTCTTAAACAAAATTTATTAGACTGATTAAATCTATCTGAGGCTGGTCTGGGGCACAGTTTTGGTCCACACTAAACCATAAAACAACTGAATTCAGAAGAGCAATGATTCAAGTGTTTCTATCTATACCAACTGCAACTTCCCAACCATCTCTTTGTCATGCTGCTTACAATAGAGTCATTATCCTTTTCTCTCTCCCACAGAAAGCTTGAAGTTTGTTGAGTCCCTGATAGGTGACCACTGACAGAAGAGTCTTTCCATGATCTTGCAAGGGAGCCAGGCTGCCACACCATGTGGCTGTAGGGTATCACACTTTTCCTTCCTCGATTCCCACTTATTTATTGTGTTCCATCATTAAAATGAAAGCTTCTTGAAGGCAGACTGCCTTGCTTCTTTATACAGTATTTATATCCCCAGCACTTAGCACCTGGAATATAGGAAATACTTAACAAATACTCTATCTACCTCCTATCACTCAGTTCTATCAGCACTACCAATGACAAATCATGGCCCCGTCCATCTCTGATTTCATATTTCCCTTTTTCATGATGAAATTTGAGCTGTTTTGTCAAATGACATCAAGTAACATTAGACAAGTCTCCAATGGAGGCTTAGCAACATCCTTCTCTTGGACCTGGAAAAGAATAAAAAGTACCAGCTGCCCAATCGACCATCTGGTATAGGTCTCATTACCTTCAGGAAGTTAATCCCTGGCTTCAAGTGGAAATTAAATGATACCATGGAGACCCAAGAATTGGCCCAGAGTTTCAGGAAGGATTGCACCCCTTGGGTTTTAGATGAGCCATGTAAATGGAGCAATGCCTCTATTCAGTAAGTGTCTATCCTGTCAGAATTTGTGATTGAGAGCTGATTAAACAGGTGAGCAAATTTCAGGAAGCTAATATGTCCCATCTAATCAAGGCTAAGTGTTCTTTCTTTGCCCAAGCCCTCTTATTGGAATGAGTACCACATGGTAATGGGTAAATAATTCTTCGAGGTTGTTTGAGATTCAGATCCTTAAGTAAGTTATCTAGTGTTCATATCATCTAAAGGAGAAGTTATCATGCATGCCTCAAGATGAATGTCACCACAAGAATTAATTACAGCTATACCTCATTATTCAGAAACTCAATATTGCAAAATGGCCTATTACAGTATTTATAAATCAAGAGTGAAATTCACTATACATGATCTTAAAATTCACTATACAGAATGTTAAAAGTTCCTCTGTCCCCATGTTTTGAAAAATATAATTCTACATATCTCTCTATTTATGGATCCATTTGACATCCAATTTAACAAACATTTATAAAGGCCTACAATGTAAAAGGTACTGTACAAAGCACTGAGTTTTAAACACAGGGTTTGGGGGAGAAACTGGTCTTAATCTCAAGAAGTACACATTTTCATAACACGTAGATACAAATAAATACAAGAAGGGAGAAAACATTAAGAATGGAGGGAAATTTTTTTTTAAAAAAGGCTATATACCTTCTACTATTCCATAACTATTTCTCCTTTCAATTTATATCAACCTTTTTATTCCTTGCAACCAGCAATTTCCACAAAATATCCCAAAATTCCATATAAAATATATCCTGACTAAAGACTTGCAAGCTATCATAATATTAGAATATTGAGGGTGATCAATAATAAAGGCTAAGGGAATTTTTTTAGTTCTAGATATTAGGTTCATAATTCTGGAAGCTCTGAGCTCTCCTAGACCTGATTGAATCTTGAAGGAGTCTAAAAAATAATTCTAGAGCTCATTTTGCTCTACCACCAACAATATACCACCACCAAAATCTCTCTGGGAATGTCAAAATCTGACATCTTTTTCAAAAGCCCATGTCCCTTAAAGCAACCGTGGTTATTAAAGCATTAACTCAGATATTTAAAGGTCCTGAAAATTATATGCATTTCCTTAAATTTAAGAATTCTTCCCAAAAATAACTAAAACCACAACCTATCCATTCCTACCTATCCTTTATAAACTCTTGTCCATGTCCTCATTTGCCACAGAGGGTCCCCCCAACATTCCAGAGACGTTTGTGAGAATGCAAATAGAGCCGTCCTAGCTGTCTATCAACCCTTCACTCTTAACATTTGACAAGTTAATTTTTGTTCCTACTTTTCCTGAAAGGAATTTACCCACTGTCTTCCTTCTGTTCAAATCAAGGCCCAAATTACTGTCTATCTGTACTGTGTGATCCCAAAGAAACATCCCAATTTTGAAAAAAATATAGTTTTTCCATCAAAATGAAAATAATATGGACAACAGATATTCTTCATCCACTTAGTCTTTCCTATGTGGATGGTCAAAAGAAATTATTTTGCAACATCTTAAATTAAAAATACAAATTACAAATCTTTCAGTGTTTCAGGGCTTCTTGTGACCAGCACAATGTCTTCCTCAGTCAGGAGCATTTGAAAGACATCATTGTCTGCAGAGAAACCCTCTTCAGCTTGGAAAACTCTCTTCAACTTGAACTCTTCTCTGGCTATCGTCCATCACCATGGTGCATGCTTCTGTTAAGCATTCATCATATAGTTTCATTCCTTAACGTTATGTTTCTGATTAGAAACATAACAGAGTTGTTTCTGTTGTTATGTATTTCAAGGAATCTTGAGTGACTTTGATGTATGGATGAGAGACACTTTATTATAAAATAGCTGTTAAGGTGATATATTGCTTCATCAAATCAAATGTTCTATTATAATCAACGAAGAATAAGTACAATGGTATCTTTTGTTCCCTACATTTCAATCAATTGCAAAATAAGAACGTGATTCATTATTGAATATAGTTTGCAAATGTCTGCCTAATCTCCACTAACACTGGCATTGAGTATGTCCTCAATTCATATGAAGGTAATTTGCTTAAATATTTGTCTAGTGGGTGATAGATCAGCTGTTGTGGATGCTTTTAGTTGTTTTTTTTTTTTAATTAATACGATAAGATTTTTTTTCCATATCTTTGGAGTCTTCTTCTCCTTCAGAAACATTGCATCTAAACCCTTCAATGATCTCATAGTTGTATCTCCTCTACCATAGATGTCCTAGATACACATTTGTCCTGAATCATTTGTCTTTCATATTTCACCTTTCTGTTCACTTTCAGGAAGTAACATTCACAATTTATTTTTTCATGATTGTGTAGCTATGTATATTGTTCTCCTAGTTCTACTCATTTCACTATTATCTCCTGTAGTTTTTTCCTTGTTTAAAAATCAGTCTGTTAATCACTTCTTATGGAACAGTAGTATTCCATCACAAATATATACCACAATTTGTTTAACCATTGACAAGCAATTGATTGGCATCCCTCAGGTTCCAATTCTTTGCCACCACAAAAATTATAAATATTTTCGAACATATGGGTTCTTCTCCTCTTTCCCTGATCTCCATGGGAAACATACCTAGCAATAATATTGCTGGGTCTAAGGTCATAGTTTTATAACTTTCTGGGTGCAATTGCTCTCCAAAATAGATCAGTTCACAGCTCCAGCGCATTAGTGTCTCCATCTTCCACATCCCCTCCAATACTTGTCACTTTGACCTTTTGTCATTTTAGCCAATCTGATGAATATGAGGTGATATTTTAGAATTGTTTTGACTTACATTTCTCTAATCCAGTGACGGGCAACCTTTTGAGTTTGGTGTGTCAAAATTTGCCAAAAAACTGAGTATAACTCAGGTGGTGTGTCACTTCAAGAAAAAAACCATAATTTCACGATATTTATAGTTTAAATAACATAATTCTCTGTATGCGGCCACATGCAGCCGCATGTCATCGAAAATGGCTACCTATGTCAGTGCTGACATGCATATCATAGGTTTGCCATCTGGGCTCTAATCAGTAGTGATTTAGAGAATTTTTTTCATATACTCATATATGGCTTCTGTTTCTTCATACAAAAATTGGCTGTTCATATCTTTTGCCCATTTATCAATTGGGAGATGTCTCATATTCTTATAAATTTGTCAAAGTTCTCTACATATTTTAGATATGAGACCACCTTCTGAGAGATGTCAATAAAATTTTTTTCCAGTTTCTGCTTTCCTTCTGATCTTGGCAGCATTTATTATATTTGTACAAAATCTTTTCAATTTAATATACTCAAAATTATTCATTTTACATTTCACAGTTCTCTCCATCTCTTGTTGACCCATAAATTCCTCTCCTATCCATAAAGATGAAAGGTAGTATGTTCCTTGTACTTCTAATTTACTTATGGCATCTCCTTTCATGTCTAGATCATTTTGATCTTATCTTAGTTAATGGTGTAAGATATTCATCTATACCTAGTTTCTGCCAGAAATTGTTTATCTAACTGATTTCTTATCACAAAAATCTGGATCTCTGATTTTGTCAGCTACAAGATTACTATAATCTTTTAATGCCATTGTTGTATGTCTGTTCTGTTCCACTAATCTACCTTTCTCTTTCTTAGCCAGTATCAGACAATTTAAATAATCACTGCTTTATAATATAATTTAAAGTCTGATACTGCTACACTTCCTTTATGGCTTTTTAAAAATTAGTTCCTTTAGTATTCTTGATCTTTTATTCTTCCAAACAAATTTCATCTTTTTTTCTAAGTTGATAAAAATCTTTTTGGTAATAATTTGGTAATTTGGTAAATTTGGGGGATTACCCAATAAATAAATTGGTTTAGGTAGGATAGTCATTTTAATTACATTAATCTGGTTTATCCATGAACAATTTATATTTCCTTAGTTATTTCAATCTGACTTTTTATAAAGTTTTTGTAAACATTGTATAAAAAGTGTTTTGTAATATGTTCATGTAATTCCTGTATTTGTTTTGGCAGATATTTTATTCTATTTGTGGTTATTTTAAATGGAGTATCTCTATCTTTTCTTGTAGGTCTTTGTCATTAAAATACTAAAATGCTGATTATTTATATGGTTTTATTTTATATGCTGATATTTTGCTAAAATTATTAAAAATTTCAAAAAACTTTTTAATTTAATTTCTGGAATTTCCACATATACCATTGTGTTATCAGCAAAAAGAGATAGCTTTATTATATCTTTGCCCATTCTGATTCCCTATTTATCTCTTTAAATTATATCTATTTTTGCTTTAAATTTGTCAGAGTTCATGATTGCCACCCTTACATTCTTCGTATCAGCTAAGTTAGAGTATATTCTGCTATAGCCCTTCATTTTTATTCCATATGTGTCTCTCATTTTTAAGTGTATTTCTTATAAATAACTTATTGGTGGGTTTTGGTTTTTGATCCACTCTGCTATCTCTTTTCATTTTATGGGTGAATTCATCCCATTCACATTCAATGTCATAATTACTCATTGTGTATTTCCTTCCATCCTTTTTTCTCTCGATGTTTGTCCTCTTTCTTTCTTTTGCTGTATCCCTCCTCAGATGTCCAATTTCTTCTGTCCACCATCTATCCAATTTATACTCCTTCTCAGAAATCTTCCCTTATCCTCTCCCTTTGCCCTCCTAGTTCCAAACTGACCCACTTTTCTGGGAGTCCCTCCCTTCTTTTTTCCCCACCCTTACCTTTTAGTTCCTATTCTATCTTCCTTTCCAAAAGTCCCTACCTTATCTCTGCTACAATATCTTCTATTTCTTGTTATGGGTTTGGTTCTAAAAAAATCCCTCGCCTATCTCCTCCTAAAGGTTCCTCCCTTTTCCCCTCAAGATTCCTCCCACCACCACCATTTCTTGATATGTACTACTTTCTCAGTATCCTTCCCTTTTCTTTTGCCCTCCTTCCTCTCAATCTATTCCTCTTCTTATTCCTTGAGTCCCTTAAAGGGCTTTCCTTTGGTTGGTCCCTCCCTTGTCCTATTTACCCTTCTAATTGTGCATGTTGTTCTCTCTTTATCCCTGATATGATGGGAGTAGGGTTCTTATATTATCATCCCTCCTCCCTTCTCTATCACAGTTCTTCCACTCATTGTTTCTCCATATAATATCACCATTCTGCCCTACCTCCTCCTCTACTGTTTCAGCTCATCCCATTGCATTTATCTTGACCTCAAAGTTTCTATCCATACATGCCCCTTAAAAATACCCAGGCAATAATAATCATCCATACAAAAATCAGTTTGACCTTTTGGGTTGCTTATCATTAGTCTTTCATCATTACCTTTGTATGCTTCTTATAGGTCAAATTTTTGCTGAGTTCTGGATTTTCCCCAGGAATAGTTGAAATTCATTTAGTTCCTTAAATATCCATTTTTTACCTTTTATAATTATGCTTAGTTTTGCTGGATATGTTATTCTTGTTTGTAAACCCAGTTATTTTGCTCTACAAAATGCTGTATTCCATGTCCTATGTTCTTTTAATATTGCAGATGCTAGGTCTTGTGTTATTCTAATTTAGCTCCATAGTATTTAAATTGTTCTTCTTCTTAGTGCTTGTACTATTTTTTTCCTTGATCTAAGAATTATGGAACTTTGTGATGTTGTTTATGTACATTTTTACCGTTAGGTATCTTTGAGATGATGATTGGTGGATTCTATTTTACCCTCTGGTTCTAGAATTTCTGGAAAGTTTTCCTTGCTAATTGCTATTCACAACTTTGTAATGAACGTTTGCCCTATGGTTTCTCTTCTGTTCCATACCTGAGAGATACAAAAGGCCAAATTCTTCAAAACTGTCCATATCCTTTCAATATTAGTTCCTGCATTTACACCCCTGCATTCAGTATTGATCTCTATATTTGTTCTACAAACTTACTAAGAATTTCACTTTCCTTTAGATTTTTTAAGTTATTGTAGCAAAGGCAAAAAAAAAAAACAGTCCTAGATGTTTTCCACTAGTATTTTATGACTTGCTTCATGATGGGCATCATGAAATTCAGTTATTTAATTATGCATTTTTAATGTCTGCCACTATTGGTGCTATGATCTATGGTCACAATGGGTCATAGATTATTTGGACATAGGACTGGAATGTAAAAGAGAAGTCTTTGTTCTCTTTGAGTTTACACTTGTGAAAGGGAATCCTTTATTCTCTTTGCCTAGTTGGAACTAACATTTTGGTTAACAATAACTGAAGACTTCTGGTTAAGATGGCGGCAGAGTAAGGAGCAGCTGCTCGATCTCTCCTAACCAAAGCATACAGGACTCCTCAAGGGGACATAAAAATGAACCCAGATGAACGAAGGAACCCCACAACAGGGCGCAGCGTTGAAAGTACTCAGAATCGGGGCATTTCCACACTATAAAGGGGTGAAACAGCTCTCACTAAAACACGAGAGGAAGAAGCCCCTCCACCCCACACACACACCACGCACAACGCCAAGGCCAATGCACAAGAGTGAAAACAGGATTGGGGCAACCAGTAAATCACTAGCAGCCCCAGGGCTTGTACCTGTGAGCTGCCAGACATGGGACCCCAAATGGCTGGGGGGATGCACAGACTTTCCCAAGCATATACATGGGTGAAGGCTCTGCCCCAGGCGTGAAGAAAGATTGCTAATGCAGGGACTTTCCACAGCGTCTTGCACGGGTGAAGGCTCTGCCCCAGGCGCGAATAAAGATCTATAAAGCAGGGACTTTCCCCGAGTGTATGCGCGGGTGAAGGCAGTGCCCTAGGAGTGAATAAAGATTTCCAGTGCAGGCTAGGACATCGAGTGAGGACCCAGTGCAGATGGGAGCGTGGCTGTGGAAGCAGCCCCCAAGACCACTGAAGGAGCCTCAGGCAGAGGGGCAGACCGGGGACTACCAGGAGGCCTGACCACGAGGACAAGAAGACCAGAGCCATTAGAAGCTTAGAAAGCGCAGGCAGATCCTGAGGGTGAAGACAAAGCTGAAAAGGGGCGGGGCTAATAATGGCAAGCCATAGGGAAGACCAAAAGAAAAAGATTACCAAGAAAAACTCTGGAACACTCAACAACTTTTACACAGAGAAAATCCAGACAACAGAGGAGGACAAACAAATAACCAAACCTCCCCCAAAAAATGAAAGCTGGTCACAAGCTATGGAAGAGTTAAAAAATGAGATGTTGAGGAAGATGGAAGAAATCTGGCAAGAAAATAACAGTTTAAAAGGCAGAATTTCGCAATTGGAAAGTGAGGCAAGTCAACTGAAGACCAGAAATGACCAGAATGAAAAGGAAAACCAAAAGATTATAGCCAAAAACCAAAAGATTATAGCTGAAAACCAAAAGATTATAGCTGAAAACCAGTCCTTAAAGGCTAGAATCAAACAATTAGAAGCCAATGATCTCTCAAAACTAGAAGAACAAATAAAACAAAGTCAAAAGACTGATAAAATAGAAGGAAACATGAAATATCTCAATGAGAAAGTGACAGATCAAGAAAACCGGTCTAGAAGAGACAATTTGAGAATCATTGGTCTTCCAGAAAAGGCAGAAATTAATAGAAACTTGGACTCCATACTAAAAGAAATTATTCAGCAAAATTGCCCTGAAGTCCTACAACAAGAGGGCAATATAGACATTGAAAGGATCCATAGAACACCCACGACATTCGATCCAGATAAGAAAACGCCCAGGAATATAATTGCCAAATTCAAGAGCTTCCAAGTAAAAGAAAAAAAATCTCACAAGAAGCCAGAAAGAGACAATTCAAATATCAAGGAGCACCAATCAGGATCACACAGGATCTGGCAGCCTCCACGCTAAAAGACCGCAAGGCTTGGAATACGATATTCAGAAAGGCAAGAGAGCTGGTCCTTCAGCCACAAATCAACTACCCATCAAAACTGACTATATATTTCCAGGGGAAAGTATGGGCATTCAACAAAATTGAAGAATTCCAAGTTTTTGCACAAAAGAGACCAGGACTAAATGGATAGTTTGATACCCAACCACAAAAATCAAGAGAAACATGAAAAGGTAAATAAGAAACAGAGGGAAAAGAAAGAAAACTCATAATCTTTTAAACTACTCTTTAAGGGCTTAAATAAGATCTAATTATCTGTATTACTAGGTGGAGAAATGCTGTGTATAATTCTCTGTAGTGAACTCTATTTACTATTATAGCAACCAGAAGAATAATTCATAGGGAGAGGACAGGATACTAAATGGTCTAAGAAGACATGGGGGGTGGGAAAGAGGGGGTGAATAGTAGGGGATGCCAAGAAAAATCTGAGTAAATAAGAAAAATAGGATATTCTATTACACACAAAGAGGGCATGGGAAGGGGAGGGGATGAATACTATTATAAGGAGAGGAAGAGAGCATTAAGAGGTAATAATCAAACCTTACTCTCAGTGTAATCAACCTGGAGAGGAAAGAGTAGCTTTATTATCCATTTGGATAAAAAACTCTATCTAACCCTACTGAGAAAGTCAGAAGGGATAAACCAAAGGGAGCAAGGGAGTAGGGAGGTCAAAAAAGGGAGGGGAGAAGAAGGGGGAGTAAATCCATAATAGTGGGAGATCTAAATATTCCTCTTTCAGATCTAGATAAATCAAACCGAAAAATAAATAAGAAAGAGGTAAGAGAGGTGAATGAAGTCCTAGAAAAAATTAGATTTAATTGATATGTGGAGAAAAATAAATAGGGACAAAAAGGAATACACCTTCTTTTCAGCTGCACATGGTACATTTACAAAGATTGACCATGTAATAGGGCATAGAATCATTCCAAACAAATGCAAAAGAGCAGATATAATAAATGTAACCTCAGATCATAATGCAATAAAAATAATAATTAGTAAGGGCACCTGGACAGGCAAATCAAAAACCAATTGGAAATTAAACAATATGATTCTCCAAAACCAGCTAGTCAAAGAAGAAATCATAGAAACAATCAACAATTTCATTGAAGAGAATGACAATGATGAGACATCCTACCAAACTCTGTGGGATGCAGCCAAGGCAGTACTCAGGGGGAAATTTATATCCTTGAGTGCATATATTAACAAATTAAGGAGGGCAGAGATTAATGAATTGGGTATGCAACTCAAAAAATTAGAAAGCAAGTAAATTAAAAACCCCCAGATGAAAACTAAATTAGAAATACTAAAAATTAAGGGAGAAATTAATAAAATTGAAAGTAAAAGAACTATTGAATTAATAAATAAGACTAGAAGCTGGTATTTTGAAAAAACAGATAAAATAGACAAAGTACTGGTCAATCTAATAAAAAAAAGGAAAGAAGAAAACCAAATTGACAGTATCAAAGATGAAAAGGGAGACCTCACCTCTAATGAAGGGGAAATTAAGGCAATCATTAAGAACTATTTCACCCAATTATATGGCAACAAACATAACAATTTAGGAGATATGGATGAATATTTACAAAAATATAACTTGCCTAGATTAACAACAATAACTTAAGTACCCCTGTTTAGTACCTCACTAAATTGTGAAGATAGGATTAACTCTCCTTTGTCTACCTTTTGATTGAATCAGCAAAAGTTTGAACTAGGTAGAGGAGTTGGCAAACCACTTAGAGAATTCATACCCTCAGAAACTCAATTAGCCAGGAATCTGTGAACCTTTTGGATGAGTATTCACATCTCCAGAAGGTAAGAACTGGTTCCCACAAACACTGCCCCCTGGGCAGTGCTAGACAATTTGGAAGCTGTGATTGGCCCCTATGAAAAGGGGAAGAAACAAGAGCCCACCATAAAAGGCTCTGAATTTCTGGAGCTAGGAGAAAGTTGACTCCATAAAGGAAGTCAGCTTCAAAAAGGAGTTGGACTTTAAGAGGTAGGTCAGCTTCAATAAGAAGGTCAGCTCAAGGAAGAAAGTTGGCCTCAGGAATCACTTTCAGCTTGAGTCAGTGTCTTGACCTGCCTCTTGGAGAGAACTTGGGTGAGTGGATAGCTGGTTTTCCCTTCCTGTCTTCTGGAGAGAGTTTAATTCCCATTGAAGGTCAACAAGTCCTGGCTGAGTCAAGCACCTG
Organism: Gracilinanus agilis; assembly: GCF_016433145.1. NCBI lineage: Eukaryota > Metazoa > Chordata > Mammalia > Didelphimorphia > Didelphidae > Gracilinanus > Gracilinanus agilis. The sequence goes on along the minus strand of NC_058132.1, from coordinate 381,684,349 downwards.
AGCAATATTTAGTTAGATAGGCTAAAGTTTTCTCTACTCTTTTGTATTTCTCTTTCCACCTCTTTTGTAAATAAAAGCTATTAAAGTCATTCGACTTTGAGCAATAATACTTTGAATTGGCAACCACCACTATTATTTATGATATTCATATATTTTAGCCAAGCCATTAAAATTTAATCCTTACAGGAGCAAAGATAAAAGTAGAGGTGTAGAGGCTAATCATTACAGACTATACATCAGTAAAACTATGAATAAAAGGTGTGAATGAAAGAGTTCCTCATTTCAGTCAGTCAGTCCATAGAAGTGATATACCAACCATTAGAGCCCAATTATATAGGTCAAAGACAGGTAGGAAAGTCAAAGACAAAAACTAGATGCATGAATAGGAACCAGAAAGACTAAAGAAGCAAGTGAGGTAGTAGGTCGAAAGCCCAGCAAATGAATAGGACTCAAAAAGATTCAAAATCAGAATACAATGTACAGCAGGTTTTCTAGCATCCTTGTCACAGATCAGGACTACCACAAGAACTTAAGAAACCATAAGTAGTCCCAAATATAATATAAACAAGCTAAATAGAAAAAGTCATATAAAAATTAGGGACACCAGTGTTTTTCAGATCCATGGATATTGGGAGACATCAAAGTCAAACAAAGAAAAGGGATGACCACAAAAGACAAAAGAGACAACTGTAAGTATATAAAATATAAAAGTTTTAGCACAAAAAAAAATTACAACTAAAAGAGAAAGTATTGAATAGGTAAAGTCTTCACTTCAAATATTTTTATAAAAGCCATATATCCAAAAATGTATAAGAAACTAAAACAAGATTAAAACTAAGAAGCATTTCACAATATGTAAATAATCAAAGAATTTAAAGCAAATTCTTTTTAAGGATCACAAACTATCAGCAATCATACAAAAAATGCTCAATTTTACTTACTCTGGAGTTTCATTACACATTAATCAAATTGACAATGATCATTTAAAATGAAAATAGTATTGTAGGGGCTAGGGAAAGCCAGTCATCCAAATGCATAATTAATAATGCTATGAATTTTTCAAATTCTAACAGAAAGTTATTTGAGAAAAGTTAACAAAATTCATACTCTTTGACCCATGAACTTACTATCAGATATATAACCTAAAGAGGTTAAAGGTTGGAAATATTTCATGTGTATCAAAATACAAATGACAGTTCTTTCTATGATAGAAAAAAAACACTTGAAATTTACTGGATGTCCATTGAATGGGGAATGGTTAAACCAAATATGATATATGATATATGAATTTGATGAAATCTTATAATTTTAAGAAATGGTAAATGTGAGAAATTCAGAGTAACATGAGAAAATTTGTAAGAACTAGAACAAAACAAATAAAGCAATCGGAAAAAGAATATACATAGTGATTATAATAATTTAAATCAAAACAACATTAAAGAGCAGCAACTAATTCAAATTTGTAGCAATCCAGGTATACATTAATTGTGATATTATTTTAAGAAGTATTCAAAAACTTAACTCTTATACTGCTAATGATTGATCTCTGCAATCTTGAGTCAAATTGAATGTGGACCTTGCCAAATCCCTAGCCCTTCCCTAAGGTTACACCCCAGAAGAGAGTCAGTTATCTCAGTCTCCTTACTTTTCCTTCAATGATCAATTAACATAGGTATCAAACATCAGTAGATGCCTTAGGCCATATCCACCCTGGATCCTGATCTTAGCTCTACTTATTGTTTTAGGTTTTGACAGTTTACATTTTATGATGATTACCTCATAATGTTAATGTATCAGGCCACTGGCCTCTCCCCTTCCCCCCATACTGTTGTAACCCCAATAAAAGTGACAAGACATCAGTTGGCAGGAGAGCTCTCAACCATCAGAGCTCCTAACCATGAAGCTCTTGACCATCAGAGCTTACTCGCTGTCTGTCTACCTTATGCCAAAACTTTCTGTGTCTGTGTGTCTTTATTCTCGCCTTATGTTCTCTTTCCATTAATCCTTAACCCATAACCCATTTTCACTCAGTCCTTGGTTCCCCTTTCTGAGTGTCCAACCCACTAGGAATCTTCGTGAAGCTGCTGGACGGCTTCAAAATTAAATGCAATGCCAATATTGACCATGGAGGACAGAGGATAAAACAAACCTCTACCTTCACAATTTCTATTATAGACATTTTTTCTCTCCATTCATAAAGCTTCGTCCCCAGTGCAGAGTCTCATTTCCACATGCCAGAACTATTTTGATAATTTTATGATTAATTTCCCTGCCTCAAATCTCTCCCCACTTCAGTCAATCTTCCACTAAACTGCAAAAGTAATTTTACAAAAATGAACACCTGACCATATAACTCAAGGAACTCAATGGCTGTCTATTGTCTATAGCAGGGGTCAGCAAAGTATGGTTCTCGAGCCATATCTGGCTCTTCTGAGGGCCAGATATGGCTCTTTCTGCAGGAGCCATAAAGTCAATTTTTTTTCAGGCACTGTTACAGGAGCGCACACTGTGAGCACTGTACGGCTCTCACGAAATTACATTTTAAAAAATGTGGCATTTATGGTTCTCACGGCCAAAAAGGTTGCCGACCCCTGGTCTATAGGATCTATTATAAAATACTTTTTCTTTTAAATTATTTCACAATCTCTTGCTTTCCTACCTTCTGGTCTTTATATACTTTACTCCCCTCCATAGTACTCCACAATCCAGTGACATTACCTTCCTTGCTGTTCCTCACACTTGACAATCTATCTCCTAACTTTGTGCCTTTTCAGAGGCTGTCCCCCATATCTGTAGTGATTTCCCTACACACTTCCAGCTTCTGGCTTTTCTGGCTTCTTTCTAGATTTAGCTCAAATCCTACCTTCTGTAAGAGCTCTCTCATTGTTTCCTCCTTAAAATTTTCACTGAAACTTTTTCAGGTGTGATTCTTCTAAAAATATCTAAATTTATCTTTAACAATAACAGATTAATATTCTAGGATTTGGGGGTTAATAAAGGCAACTCTTGCTTTTTTCATCTCTTTGTAATTAGCGCCATACTATGAAATGTGCTCAATGTTGCCTTTTCTGTTTCTAATAGCTTTCAGGTAACTTCTGTTCATGAGGCTACTTGCAATCCATAGAGCTTAAGGGCTTATAGTTGAGATGATGGCAAATCCCTTTTAGTAGCTGTTTGATCTGGAAGAGCTGGTGATTCAAGAGAGTGTTTTTTTTTTTAAATAAGTGGTATCACTCTTATTTCTCTCTCTCTCTCTCTCTCTCTCTCTCTCTCTCCCTCTCTCTCTCCCTCTCTCTCTCCCTCTTCTCTCTCCCTCTTCTCTCTCCCTCTTCTCTCTCCCTCTTCTCTCTCCCTCTTCTC
>NC_058132.1:381643142-381680605 GCF_016433145.1 Gracilinanus agilis | reverse complement strand
CTCTCTCTCTCTCTCTCTCTCTCTCTCTCTCTCTCTCTCTCTCTCTCCCTCTCTCTCTCTCTTTCTCTCTCTCTCTCTTTCTTCTGATGCAAATCCTGCCCCTACTTCAATACTCCCAGAGATAGTGACCACCAAGAAAAAGATTGGTCTAAGTCTAGCCTATTTTACTAGAAAAACATAAACTCTGGAATTGTTTGGACATTACATAGCTGAGATGAAATGTTAAATGTCAAATTAGCAATCCTATAAACTGCTTCATAGTCTTACACAATTTAAGTATCAGTCTCCTGAGAGATTATAATAGCAGTTATAAGTTAAATTACTGAATCTTCTTTTAAGCTGTTCCATTAATGCACTCTGTGAGTCTTTTCTATTCATTAGAACTTTGAACATAATTAGAATACAAATAGAACACAATTAGAATTGTGTTCATTAGAATTTTTGTGTAGAAAAAATAAATACCTGTGTGATAGCTGATTGACATTATACAAAATACCTTTTTACTGCTCTTTTGAGAAAGATTTAGACATGAGCCAAAATCTAAACCTTTGGAAATTTGTCTCTAGGTCCAGGGGTTAATAAATCAAAGAATATGAGGGAAAAGGAAGTCTCTCATCTCCCTCTCTCCTCAAACCCCTTTTTAGGCCAAGCTCCTCTAAGACTGAACTGGGTCTAGATCTCAACCTGATCCCAGAATTAAAAGGAATCTCTTAGTCCATAAAGATGTGGGTACATTTTCTCATTTCCTGGGCTCCACACTGAACTTTCTTTATGTTAGATTTCCATTAGGACCCAAATCATCATGTATCTATATCCATATATCAATATCTCACAGTGACATGAGTAGATTGATAGATTGATTGCTCTTGGTATAAAAGCTATTCCTTTCATCCCTAAATACTTCTCTCTTCTCTGACTCTTTAAAAATGAGATAATAATTGTAAAGTGCTTAGCACAGTGTCTGGGATGTAGAATACATTCCATAAGTGCCAGTTATTATTAGTGTTATATTAAAAATAAATCATGAAGTTAATGATTATCATGATGAGGCAAAGAGATCCAAAATGGAAGTCACCTGATGTCTTCCCTTGCCTCCAAGCAGAACCATAGCAAAGTCAGCTAAATGGATATTCATTATATATTTTTCAAGACATTCAGAAAAAAGATGTCCAATAACTTCTTTTACTAACATAACAGGTAACACATAACAACCCTCATCATCTGAAAACTCTTCTTCCTTCTAACTTGAATCTCTCGTGTGGAATTTGAACTCATTTGTTCATTTCCATACTCAAGGGGCAAAGAGGACATTTGGTCATCATCCAACTAATAGTAAAACTTCCATTACCTTGATGATTGTTATTTGATCATCCCGTGTGCCCTTTTTTTCCCCTGAGGTTAATCATGTGAATTCTTTTAACCTCCCCTTATTGGTTCTCTTTCTCAAACCTTACATCATTTTCATTGCTCTTCTCTGAACCATCCTCAAGCTTCTTATGACCATTTTAGTGCTATATACTTGGTAGATGCTCTACAAACTTGTTGATTGATCGATATAAGGAACTTTATAATAAGTCCATCATCTTTAACTATATATCTTATTGGTTCTATAGTCAAAAACCTTGCCTCTCCAGACACCATCGAAACAAGCATCAAACATTCCTTCTTCCTAATCATTAAGCTCATCTTCTCAATTTCAAAGGTTTAAGGTATGATTGCAGATTCTGAATGATGTACTAAATTTATTTCAAAATAGCATTTCACCAAAACAACTACAATGGGTGCTTATTAGCAGATTCACTGCTACTACTTTTAGAAACATTGCAACATGGCTAAGGCAATATTGTTAATTCAACATTTTCATGTTATTATCAACCTAGTTGAATTGAGAGACAGTCCTTAAGGTCACAGTCAGACCAAATAAACCATTAATTAGCACTCCTTTCTTTTTTCTTAAGCACCTATGGAATAGACAACATTATTCAGTGGTTATAAAGTAAGATATAGTTTATACCATTTAAAATTTTGTCATCTAAATGAAAAAAATAAGGCACAGGTATATTTAGATATATATATTGAATCCCATGGATATATACATATATAAAGCATGAAACATATATGTAAATATAGGATGCTATATTTTAAGGTAAGTCTCACAGAAACTAATAATACCATTCTCTCTGTAATGGTGGAACAATTTGAGGAATGAGATGATTTGCATGCTGAGTTCAAATTCCTGTTGCAAAATCTAGCCAAATATAAGATCACTAAAAGTAATGTTCAAAGGACTCTCAGAATCACAGAAGCTTTTAAAGTCCTTTACAATAACTAAGAATTAAATCATCAGAATGGTACCTATACAAGTCTTTTAGTTTATGTGCCTAGATGAGTATACAGTAGGATTCACAGTGCACTGGACCCAAAGCTAAGTGTGCAAATAGAGATTTTAAAAAGTAACTTCCACAACCTCAGAGCTCTTCCTCAATCTGGAACTAGATTGAGATTCTCTACTACCAGAAAGAAGCAGTTTTGCAAAATGGAAAGTATGCCAGAGTTGGAGTCAGGAAAAAACATAGCTTCAAATTCTACCTTTGACATTAAATGTATGGCAGTGTCATTTAACATCTCTGAACTTCAATCAAATTTTTTATGACTAAAACCTAGGATAGGTTACAATCTATGTTAGTGAAAGAAGTGACAAAATCACAAACTTCTTTCATATCAACTACCAAAAGAAGATCTAAATATTGTCTCCAAAAGATTATTGTTTGAATTTAGATTCCAAGAATCCTGTTTCAAATTCCTGGCTCATATAAAGTCAAATTATCCAGACAATTCAACAAGCACTTATTATTTGTCCCAAGCATTGTGTTCTGCCATTTACTATTGATGTGATTTTGGACAAGTCACATAAATAAACAATTAATAAGGTATTTTTTGATAATGATAAAGTAATTCAAAATCAGAATTATAAGGTTATTCTCCAAAAATGTTTTGTGGAGCTAATTAACCAAAAACAATTAAAATCATTTTCCTAGAAGTTTTTTGTCAAATAAAGGGTCCTTTTATCAAGTAGTTTGTATTCTTTGGCTTTTTAAACACTAGGATGAGGCATATGTTTAGGAAAATGGCAAAACACTCCAATATCCAGAAGAACAACAAAATTTTAAATGTGAATACCAAATAATTCAATATTTGTTGACCAAATTCATTTTATATACAGAATACTGGTTACAACTCATGGATTCCAAATGGATGAAGAAGAGTGTGAATTATATTCTTATGGATTGGATCAGAGAAAAAAGTTATTTGGGAAATAAGCATAAAGTGACATGATTCAGAAATTTGAACCTGGTTTCTCTGACTCCAAATCTTTAGTTTTCCATTTGGTGAAATAAGGATAATAAAAATTGTACTATATTATTCTCATAGTTATAAATATTAAATCAATGAATCAATTTATTAAATATTTACTGTGTGCCAGGCATTATGTTAGGCACTCGAGATATAAAAATAAAACACTCCATGACTTGAGGGAGCTTATATTTTCCTGGCTCTAAGGATAGATTTCTATCCACTACACACTACCACCTGTCACAGAGATCAAAATGGCAAGAATTTCAAGGAAAAAATTCCTAAAGTAGAAATGAAAGAAGTCTAGCTTTATAAAGTTTCATATCATATTGGAAAGTTGTAATTATCTCATCTCGTCCTGGTTTTAAAAAACTAGAAAAGTAGATCAGTGGAATAGTTGTGAAATAAATGTGAAAGACAGAAATAAATATATGTATCTTCCTAGAGTTCAGGAAGCCCAAAAAGACAGACTACTTGATAAAAGAGTCTTTATTTGACAAAAAAAACTTCTAGAAAACTGAGAAATAGGTTGATGGGGGGAAATGGTTTGCACCAGTATTTTATGCCATATACATGCAAAGGATTTGTTGTTTCTTTAGTGTAAAGGACTCTTAGTAAAGGAACTGCCTTGATCAATGTAGATTGCAAACCACCTACAAATTAGTAGATAACTCCAACATACTCACTTAAAGCACACAGAGATTAAATGACTGTCTTGTGATCACATATCAGAGAGAAGATTTGGATCAAGGTTTTCCTTAATGTAGGTCTAAGATCCTGTTATTATGACATTCTACCACTTTATGAACAATAAGTTACAAATATATAAATGGCTTGAATATTAAAAGTCCACCATCAAAATTGATTTATTATTTTAAAGCACAATTTAAAAATTGAAACTCTTTCACCAGTGTGGGTTGTAAAAATTCACAATTAGACTAAATAGTCAAATTAAACTATTTTAAAAGCACAAACCAAATCAGTACAGCCAGAATAAGAAACTATATGGGGGAGGGGAGGCAGCTGGGTAGCTAGGTAGCTCAGTGGATTGAGAGCCAGGTCTAGAGATAGGAGGACAAAGGTTCAAATCTGGTCTCAGACACTTCCAGCTGTGTGACCCTAGGCAAGTCACTTGACCCCCATTGCCTAGCCCTTACCATTCTTCTGCCTTGGAGCCAATACACAGCATTGATTCCAAGATGGAAGGTAAGGGTTTTAAAAAAATAAATAAAACTATATGGGGGGGGGGGGCAAAGAACTTCATGTTGAATATAGTCTAATAAAGTTCTTACAGTAAAAAGTTATGGTGAATTAAAACAAATATATTAGACTAGGAGCTATTGACTAATATAAAAAAGATAGAGATGTAAGGAAATAAATTCAAAAGAAGAAATTCAAACTATCAACAACCATATGGAAAAATGTCCAAAATTACTAATAAGAAAAATAAAACTTTAAATTTCTCTAAAGGTTTGTCCACAAAATTAGCAAAGTTGGGAAAAAAGCAATGTTGCAGAGATTATGTGACTAGAGGCCACTAATTTCTGCTACTGGAGCTATTAAATGGTCTAAACATTCTAGAAAATAATTTGAATTCTACAATAAAAGCTATTATTAAACTGTTCATACCATTTAGTATAATAATATCATTTCTGGGTTTGTATTTCATCCTTCCCCCACCACTCCACCAAGGAAGTCAATAGCAGAAAGGTCATGTGTAGAAATATTAAAAGGTAGGAAACAAAATTTGATCAATTGATTATGGAACAGCTGAATAAATTATGGCATATAATGTGCTAAGGAATAGTATTGTACTATAAATAATGTGAAGAATTCAGAGATGAATAAAAATGTATGACTATTCATAAAAAATTAATTAGAACACTATATACTATGCTTATAATAATATAAAGACAACACTAAAAGTCAACATATCTTAGATCAAATACATGGTCAATATAGGTTCCAAGTTATTAAAGAAGAAATATGTATCTTTCCTTTCTGTCAATAAAAAATAAATAAGAAAAAAATGGAAAGTTACATGTGCCATGTCCCAACCACTATATTATCTAGAATGATATATTAAGTAATTTTGCTTAACTGTTTTAAAATGAAGGTACTAAATTAAGGATAGGGAAATTGTTGCTTGGAAAGTAACTGATGTGTCAAAACAAAATATAGCAATTTAAAAAACTTAAGAAGTAATAAAGGTGATGGGAATAAGAGTTTGGGAATAGAAGAGGTCCCTGGATTTAATAATAAGGAAGTCACAAAGTGACCTTGAATATAACTATTTTAGGAGAGTTGATAGTAATAGAAACCAGATAGCAAAATAAAGAGTAGGTGAGTGAAGACATGAACAGAGTAAGTATAACTACTTTTCCTAGATCAGTGAAGTGAAAGATATGAAGTGATCAGTGAAGGGAAAGATGAAATGAAATAACACTTTGATGAAGTAGCAGAATCAAGGGAACATTTGAGAATGGTTTTGGTCTAGAGGCTTGGGAGTTAAATATTTTTAATATGGAAAAAGGTCTAAAGGTAAGGGAAGACATACAAGAGGGCATCTTTCCCTAGGAATAAGAGCAAACAGTGTGTGTTAAGAGACTTGAAACTATTTTTTAGAAACTGAGTATGTGTAGTATAGAAATGTCTCTAAGACCTTAAAATGCAGGCAAGTAGAAAATAGATCAGATTTCCATTACTTAAGACCAGAGGACACAACTAGGAATATTGAGTGAATGGGACTTAAGCTTTTTGTAAGGAAAATCTCCCTAAGAATTAGAACCAACCAAGAGTGAAATGGGCTACCTTGGAAAATGGTGGGCACCAGGTCACCTAAGTTCTAGCAAGGAATTTTTCTAAGTTGGGCAACCAACACAAATCACAGCAAGCAGCATTTTGAGAATGGTGGGATGGAGCAGGAGCTCTCTCCAGTGTACCATCTGGTAGTTTCCAATTTTAATGAATTATTTTTGCTAATTAGGTGCTAAGCTCTTGTTTCTATATTACTAAAGAACTCCAAGTACTGTCAGCACCTTCTAAATTTGGTACTCTAAATTTAGCACCCTCTAAATTTGTCACAGGAGGGCTAAGCCCTCATTGACCCACTCTAGATCCAGTTTCTTCCTTAACTGAAGGGCTTCAAGTAAAAACTGAATCACTACTGGTCAAGGAGGTTGTAGAACAAAGGTTCTTAATTTTTTAGGCACCATGGCTGATAAAGCCTATAGAATAGTCTTAGAATAATGATTTTTAAATACATGCAATAAAATATACAGAATTATAAAGGAAATCAATTATATTGAAATATGGTTATCAAAACATCAAAAAACAAAGACAAGTTTTTGGATTCCAGATTAAGAACCTTGCAGTAGAGGACAATCTCATCTGAACAGATATTGTCTCAATTCCCTCTGACTCGGAGAGTCGATGATTCAAAGGCACTGGCAAAAGTGTTAGCCTTGACCAGAAAGGGAGCCACTTGATTCCTAAGAACAAAAAGGCAATAATAGCTGACTTTTATAGCACTCTAAGGCTTGTGAAGTACTTTATAAACATCTCATTCAATTATATTAACAATGAAGTAGGTGCTACAGTTATCTTTCCCATCTTAAAGATGAGGAATCTTTAAGTTGCGAATTACTCATAGTCACATGATTATTAAGCATCAGAGGAATGATTCAAACCATCTCACTTTGAGACATCCAAGTGGCCCTGTGGACAGAGCCCTGAGCCTGGAGGTCAGGAAGACCCTGTGTACAAATCTAGCCTCAGACACCTACTGACTGTGTGACCCTGGGCAAGGCACAACTTCTGTTGGTCTCAGTTTCCTTAACTAAAAATAGGAATAATAACAGCACCTGCCTCACAGAGTTATTGTAAGGATCAAATATGACAATATTAGAGGGGGAGTGCTTAGCTTAGTGCCTGGCACATAGTTGGTGCTGTATAAATGCTTATTCCTCACCCTTTCCCTCTCCCCTCCTTTCTCTTCCTAACTGCAATTCAGTACTCTTTATAGTACATCAGTTTCTTGGGCTAAGATATTTAAAGGCCATTACCAGCAGACTACAGTCCCTTCTTCAAACATAACAGCCCTTATCAAAGAAAAAGAAGATATGAATATAACATCTTTCTGACCTGAAATACATACTGAACAATTTCTCTTCAGGTTGTATTTCTCATCATTCTTGGTCTAGAGACTGTTTTAAATCATGTATTTCTGATTTGAGAGAAAGATTAGCATCATAGATAGGTCTTGACCCAGATTTAAATCCTATCCTTAACACACACCAGTTTTGTGGTCTTTTTTTTTTCTTTTTAAACCCCTACTTCTGTCTATTGGCTCCTAGGTGGAAGAGTGGCAAGGGTGGGCAATGGAGGTCAAGTGACTTGCCCAGGGTCACACAGCTGGGACATGTCTGAGGCCAGGTTTGAACCTAGGACCTCCCGTCTCTAGGCCTGACTCTCAATCCACTGAGCTACCCAACTGCCCCTAGTTTTGTGATCTTGACCAAGTCAGTTAAACCCTAAGTAACCTCAGACAACTCTAAGACTATAAGTCACAAGTGAGTTGCTATATATGCTAGTGGATAGCATTTTCACGTTGTGAGTCCCTTAGTCTGATGAATCACAAGAATTAACTAAAACAAAGAGAAAAATTCTGACTCACAACTTTCTAAGAAGGCAGCATAGATAAATGGAAGCTGATGGGAATGCCCATGATAAATGGGCCTGCCACAGAGGATTAAGGTTGAAGCCTTCAAAGACCTTCTGATTTCAACCTGAAGGTTTCTCAGAAACTGTCCCTGTATGACAACAGAACATCTGCTCAAAGAAAAAGTGAAAAAAACGGGAATGAGGCTGTGCCACCTGAGCCACTCAAACATTGGTAAGAGTAAACAAGCTATTATCCTTGAATTGGTGAATATGTAATGTGTTTACCACCCAGGACAATGAATACCAGCTTATAAATACCAACATCTCTTTGAATATAACTAGCATCCTATTCTTTCCCTTTTTACATCATCATTCTCATTCCCTTTCTACTCCCACTATTACATGAGCTGTCAAAGTGTCACCAAAGACGATATGGGTACAGTGGGGAAATGCTGTATGCAAAAGATTAATATTAATGCCAAGAAACTCTAAGGAAGGGGGGAAAAAAAGGACAGTCACTGGTGATACATAGTATGCATTAATAGGAGACTTTCTGAAGTGGCAGATGTGTAAATGGGCTACAATGAACATGTGTTTCAAAAAAAGAGGGGGAAGGGGATTTTAATGACTGGAGCATTGAAATGAAAGTCAAAAAGTCCTGAATTCTATTCCTAGCTTTGCCAGCAATTGATTGAGCAAATATGAAAGGTATAGTACCTTTTTACTCTAGGTCTCAGTCTCTCCACTATCCAGACCAGAGACTATTCCTCCCCAACCTAGGTGAGTTTATCATTTATCCACTCATTTTAAAACTTCACTCTGAGATCAAGCTTAAATGGCCAGTGAGGGACTACATCTAGCTGGCCCTAGGCCATTCTTCCCGACTTTCCATTCTGGATATCTTGAGATATCTTACCATCTACTCTTTGCATTTCACATGATCCCCAACTCTCACTTTCATTTTCCACCTCTTGCTAGAAAGAATAATTATATGAATGCTACCATTATTTCTGGAAAAAAACATGACAATGGACTGCTCCAAGGTACCACTTAAAATCCCTGTGACTTTTAGACAAGAACTTATTTGACTTTTTCACCACTCCCCCAATATTTGTTGCCTCCTCTATCAGAATGAGGTCAGGGGCACTTTTGCTACATACACAGAACCTAGCATGATGACTGGCATTAAATAGATACCTAAAAAATGTTTTCTCATTCAGTCAGTCATTTTTCCTAACTTTAAAACAGTCATGATGAATTCAACTGTCCCATTGTGATCCTGAACATATATTCATTCAGACAATAAGAAGAGAAATTTTTGATTTCTGGTTGAAGGGAGACTTATTCTCCAGCTCTGGATACCATACCTACAAGAATAAAACTACTTCTTAAAGAATTTCAGGAACACACAAGCTAGAGAGCAAGAAACAGGTGCAGCAGGTTTGCAGGATCTCTGGTTACTTGGAACAGCTGGTTCCAGGCAGAAATGTTTGGTACAAATAGAGTAACCTCTGAACAAAACAACTCCATAACTACTTCCAGCCACAGACAAGCTGCTCTGCAAAGGAGTTTTCTGGGACAAAAAGTACCACTTCCATCTCCCCCTTACCAGAATCTAAGATGCTGGCCTGAGAAGAAACAGCAAAGAATGCAACATGGGAAGGTTGGAAGGAGTTAGACACCTAATGCTGTAGAGTAGAAAAGGTCCAAACATCTGCCTGGTGTTCAATCTTCAGAAACCTGGTTTTGCAACAATAATCCTCAATTGGGTGAAAAGTGAGCCAATTTCTAAAAACCAGTCCCAGAAGATAAGTATGATGACTTTTACAAGAAATGTTCCACTTTAGTTCCAAAATAAGAGGTGCCACATTTCCTTAGCATGACCACAAGATGTGGAGAAGGAATAAAGTTTGTGTAAAACATTATAGTTGCCACAGCCATGAAACTGCCTCCCTAATATCTCCTCACAGAATCACAAAATCTCAGAGTTGGGAAGAATCCCAAAGGTCAACTAATCTAACCTATACCTGAACAATAATCCCCACTACAAAATACCTGACAATTGATCATCCAGTCACTGCTTGAATACATCCAGTGAATGGGGAGCTTACCACTTCCACGGAGAGACTCTTCCCATTCCACTTTGGGCAATTGGGTGGCTCAATGGATAGAGAGCCAGGTCTCAAGATGGGAAGGGTTGGATTCAAATATGGCCTCAGACACTTCCTAGCTGTGTGACCCTGGGCAAGTCACTTAACCCTTATTGCTTAGTCCAATACTTAGTAAGGTAGAAGGTAAGTGATTTGTTTTTTAATTAGCTAGTTATATGGCATATTTGCTGAAGAAGTAAAATTGGAGTAAGGAAGACATGGGTTCAAATCCTGCCTCAGGCCCTCACTAGTTTGTTGGCAAATCATAATCTCTCTAAGCCTCAGTTCCCTTGTCTATAAAATAGAGATAATAATAGCACCTACCTCATATTCTTGTTGTAAGAATCTGCTTTGCAATATTAATAATATGGAAATAGGTCTTGATCAATGATACATGTAAAACCTTGTTGAATTGCTTGTTGGCTAAGGGAGTGGGGAGAAAAGAGGGGAGGGAATGAATACAAATCATGTAACCATGGGAAAATATTCTAAAATAAACAAATAAATAAATAAATGCTTTTTAAAAAAAAGAATCTGCTTTGCAGAACTGAAAACACTATATAAATATGAGCTATAAGTATTATTTTGAGGCTTTTCATCATTCTGATTGACTTCTTCTTGATGTTCTCATGCTTATCAATGTTTCTTATTTCCCCAAACTGTGGCAAACAGTATTGGATTCAGTATTCTAACTATAGTCCACTTGAAAATGACCCCTCAATGCTGACCATTCAACATGGATCTATGTACCTAATAGACTCCTCTTTCTTAATCTGAAGAATTCATTCCAATAATGCTTATCCTGATTTATCTCACTAAGATGTCATGAGAAAAGATTAGGCCCAAAATACTGAAATATTTTTATCTCCATAGAGAAAACCATTAGTAAATGTGGTAGGCACAGGGACACTGAATGAGTGCTAAAGTTTCCAGAAGCATACAATCTTCTGTAATATCAAATGCCTATAAAACTTAAGAGATAAACTAAAGCTAAGTACAGAGACCTTGACCTACTTTTCACAGTTCTAGAGATTGTTTTAAATGCAGAAAATAAACACATTCTAAAAGGTTAAAAAAAAAAAACTCTCCTGTCATCACTCAGGTAGCTATTGTCCACATATCTATCTAAATTTTACATCTCTGACCCACCAGTGCAGAACAAAACTCTTCACATCTTTTTATATTATTATTGTAAATATCCAGCTTTCCATTTTCTGTCCCTGTCATTGTTTTCTGTAGACAGGTACCATTTCTGTCATTCAAAATGTGTTCACTTATCCATCTAGTATAGTTTTGAAAGTGGCATATTTGTTTCCAAACTCGCAAGCACTAGGCTATAACTGCAAGCTTACAGCTTAATAGACTTGCACTTCTCCTACGTGAACTCAATATTAAGGAAATTAAAGGGAAAAAGCAAATTCAATTCAACACACATTCATTAAGCATCTACTCTGTGTGAAACACTCCAGAAAGACAAAAATAAACAACGAAATAGATCCTTTTAGAGGGGTTTACAAACTAAGATTAAGGAGAAAGTATAAAGCATATTGGCCTAATCTCAGTGTCTGAAAGGACCTTAGAGGTTATCTGGACCAAAGTATGCATGACTAAGAATTGACTCTACAGCTTGCCAGTGAGAGTAAAACCCATTACCAACCAAGGCAGACATTCACTTTTGTGCAGCTCCAGTTGTTAAAAAGTTGAGTTTGAAATAAGTTAAATTTGTATATGTGTGTGTATCTGTGTGTATGCATACATTTGAGTTCCCAACAAGATAACCAGGTGAAGATATCTAACATGAATTAGGGGATGTAGGTAGGGATGGATCCCATAAAACAAATAAGACAGAGAGAGAAAAAAAGAGAGACATCAAGAAAGGCAGCAAGACCTAGACATAGAAAGACAGAGAGGTCAAGACTGAGAAATAATGCTTAAAAGTTATTCATTCCCAAAGTGACATACAAAATAAAAATTCTATCAAAATTGCATATTAAGAGGAACTTACCTATCATTTGAGACATTTAAAAGTTCAAGACCCTCCCCCATTATAGATATATAATTTTAAGGGAAAAAATTGGGGCAATAGGATGAATTCAGATATTAGAAAGAGAGGGCCACCTTGTTGAGTCCAGAACAGATGGAAGGATTAAAATTGGTGCAAAATATGAAATCAGTCATCCAATGGACACTCAAAGATTAAAACCAATTCTACAATAGCAAAAGGAGGGTGTGTCTAAGCAGTGGTAAATACCACTCTAAGAAGAACTAAGATATATGTTGATGAATGAAAAATGTGTAAATGTCCTTGCTTTGGTTTTTTTTTCCCCCCATGGGAAATAATCACCAGCTCTATCAAATTCAGAAAAACCAATGAATAAATGTTTATTAAACTCCTACTATGTGTCAGGCACTATGATAAATGCTAAGAATAAAAATATAAAGCATGAAATAAACCCTGTCTATATTCTACAACTGAATTAAAGTCAGATAGAAAGGATTTCCTTTTTTATCATCTGTAAAGGAGCAGCTAGACCATGCTCTAAGAATCAATCTCTCTCTTGAATTCTAGAGAACAAGAAGTATCCATTCCCTCCCCATTCCCAGTTCCTTTCCGCCTGAATACATGATGGCAGGGAGGAGGGACAAGAAATGGTGAAAGTGTAAAGAAAAGTTCCCAGTAATGCAATTTTTTAAACTGCTTCTCCCAGTTATGCACCTATAATTGACTGAGTATAGGCAAGCTACATGATAACAAGTTGAAACTTCTCAGAATGAGAGATGGAAGGATAGGCATAGCTGGGAAGTTTTCATATAGTTTGAGACCAGAAGTATCATATGATGGATTAAAGTTGGTGTATAGGTGGTTGAATTGAGGCAAAAGGTTGTGTCGAAAGAGCAGAAGCAGGGTCAGTACTATGGTCAAGAAAAGAATACTAAAATGTGAGTAAAGAAACTTGCCTGGGTTCCAAATGAAGCTGCAGTCACAGAATGCAAAAATAAACAGAGGAGGACAAGTTCAACAGTTTTCACTCTGTGTTATTCAGCTCTCTTTGGGTACATGTGTGTTTATATGACTCAAGGTTCAAAAGTTCTTAGGATTTCGATTAAGGAGAATTTTAGAGATCACCAAGCTCAACCCCATAATTTGATAAGTAAAGGATCTGAAGCCCAGAGATTAAGCCAAACAAGGTAAAAGGAATATGAGCCAGAATTCAAATTCAGTGCTTTCCTACCAAATCCAAGCTCTTTCCAACATATCACACTACCCCAGGCCTCCTTTCCTTCAAACCTCCAAATTTGCCACAAACGAGTATCTATTTGACTTCTTTCCATAGCAACTTACATCTGTAAATAGTGGTAGACAGTTCCTTTTTAGTCATTAAGGCTCAAGGCTCAATGGTTGCATTTTCCTATGAAATCAATGTGGTGTTGCATCTGTCACTCAACTAGCATTTACTAAATGCCTACTATGTGCCAAGTACTCTAAGTGCTGTATTTTGATCAAAGACTTTATTCTCCCTACATATACTTCCCAGAATCTAACAAAGGCTCTAGACAGCCTCCTTACACATAGAAAGCTTAGATAAGACACAGACCAAAAGAACTTACAATCAAGTAGAGAGATAAGACATCTAAAGGAGTAATTCACACTGAGTATTGACGCATATTACATAAGTACATTAAAAGCAGCTGATGGGAACTGAAGAGTGACTAATCTGTTGAACCCTCTTTACATAGAGGCTTTGGGAGAAGTTTTGGTTTTTTGCTCTGCCCCACCCCCCAACTCTCCAATCAGAAGAGCTGAAGCAGCTGAGGACACTGATGAAGCATGAGTACTAAAGCTGAAGCAATTTCCATGATGATGAGATTATTGGTAATGAGCTTATCATGAGGACATGGTGATAGTAGAGTTGAAACCAAGCAAAGCATCTGGTGGGAAATGAATCCCAGAGAGGCTTAAGTGATTTGCTCTAAATTATGTAGGTAGTAGAAATAGAAGAAAACAATAGGATGGGAGAAACAGGAGATCTCTTAAAGAAAATTAGAAGTATCAAATATGCAAAAATGGGCATAATAAAAGACAAAAATAGTAGGAACATAACAGAAGAAGAGATTAAGAAGAGGTAGCCAGAATGTAGTGAAGAACTATATAAGAAAGATCTTAACATCACTGATAACCATGATAGTGTGGTTACTGATCCAGAGCCAGACATCCTGGAGAATGAAGTCAAGTAGGTCTTAGGAAGCACTACTAATAATAAGGCTAGTGGAAGTGATGGAATTCCAGCTGAGCTATTTAAAATCCTAAAAGATGATGCTGTTAAAGTGCTTCACTCAATATGCTTGCAAATTTGGAAAACTCAGTAGTAGTCACTGGACTGAAAAAGATCACTTTATATCCCTATCTTAAAGAAAAGCAATGCCAAAGAATGTTCTAATTACTGAACAATTGTGCTCATTGCATATGCCAGCAAGGTTATGCTGAAGTTTCTGTAAGTTAGGCTTCAGCAATATGTAAACCAAGAATTACCAGAAGAGGAGGCTGTTTTTTGAAAAGATAGAGGAACTAGAGATCAGGTTGCCAGCATTCACTAGATTATGTGGAGAAAGCAAAAGAGCTCCAGAAAAACATCTACTTCTGCTTCATTGACTACACTAAAGCATTTGTGTGGATCACAACAAAATCTGGCAAGTCCTCAAAGAGAAAGGAGCACCAGATCATCTTACTTGTCTACTGAGGAACCTGTATGCAGGCCAAGAAGCAACAATTAGAACTTAACATGGAATAACCATTTGATTCAAGATTGGATAAGGAACACAAGGCTATATATTGTCACTTTATTTAACTTATATGTGAAGTACATCATGTGAAATGCCAAGCTAGATGAATCAAAACCTGGAACTAAAGTTGCCAGGAGAAATATCAACACTCAGATATGCTGATGATACCACGCTGATGAAAGAAAGTGAAGAAGAATTAAGAAGCATCTGAATGAGGGCAAAATATTAAAGTGTAAAAGCAATACGAAGCTTAACATCAAAAAAACTAAGATCTCAGCGACTGGTTCCATAACTTTCTTGCAAATAGAGAGAGAAAAAATGACAGCAATGTCATATTTTTATATTCTTAGGCTCAAAAAAAAAAACCTGGAGATGGCAACTGCAGCCATGAAATTAAAATATGCTTGTTCCTTAGAAGGAAAGCTATGGCAAAACTGGGCAACACACTAAAAAGGAGAGATAACACCTTGCCAACAAAAGTGCATATAGTCAAAACTATGGTTTTTCAATAGCAATGTATAGCTTTAAGAGTTGAACTGTAAGGAAAACTGAGCAGTGCAGAATTGATGCCTTTTATGGTGGTAGAGAAGACTGGTGAGTATTTGGGCAGCAAGAGATCAAATAAGTCAATATTTAAAGAAATTAGTTCATATCATTCACTGGAAGGTAAAATATTGATACTAAAGCTTAAATATTTTAACCACAGAATGAGAAAATATTAGAAAAAGACCTTGATGGGAAAGACTGAAGGCAAAGGAAGAAGAGGATGGAAAAGGATAAGATGAATAGATGGTACCAGTGAAACAATTAACATGAACTTGGACAGACTTCAAGAGACAGTGGAGGATAAAATGGTCTGGCATATCATGGTCCATGGGATCCCAAAGAGTCAGATACAACTGAAGAATAACAACACAGAGATAGTAAGCAATAGAACATGGATTTGAACCCAGGATCTCCGTTACTTTCCACTGGATCATCCTTTCTCCATTAAAGTTGATTTAGAGTTTTGTGGTGTGGTTTAGGTGAAAGATGGAAATTATTGACAGAGAATTGCTATTTCTATCAGTAAATAAACATTTGTTAAGCACCTTCTAGGTGCCACACACTCTGCTAAGCACTAGGGATACAAAAAGATGCAAAAGATAGTCCTTGCCCTCAAGAAATTTAATAGAGGAGATAATAGGCAAACAAATATTTACAAGATACAAAATACAAAATATACAAAATAAAAGCAAGATACAAAGAATAGATAGGAAATAGTTAATAGAAGAGACACAGGAAATTAAGAGGGGTTGGAAAAATAAGTTCACATGCATAAAAAGTATCAGTCTCCAAATTTAAGACATACCTCTATATCCTTTTCCCAGTCCCCACCATCTCTCCACTGTAAAATCACACATCTCTCATCTGTAAAATGAGAGGATAGGACACAATAATATCTAAGGTCTTTTCAAGCTCTATATTTATAAACTCTGGTAATCAGACGGCAATAACTTTATTTTTTAAATCCATTTAAAAGCATTTATTGAGCACCAACTATTGCCAGGTACTCTGCTAGGTTCTAGGAATACAAAGACAAGGATGGTCCCTGCCTTCCTTACATCATGTCAGTGGAAATAACATGTACACACATAAATATACAGGACTACATGCAAATATGTACTGATTTATGCAAATATAAAGTAAAAATGTAATGGTCCTTCTAAAACTTAAGCCAGCTTTCATGTCCTCTCTGAGTCGTCTCTTCTCCAGGCTAAGCATCTGTCACTTCATATGATACCCAAGTAGTAGGATCAAAAGATGATTTCCTTTATTCTCTTGCTCATCCCATTTAAGATTCTCCCCAGCTCATCAATGGTTCTTACTATAAGATGGTTCCAAGAACTGGACACAATAGTAAAGGCATGACCCGACCTGAGCATGGTGTGGCAAGATCATTACCTCTCTAGTCTTTAGCCTCTACCTCTCTTTTTTCTTTATAACCCTCATCATGCATCCTGGAATCAATATTAAGTCTTGGTTCCAAGACAAAAGAATGGTAAGGGCTAAGCAATGGGGGTTAAGTGACTTTCCCAGGGTCACACAGCTAGGAAGTGTCTGAAACCAGATTTGAACTCAGGACTTCTTGTCTCTAGGTCTGGCTCTCACTACACTGAGGCACCCAGCTGCCCTGACCTCAACAATGACTTTTGAATGGCCTTTGTTCCTCTTTAGGTTTTGTTGAAAATGGGAGAAATAATGTTAGAGGCAACAATGACTAACTGATTGTTCAAAATTACAAATTCAGGGCTGTGTTCTTTGCTTATTGAGGTCATTTTTTAAAAACATCTTTGGCAAATATTTAAGCCCAAATATATCAACTATATAGTAGTTTCAATGAGAATTAGTTAAAATTTCATTTACACTTGGATAGACTGTCTGATGACTTGATTTCTGTTCACACAGTATTAAAATTGAAAAATGTCTATAAAAACCCTTGGCTCAGAATCCTCTAAGTCCAGAAGCAAATCAGAGCAAATCACCCAGTATGTAGGCAGCATATAAGCAACACAGGTAATACAAGGCTAGTTTATGACATTGTAAGTTACTCCATGAGCCTACCACAAGGATTAGGTTTATACTACTTTCCCAATACAATTCTTAGAGCCTAAAGATCACCTACCAGTTGAAATATATCATGGACATATATCCTTCACGCCATTCTATGTCTCTTTTTTTTAAGATTTTTTTATTCAGTTTTTTAAACCCTAATATCTTTATATATCCTTCTATATTAATTTTTTTATTTGTTACAGAGCTAGGCAATGGGGGTTAAGTGACTTGCTCAGGGTCACACAGCTGGGAAGTGTCTGAGACCAGATTTGAACCTAGGACCTCCTGTCTCTAGGCCTGGCTCTCAATCCACTGAGCCATCCAGCTGCCCCTCTATGTCTCTTACAAACCAGTGAAGAAATGCTATCTCCCAGTAGAAAAGAAAGCTCTTTAATGACAAGAATTGCTTAATTTGGGGAATTTTATCCCTATAACATTGAATATCTGTTATGTCTGTTCACTTCACAGGATCATAAATTCAGAACTGGAAATATCCTCAAAGTTTATCCAACATTCTCATTTTATAGATAAGAAAACCAAATCCTGGATAGGTTAAGTCACATGCCCAAAGTCATCTAGCTTGCCAGTAGTAAAACCAGGGAATGGATATATTGCTAAATGTGCACATGCACATCATGCTTCACTCACAGAGCACAGCACCTTTGTTGATGTGGGCACACCATGCAGGATGTCTCCCATGGCCAGTGTCTCCCATGTCTCACAATCAATATCAAAGTTCTTCAGAGATACTTTTTGAAAATATCTTGTATCACTTCATCTGACTTCATGTGAGCACTTGCCTTGTATGAGTTCTCTGACCTGAGGTAGAGCCTTCCAAACTCATTCTGGTCTGTTCAGCACAGTCGGACACACTGCTCTTTGATTCTGACATAGTGGTATCATTTTGGTCCTCTTCTAGTAAGAAAGACAACAAACAACCACTAGAGGTAGGATTCCCTGACCCCAAAGCCAGGATGTATTACTCTACAGCCTGCTAATATTCTGTTGAGTGGAAGAAAGAGGAGGAGAACAACAGAGAGGAAGGGAGTCAGGTTAAAGGTATATAGGAGCTAATGCCAATATCCAAACATTTGAAATCCAAAGCTAGCAGGTGCCCCTTGGAAATACTATCTGAAACCTGATGCATTCTCTTACTCTTTCCAAAAAGGTGCAGTTTCCCAAAACTGAAGGGGTCAGTTTTCTCAAATAGTATTATCAAATGAACATTTTCTTATAAATTTTATAAGAAAAACGTCATAAGAAAAAAATGTATAAAATTGGAAGATAATGAAAATGTTACTGCATGAGAATTTATTTGAGGTGTTCTCATTTTCCATGGAACTTCACTTAGAAAAGTAGCTGTGGATTCATGAAATTCCCCATGCACTTCTCTAGCATCATCTCATGCAGGGGTGTCTGGTTTGCAGGGTCAATGTTTCAGTCACATTTCCCATACACTGTTGAAGCCATCTCCTTCAAGGCCAGAACATCATGGCAACCTTCTTCATGCTGTACAATCAGGTGAAGATGCCCATTGTGGGCCTAGGAAACTGGAAGTCCCCTCCAGACCAAGTGGCAAGTGTGGTGAAGGCTGCTATTGATGTCGGGTACCACCACATCCATCGACTGTGCCCACATCTACCAGAATGAGAATGAAGTGGGGGAGGCTATCCAGGAGAAGTTAAAGGAAAAGGTGATGAGTTGGGAGGGCCTGTTTGTCATCAGCAAGCTTTAGTGCATATACCATGAGAAAAGCTTGGTGAGGTCTACCTGCCAGAAGACTCTGAGTGACCTGAAGCTGGACTACCTGGATATCTACCTTATCCACTGACATACAGGATTTAAGGCTGGGGCTGATTTTTTCCCAGTGCATAACAAGGGCAAAGTGATTCCCAGTAACACTTTTTGGATACCTGGACAGCCATGGAAGACTTAATGGATACAGGACTAGTGAAAACCATTGGGGTTTCCAACTTCAACCACCTCCAGATTGAAAAAATCTTTACCAAGTCAGGGCTGAAGCATGTGCCAGCATTTAACCAGGTCAAGTGCCATCCATATCTCACCCAGGAAAAGCTGATCCAGTATTGCCAGTCCAAAGGCATTAAAGTGACAGCCTACAGTCCCCTTCGTTCTCTGTTAATGACCATGGGCCAAGCCAGACAACACTTCTCTCTTGAATGACTTCAGGATTCAGGGCATTGCACAAAAGCACAAAAAACCACTACACAGATTCTGATCAGGATCCACATCCAGAGAAAAGTGGTTGTGATCCCCAAGTCGGTCATTCCATCATGGATTGCTGAGAACTTTCAGGTGTTTGATTTTGAGTTGTCTAATGAAGAGATGGCTACTATACTCAGCTTCAACTGCAACTGGAGAGTCTGTGCCTTGGCCAATGCCAATTCTCACAAAGATTACCCCTTTGATGCCCCATTTTGAGATTCCAGATAGCTGTCACCCAGTGTCTAGAGGACCATCTCCTGTTGCTTCTGGCCTTGCTGTTTGATCCTCACAAAATGTATTCTTCTTCTGCAATGCGCTGGTCAGTTCTGGACTTGGACTCTACTTCCAAGAGCTGGATCAACCTCCAATGGTCAGCATTGGATTTCAGCTTACTTGAGTAACTCCAAGCTTTGTGCATCCTCACTCCTGCTCCAGGAAGAATGGTAGAGAATGACTGTCCTCTCCCTAGATGGGCCCTGCAAACAAGAATTATTCCACCAGCAAATGATTTTCTTTCCTTTAGTAACAAGTAGATTTCACCTGCTTGAAGTTATAAAAACCTAACTTCTTGTTGTAAATTTTTTAAAAAGTTCAGACCCTTTTAAATATTTATCTTTTGAGTTGATAACTTCATTTATAAATAGATACTTTCTTATTCTCCTATCCAATGATCTTTTGATGAAAGAAGAAAAAAAGGAACTTAAGAAAAGCAATCGGCATACTAACCAAATCTGATTGTATATGCAAAATTCCACACAAATAGGACTCAATTTCTTCAAAGAAGAAAGGGAACTACATTTCCTTAACTCTTTTCTCAGGTCCAAAGTTAGGATTTGAAATTATGTAGCATTGTTTATGTTTTTGCTCCTTATATTTCATTTACATTGTTGTAATCACAGTGTACATTATTTTCCTGCTTCTGAGAAATATAGGTTTTAGAGCTGATAAGAACATAGATTCTAATTCCCTAACTCTATAGCTAAAAACACTAGCCTGTAGAGGCCCTTTCCAAGGATACACTAGCTATATGAGTGTTATTTATGAGTGTTAATCCTCTTTTCTAGACAAACTTCTCCCTCTCAAAAGAGAAACACTATGAAATAATTGTCCATTGAATTAAATTACATTGAATTCTCACCTCTGGAATTTTACATATCTCATTTTCTTTGCCTAAAATGCCATTCTTTCTTTATCTCTATCTTACCTAATTCCAGTTATCTAAGGTGGAAGAGACTCCCCAGACCACTCTACCCTTCAGAGTTCT
This sequence comes from Gracilinanus agilis, assembly GCF_016433145.1. NCBI lineage: Eukaryota > Metazoa > Chordata > Mammalia > Didelphimorphia > Didelphidae > Gracilinanus > Gracilinanus agilis. The sequence continues at coordinate 381,659,572 of NC_058132.1, read as the reverse complement.
CCTGCTCCTCTGGAAATCTGAATGAGTGGATAAAAAAAAAAAAAAGCATATACTAAGTACCTACTTTGTATCAGGAACTGTGATAAGCAGTAAGTGTACAAAAACAAATAGTAATATAAGTCCCTTTCCTCAAGGAGCCTATTTTCTAATAAGGGACCATAAATCCCCCCCCATGAAGGTGGTTAGGAATCAGTTAGGTCAAGGGAATCACAAAGATTTGGTGCCTAGAACAACCAATTGATATTCCCTTTCCAGAAGCAATTGTACTATTGTTTTGATTACTATGCTAAGAGCAAGAGGTAGAAAGTAAGAGAGGGACACTATGGCAGAGCAGATACCAAGATGGCATGGCTGGATGGATGGGTATGAATCATGGACTGGGGGCCATCAATTCATTGATAAGTATTTCCATGCTATCTGGGCATATTTCTTGTGTTCTTGTCTTACAATGTTAGTTAACTTTTCATGTTTTTATGCCTTGTAACCCCCATCTAAATTCTAATCTCCTTGGGCACAAGGGACCTATCTTATTCTAATTTATTAATTCTTTCAACGCCTATTGAACACCAGTGTATTCAAGGTACTAAGAACCTTGCAGGATGTAAATGGAGGACATATGAATTCTACTCTTAGGGAGTTTATAATGTCTTGTACATAGGAAATGCTTGATAAATATTTTTATTTGATTTCAAATGGAAATGAAATCAAAAGGACAGAAATGCCAGTAGCTAAACAAAGTTCTATGTACTGATTTTCTATCTCTAGCCAGAGGATATCGGGACTACTATGGTAACATTGTCACAGCTGTAGAGTCTCCAGTTCTGTCTGTCATCATTCCCATCCTTGACAGCCCTAGTCATAAATAGATGCATCGACCAAACCAAGAGTTCCCCAGTGGCCATGGCAACTTAAGTTTACATAAGCTAAATCTGCCTAGCCCCAGAGATAGCCAGAGAAGAGAGCAAAGTTGAGTTGGTTTGCAATGTCATTTAGTAACCAAAAGGATCAGTGCCATTTGGAGCCATCTGCCATCAAGGATTTTAAAGTCTCAAGTAAAGTCGGGTAAATTTATATTTGCTTATTATGCATTGGACAGTGATTTTAATAATAGCCAAAGGGACTAGATTTCAGTACCTCTGCTTTGCAGTAATGGAGTTGATTCAATTAAATAAACATTTATTAATCCCCTACTAGGTTCTGGAGATTCAAAGCCAAAAACAAAAAGAATCTTTGTCTTCAATGAGGTTACTTGCTATTTGGGATATGATATCTACAGAGAAAAGCAAATGCAAAACATATCTGAAATAATTTGGGAATACTAAAAACTGAGAGGGATTCAGGAGAGGTCTCATGTAAAATGAGGTTTCTGAGCTGAATGAATATCATTTCATTCTTCGTATAATCCAGGAGTTGACTAATTTAAGTCAATCTTTTGTACCCCTTCAAGCTATGAAAAAACTAGCAATTAAAGTAACTGCTCTGTTCCCCTCAGTGCTATAAGTTCTTTCTAATATGAAGGAGATAACAAAAGTATACAAAGAAAACTATTCATTTAACATGACCCCGACCCATCCTCTGATATTTTTAATAACCATTATCTTCCATCTTATAATTAATACTGTGTCTTGGTTCCAAGGCAGAAGAGTGGTATGGGGTAGGCAATTGGGCTTAAGTGATTTGCCTAGGGTCACACAGCTAGCAAATACCTACAACCAGATTTAAACCCAGGTCCTCCCAATTCCAGACCTGGGACTCTATCCACTAGATGCCCCCCTCTTATTGATACTTGACATTAACAGAAGGTGGTAGGGACTACAGTGACCTGGAATTCAGCTGACCTGGGTTCTAGTCCCTGCTCTTCTGTGTAATTTTGGAAAAATAATTTATCTGGGTTCCCTCATTCATAGAGTAAAGGAGTTGTACTATATATATATATATATATATATATATATATATATATATATATATATATATTAGTATTGTCCACTAATAATAACTCATCATTGTGCTTTCCGGTTTCCAAAATATCTGACAAATATTATCTCTGGCTTCCAAAATATCTGACAAACAATTCTTACACCAATCTTCCCTAGGCTGGTACTACATAGATAATTATACCCATTTTGAAGTTGAAGAAGCAGAGTCAGAGAAGTTGTGACTTGCCCAAGTTCTCACAACTACTCATTAGTAAAACTACATCTCTAAATCACTTCCTTAAACTTTAGAGTCCACTGTTTTAAGGAATATCAACAATGCATTTGAAAGTTAAAATCGATGACTATGCCATGACTAGAGTGGAGGCCTATCACTCAGAAGTCAGAAAGATGACAACTCTATGATATTAATAACATTGGTGTACAATGGAAACACAACTTCAACCATCATCAGAATGCAGGTGATTCTTAAGCCTTGGTCTTTGTCTTGAATATCATCTCTGCATTTTCAACTGTCTCCTGGGTGTCTCCAATCACAAGTCTTTCCATTAATTCAAGTTCAATACTTCCCAAAAAATAAAACTTATCTGTCAATCTGCCATATACTGCCCCAATATCTCTCTTATATATGCATTGTTTTCTTTCTCCCTTTTCTTTGAATTATCTCACTCAGTGTTTTCTGGTCTTTCTGCCTCCATTTTACCTCTTGACTCTTTCCTTGATACCTTTGCCATAGCAATTTTCCCTTTACAGAGGTCTAACTATGTCACTTCTCTGTTCAAAACTTCTCAATGACTTGAATAAAATCCCAACTCTTTCATCTGGCACTTTAATCATTCCATAATCCAGCTCCAATCTAACTTTGCAGGCTTATCTGTCATTATTCTCTGAGTTCCACTCAAACTAGACTATTATTCATCGATTTTATCTTTCAAACACATTACTGATATTACTTAAAACACAGTGCAGTATTTCTTTTTTAATTATGTGTGTTATCCTTTGAAAGAAAGCATTTCCCATCTCTGTGCATGGACATCTCATGACTTTCACACAAAGCCCTAATGCTATCTCTTGAAAAGCAATCAAATTATTGTCTAACTCTAATTACATATAAGCGCAGTGCTGTGAAAATAGTAGGCATTCATTCAATAGATACTTCCTGACTGATGGGTATGGGAGAGGAGGAACATGGAAGAAACTTGCCTGAAGCTAACCAAGAAAGCAATGGCCAAACAAAGGAAATAGTATAAGTGGCTTATTCATACACTCATAAAACCTTAGAGTTAAAAAGGTCTTAGAATGTCATTTATATCCAACCTTTACTTCATGTATGAATTCCTGTTACAATACTTGGAGATGTCCAATGACAAGGAACTCACTATTTCATAAAACGGCTCATTCGGTTTTTTAGATAATTTTCCTTGCTAGGAAGTTGTTCAATTCAATATTTACTAAATATCTACTACGTGTAAAGACTGAACTAGACATTGGGGACACAAAGATGAACAATGGCACAATCTCTGCTCTCAGGGTACAACATATCCTCCAATAAGTATAATATATAAGACTAAAAATGATAGAGGAAAGGGGGGGAAAAAGAATTCCAGGCATAGTATACTAAGAAAATTGGGAAACCACTTTGAGCAATAGGGTTCAGGAAAGGTGTCCTAGAAGAGTTGCCACTTCAGTTGAGTTTTGAAAAAGAAGAGTTTCAACAGAGAGACAAAGAAAGAATACAGGGAATGCTTATGAGAAAGGGGAAGGTGGGAAAGAGGAAATCTATGCAAATGTACATACATAGATAAGTGAAAGAAAACAATATGTAAGCAGGAAACAACTAGTAATCTAATATAGCTAGAAAGGATCCATTATTTGGCTTACATTATGCTAAAATCTGTCTCCTGATATGGTTCACCCATTGTTCCTATTCATAGAATCTTATAATTGGAATAGATCTTAAAGACAATTTAATTCAATAGTTCTCAAACTTTTTGGTCTTAGAACCCCTTTACACACTTAAGATTTATTGAAGACCCTCAAAGAGCTTTTGTTTATGTGAATTCTATCCATAAATATTTAGCATGTTGGAAATTAGATTGTCTTAACATTATTATAAAAACAATTTTGACTTTTGATTCCATGAAGAGGTCTCAGGGAGCTCCATGTTCCCCAGACCACACTTGAAGACCAGTGATTTAATCTAATCCCTTTGTTTTACAGATGAGTCCACTGTAGCTCAGAACACCCAAGGTTAAGGGATCTATTAGCCTCCACCTCCCCCAGAGCTGAGCTTATAGGTGTACACCATCATACACAACCAAACCTAATTGGCTTTCTATACAATTCCAATTCTTCCAATTGCACTAGTTCTTATCCCTAAAATACACTATTGGTTCCTTATTCCAAATCAACAAAAGTTTTAATCATTTTATAAAATGTTGATACCCAGTTTGGGGCTCCCATTCAAATCAGGTTCTGAGCAATTAATGGAGGAGTCCTCAATTAAAGCCTTTTTTTCCCCTAAAATCTCTATCGCCACAGAGAAGCATGGAGAATTAGGAGAGATACCAACTTTAGGAACAGTCTGTCCCCTAACCATAACAACCAAAAGAAAATATAACCTACTGAAGAAAATGGCACAGGTATCTAACTGTTTAAAAGTCCAATTTGCTATAGTTGAGCTAGTTTTAAAGTTGTCAAATAGAACAGAGAGTTTCTATAAAAAGTAAATTCAGTCAGCAAAAAAGCCTACATTAAGGACTCGGGTGCTGTGGGCATACCCCTATTCTCCCCAATTAAGACTGGGAAGAGACTCATCCAGGACAAAAGGCCACTATGTCTTCTTCCCTTTGTTCTAATTATATGTAGTTGAGTCTGTTGTAAATAAGATGGAGCTAACAAAAACCTTTTTTTATTCACTTTAATGGTGAGAATAATCATTAATTAGAAAGAGAAAAGGTTTAAATATTTTCCATGAAGAGATTATTAGTGATCTGGGTCCAAGTCTTAGGTGCACATCTAGATACCTTCAACTCCTAGCCCCAATCAGCAAATATGCCACAGTATTGAAGTCCAGCAACTAGGGCTCTATACTTCAATGAAGTATCTAAGAGAGTTTTAAGTTTAAACTACTCAAAAATCTTCAGAGCAACCCATCACTTACCAAGTAAAATTTGACCTTTTGTCTGGCATTCATGGACCTCCACCAATCTTCCCCACCTTATCTCACACCACTTAGCCAAGTTGGTTCACTTTCCCTTCCCTCAAGAATGCTCTGGGTCTTACCTCTGTACTTCTGTTTATGCTGCTCCCTATCCTTGGAATGTCACCCCCTTTCTAAATCACCTATTGAATTTGTACCTATCTTTTAAAGCCCAGTTCAAATGTTACAAGAAGCCTGCCTTTGCTCCCTCATCAGTAAAGACCTACAGTGTCTTATCTAAACTAGCGCCTCAAATATTATGCTAAATGAAGTAGGTGTTTAATCAATGTAAAATAGAAGAGAATTGAATTGGATTGAACTGAATGTATATCACACACTATTACTTCTTTATTCTTCTAGTCTTCCTTCCCTCCTTCGTGAATCCTGGTAAATAACCATTTCTTGTTGATTTTAATTTATTAAATATACACCACTCAATTTTCATTGCCCTGTAGGAGGTTCTTTCATGGGCATAATAAAAAAAAAAGTTACTGCTGTCTGTTCATATTTTAATGATACTGTGAATACAATAGTACATATTCTGATGCCTATTCTTAGAGAAATAGTCTCTGTTGGACTCTCACCGACATCTACTTTTCTAGTTATTGTTGGACATAGCTATTATTTTAATTTTAGATGTATCAAAATAATATCATCATAGGCCAGTTTCCTTTGTTCAAAAAATAAGATACATTATCAATGTGTTCCTTATTATATTCCATAACAGTCACACAAGTGAATTCTCTTTTTGTTTAATTGAACTTCAAAAATACTCATACTATCCTATGAAATTTCACAGGCCCTGCAGGCATTCAATTCCCATCCTTCACTATCTGTAATCATTGTCTCTAAGGTGCAGTACCTATGTACCTATCTACCTATACACACACACACACACACACACACACACACACACACACACACACACATTATGTCTATATGGCATAAGATAAAGTGAAGATTTGGTCATTATTCCATTGACATGAACAACCAAAATAAATCATTTCTGGTTCCAAAATGAATTTGGATCCAGGCAAGTTCAAAATCTCCATTTTGTCAATAAGCCAATCAATCAATAAACCTACTATGTGCTATATAGATAGAGCCTTAAGCTTCTTTTACATGTTTTCATCTCCCAAGCATTAATTTCCATGAAACTCCAATAAAATAGACAGACATATATGATGGACTTCTTTTAGATTATAGTAATATGAACAGATGTGTGTGTACTCATTTACATTTACATGATTAAATTGGTTTGCTGATACCTTCTAATTCTCCACTCTACTGACCATATACAACAGAGACAGGCAGAGAGAGAGATAGACAGACAGACAGACAGACAAAGAGAGAGACAGAGACAGAGAGACAGAGAGAAAGAAAGAGACTTTTAGCTCTATTGTATTATTATATTTTCACAGCAATGTTGCTGGAGGAATGCTAAAACCAAAGGGACAGAACCAAAGTTGAATCAAATAGTGGTCATTCCAACGTGTTCCTGCTTCCTATTTCTCCATCTCCCATCCACTCCTGAGCTCTTTGCTCCAACTTGTGAGAGCCTCCTACAGTGACTGACCGCGGAGGCAGCATTTAGAATGCTCTTCATCATCTTACCAATATGCCACACTGAAAAGGAGACTGTTTTTAAAAATAGCCCCATTATGTTTGTAGCTCACATGAAGCATATTAAAGTGAACAGCTGTGCCGAGGCCACTTAGGAGAATAGAATGTAACTATTGCCAAAGAGCCAAAGGAAATTTAGCCCATCATGGATGTTTACAATATTGTACATCCTGGTCCATTTTCTTGCTCCATATCCCATAATCCTTTCAGTAAAAGAGTTTTCTGATTGAAATTAATATTAAATAATGTTTGCCCAAGTAAGGGGAATTATATAGTTTTCACCCTTTAATTGTGGTGATCCCCTAAAAAGGGGAGAGTACATTTATTCTGTGTAATTCAAAACTAAATATTATCAGATTGAATGGTTAATTCTTAAGGGGGATTTGAGAAGCAAATTCTACTAACCACCATCTCATTCAGTAGCTTAGAAGAAAATTTACATAAGGGAAAATAATGGACAAGATATCAAAAAATTTTATGTAATCTGCCAGTGATCTAAATAATTAGTCATACTCCAATTTGAAGACCCCTATGGGAGTCCATCCTAGACAGAGAACCTACTACTCTGGAATCCACTCCCCTATAATGATCCAAGAGAGACCCATGTCTTTTGCCCTTAAAAGGCATCAGGGAATCTCCTTCATAAGTCCTGATCTGATCAAAAGCTGAAGCTTCAAACTCTTGTCAGCAGGGATTTGGTCCTCAGGGCTGAGCAAAAGAATTTAATAGCTACCATTCTGAAATATTACTTCAGCCTACTGAAAATTTATTTTCCTTGAGTCCCAATTTTTTGATATGATAGTAATCAATGAACCAACTATTAGCAACAAGCTTAATTAAATGATTCAGCACTGTAAGGGACCTTAGAGATCATATAACAAACCCAATCCTCTTCATTTAACAGCTAAGAAAACTGAAGTACAGGGGCAGTTAAGTGACTTGGGTCCTATAATCAGCAGAGAAAAGATTCAAACCTAAGTCAAGCTCTGTGGGAGAAATGGATGAGGATTGGACTGAGAGAATGAACTCCCTCTAACTATTCGGTCTGGTACCTTCTTTGAAAATTATAATCACAAAGCTTCTAGATTACTGAGTGATTAAATGACTTGCTCAGGGTCACACAGTTAGTAAATGTCATAGATAAGACTTGCACAGATGTTTCCCCCGCTTTATACCTAGCTCTTTCTACTACATAGGGGGCAAGCAAGTGGCACAGTGAATAAAGGGCCAGGGCTGGAGTCAGAAAAACTCCTGTTCTTGAGTTAAGGTCTAGTCTCAGACATTTATTTACTAACTGTGTGATCCTGAGGAAGCTATTTAACCCCGTTTGCCTCTGTTTCCACAGCTGTAAAATGGGCTGGAGAAGTAACCACTCCAGTGTCTCTGCTAAGAAAACCTCCAATGAGGTTGGAAAGTGTCGGCACCACTCAACAATAACAATGACAATTATCCATTCTACCATGCCCTGGTCAGGAAAATGGGAAGTATCCCTATTTTTGTTGACTAAGCAGGCCAGGTGAAAGAGAATGTGATTAGATCAACCAAAATCCATCTCTACCCCAGGGGAAAAGAAAAACAAAAATTACTCAAGCTCATGCCCACTGACAGTGAGGCGGTAGTATCATCTTTATATAAGGACAGCTCCCAAACGAGCTGAATAGACGTAACACACCTACGAATACAGCTGTGGGCCTGGAAAGATTGCATGTAAGAGAGACTGCATATGCATAAAGTGATTTTTCCCCCATGCTTCTACATAATCTTTAAAATCAAAGTGGCGAGCTTTCCTTATAACTTAGCACTTAGGGCTTCTAAAAGGTTTGAGCGATGTGCTATTACATGCAAAGTGCAGATTAAATATGTCCATGGAGTATCCCCATGCAATTTGCATGATATTTTATTGTAAAATAACAGCATTAGTCCTGATTAGCAGCTCTCAGTAAACAGGTGTAGCTGGAATCCATTGTTGCAAGGGGCTTAAAATCTACTCTGCCCAGTCTCCTCGCTCCAAAGGAGAACAAAAGGGCCGAGAGAGTTTTCTATGGCCTGACACCAATAGATCATTCTGCGCTGTGGGATGCTGTGTTTCTGAATTGGGATGAAGTGATTCAACATACAATGGCCATGATTATATAAGGGATAGATTCGATAAACCGAAGCCAGACAGAAGGAGGGAAGGTGTCATCCAAATCTCTCAGCTCTACATCTCTGTTCCCAGTGACTTAATCCTAGGCTAAAACAGCACCTGTGCTATTTGTCACCCATCTCTCCTAAACACAATCTGCCAACCATGCTGAAAGGTGCCAAACTGTACGAAGGATTTAAATGATGCCTGTCAATGTCCGGGAGGGATTAGAATGATATTGGCAGCCTCGGTCCATTAGTGTCCTGGGCCAAATTTTAAATTTTCCTTTCCAACACTGAAAGGGGGTAGCAATAGCTCCCCCCCACCCAGTTCTCCCTCCCCACACCATAACACATCTTTTGGCTCTTGAGAAAGACCCAAGGCATCTCCAGCCCAGGGAAGGATTGAGCATCATCTTCCTCCCCCTCCCTGAAGTTGATGCTTCTTTCTTCCCTTTCCGCAAATAGTCTGGTGTATCACGCCTGAAAAGCACTTAACAAATTGCTACTTGCTGCATAACTCCTTTGGTTTTCTTTCACCGACATGTCAAAATGTAAAGTCATCCTTCCTCCTCATCTCTGAGTACTGCAATGCTTGACTCATCTCCATAGACCCCGAAGGCATTAGATCATCTACACCCTGATTCCCTTCACACATCTCAATCTTCCTTCCCCTCCTCCTTTTTGCAATAAGATTTCATTCATCCTCTTTCCATATCCTTCATTAAAAACTGCCATCAACAGCCAGACCACTCTATGCTTGACGTCAATGAGGAGTCGCATCATCCCTGAAGACACTTTAAAAAAAAAAAAAATTCTGAGAAGTTTCTGAGCTGGCCACAGCAGAGACAAGATGAAGATGTCCACTAAACTTCCCTGTCAGATCACTGGACAAATAAGAAATGACGCTTGAGTTTCTAGGGACGTCATCCAAAGCCTTTAAAAATGGCACAATTAAATTGGGTCCTTGAGAACTAGCAAATCCCTTCCTAACTCCTGCCCCCACCCGGAGGTCTGAGGGCTGCTAAACGGCAGACGTTATTTCACAAAGTGGGATTTTAATTTTGCTACCACATTTGGAATTGGTTTTTTTCGAGGGGGCGAAGAGAATAAAGGTGGGGTACTGGGAGTTTTTATTTATTTGTTCGTTCGTTTTCTCATGGCATGAGGCTGGCAAGATGTACGGTCTCTTAGATGGGGAAATTCTGCAAGCTTTTCCCCTTGAAAGGAAAAAGTGAGAAAGATGACTTCAAGGTGCCAGCAGAGGGCAGAGTGTACACATGTAAATCCAGGAGAGCCCTTTCTCCCCAGAACAGCTAACGGCTCCAGTGCCTCCTCGCCTCCGCTCATTTAGCAAGCTCTAGCTCCTTAGTCCTGATCTACCCAATCCCCCCCACACTCGCGGTTCTTCTGCCATCACGTCTCTTCAGTCCTCTTCTTGAAGTAAGGCTATTCTCCCCTGCTCCCTCCCCCTCGCCCAAAGCCCAGCTACTCAAACTGGCACTTCTCTGCCTCTGGCTATGGCATGGGAAAAAAAAGAAAAAAAGGAAAAAGGTGGGGGGTAGGGGGAGCAGGAAGGCGGGGAACCGTCTCTAAAGAACAGCTTCAGAGAAAGAGTGACCCGTTTTTGAGAGCGACCTTTATTTGTTTAAGAGAATTGCACCTAGAATCACTTGATCAAAGCTAATGCAGAGTAAATTTCTTCATTTAATAGACTTAGTCTGTTAAACTCTTGACACTGGGAATTGAGATTTCCCAGTGCTATTAGCACTTCACAGTAGGCCTCCAGACCAGCCAAGAACAAGGGATTAACAGGTATTTGTCTGAACTAATTTCACTCTCTATACCGAGTCTATAGAGATTGGTGTTACTTGGCTGAGACTGTACCATCCTGCTAATTGGCTACCAATGTAACTACTGCAGCATTCCAGCTGAGTGTGGGGTATTCCACAGCCGGAAGTATATTAACTTAAATGGATCCTTACACTCAGGATTCAGGCGATTGAAGGGTTTGTTGTTTTGTTGGGTTTTGTGTGTTTTTTTTTCTTGTGTGGTTGCAGTAATTGGAAAAGGTCCATTTGCCAGTTTGCATCTTCAGAGGCTTTCCTGCTGCCTCTCTCACTGAGCCATTTGGTGGCACTTTGCAGGAAAGGCATACAAGCTAAATTTCATCTATTTTGAGTTCTGAAATAGTAAATGATTTCATGCATGCCCAACCTTGACCCTTTAAGGAGTATTTCTATAGTTAAGGGTTACCAAAGTATGGATTTGGATCCTTGACCAAGTTTTCGCCTTGTTGCTAGACAGTCATTTCAGTCTTGACCAACTCTTCATGACCCCATTTGGGGTTTTCTTGGCAAAAACCATTTCCCTCTCCAGATTATTTTACAGATGAGGAAATTGAGGTAAACAGAGTTAAGTGACTTGCCCAGGCTCAAACAGCTAATGAGTGTCTGAGGCTGGATTCGAACTCAGAAAGACAAGTCTTTCTGACTTCAACTCTCCTACTCTATCCACTGTACCACCTTATCTCCTTGTGTCAGCCTAAACCGCATCAAGATATTAAAATGTTTTGTCAACCATTCAAGCAGTAAGCAATTCGTAAGTGTCTATGATGTGGCCAGACATTATAGAAGGCACTAGGGACTCAAAGACAAAAATGAAATAGTGCCTACCATCAAGGAGCTTGCAGTCTATTGGAGAATATTGTGATTTCATTGGTTGAAGAAACTCCCTCTAACAATGGAGGTCAGCTCCTTCACTACAAATTGAATAGTCTCTAGTACATTGAGGGGGTAAGTGATTTGCCTAGGGTTACACAGCTACCATGTGTTGGAAGCAGGACTTGAACACAAATCTATCTCTGTGATCAGTTTTTGATCCATCATGTCATGATGAGTGACATACAAATGCAATGTAAATACAAGGTAATTTTGGAAGAGGCACTCATAGATGAGAGGAAGAGGATCCTCCAGGGGAGATCCTATGTTGGAGGCAATGTCCCGGATGAGCTTGGAAGAAAACCATGAACTCCAAGATGCAGAGGTATATGGAACATAAAGCCCATATATAGCCTGGGCAAAGACACAGAGGTGGGAGATGGAATGTTATAATAAGTATGGAAAGAGTCTTACAAATGATGAAGGAAAATATTATTCCTTCTCTTAAGGTCATCAACCTTATTTAGTGAGAAAAGTACTAAATGTAGAGTCATAGGAAAATAGTTCAGTAACTGAAAGGGACCTGGGACGCCATCTATTCAATCCCTTTCATTTTCAACTTAGGTGAGTGAGGCAGAGAGAGCTGAAGCCATTTGTCCCCTTGGACAAAATGCCCTGTCTTCAAGGGTCTTACTAGAGGAAGAACAACAGACTCACATGAATTATTTATGATGTAGCACTTCCCTTGCCATATTGCCCACTCTTTAGTCCCTACTTCCATCTGGAATTTGGGCTCCCACTTCTCTGAGTCTAGGCTCTGATTATCAAACATTTGCTTCATTTTGTCTTACCTCAAATCCTCCTGTGCTACTTCTTGACCATCTCCATGCAATACCTACTCTCTCTGCTCCACTTTCAACAACAGATCTGAAAACAGTAAACACATAGATGATATCATTTCTGGAAAGGCTCTGTCAACCAATGTCCCCATCTCTTTGATGGCCATTGCCCTTTGGATTTTCTGCCCAAAACACCACTCCTCAGTTTCCTTGTTCCTAAAATATGTATATTAACCTAGATGACCTGACTGAATTCTGAGTCTATGATCCTTAGTCCTGACTCTGTCCCTGTAGGCTACATAGACTTAGCCAAAACATTCACTTAACTTCTATCAGGGTTGGCGTCCACATTGGTAAAATGGAGATAATAATGTCTGTTGTGAGGTTGTTGTGAACATAAAATTAGATGATATGTGTGTGATTTGATCTGTAAACTATAGAGAACCATATGAGTGTAAATTATGATTGTTGCTGTATTTGTTGCTGTATTATTTACTAACCACCCAATGTGGGATAAATTGTAATTATATTATCAGATGTTATGTATGATTTTCATATGGAGAAACTGAGGTTCTGAAAGAGTCAGAAACTTAACTAAGATCACATTTAAGAACCAAGACTCAAACTTAAGTCTTTAAATTCCAAGTTTAGCACTGTTTAAACTAAAGCACAGTGATGCAGATTGTTCTCTAATGGGATCTAAATTTAAGAGAACCTGTATTAAATCCAGAAAGTAAGGTTCATCAGCAAGAACAAATCATTCAATCAACAAGTGTTTGCTAAGCAACGAAGGTGCTAGGAATGAAAATATGAAGAATAATAGCCCCTGACCCCAGGAAATTTATATGCTATTAAAAGAGACAAACAAGTATGTATATATGTATATAGATAGATATAGATATAGATATGTATATGTATACAAACATGTAGCATATAAGAGGGCCAAAGCTCAAAGTGAACTGAACTATTTTAGACTATTTTAGCCCTTTGACGTTTAATGGATTTATGATCATATTGTGTGAGTACCTTCCCATCCTCTCATCCTTTGGAATTTGTGTTCAAGATTCCTCATAAATCCTCCACTGACTCAACTTTTTGGATGTCTTCTTCAGGCTATTTCACATTTGGGGGACACCAATGAAGTGGTTGAGCTATCTGGTCTTTCTCATTCTCACAATATGAATAAAACTCTTATTTTTCCTGTTACACATGTTCTCAGAATGTATCAAGATGACCTATGAAGTGAAAAATGGCAGAGAAAATAAAAAGTCTTTTAAAAATTATATTTAGGGGAGGAAATAATCATGAAAGGTATGGGACCACTTTTAGGGACAAAATTTTAACAGTAACAGAAAGAAAGCTAAAGTACTCAATTCACAACTTGCAACTATTAAAAAAAGACTTTAAAACTGGAAATAGTAAAGCAACTACTAAGGAATTTAAATGAAAATAAACTTGGCCCATATAATGTACATCAAGATTCTGAAAAATATTGCATATGTGTTCATGATTTTTAAGAATTGTGGAGAAGTAGTGTTGGCCAAAGACTGGTACTAGGGAAATTTATCATCCAAAAAGGAAGAAAAATAGATCCCTGAAATGGCAGATGAGTCTGTGACTGGTAGCAAACTTCTAGAATATTTTATTAAACTGGTGACTTGTGAACACCTAGAGAGGGGAATAGCAATCACTAGGAACCAGCATAGATTCACTAAGACTGTCATATGTCATAAGATATGTCATATCATTCACTACAGAATGATGCAAAATAAGTGCTGTGATATATAATTAAGAAAAGTATACATACTAGCATTTTGGGGTGTTTTGAATCCTAGGGATACCTGTGCTTATGGCAGGTAGACTTATAGAGGGAAGCATAGTACAGTGCTATTGTATTAGATTTGTCAGTAAGATCTGAGAGAGAATACCTGGTTCACATACTTCCTATCAATGGATGGTGACCAGTGACTTAGCCTCCCAGTGTTTCTGTTTCCTCATCAGTAAAATGGGGGTAATAATACTTCTACTACCTATCTCACAGGGTTTTTGTGAGGAAAGTATTTTGCAAACTTTATTGTGTCATATAAATGTGAGCTATTATGGTACACAAATAGTCCCTACATTAATTCAAAATCCATTCTTATATTTCATTTCACAAAATTCTATCCATTCTCACAATATTAGTGTAAAGACTTCAAAACTTTGCTGCACAGTATTTTGCACATAATGGATATTCAATAAGTGTTTATTGTGGATGAAAATGACAACACACATTTCCACATTATGCTAGCATTTGCAGAAACCTAAGTTTCATTCATCACCGATTTATATTTATTAAGTGTCCATAGGGTGCTTGCAGAAATATAGATAAAAATTGATCAAAGAAAAAAATCATCTCTTCTCCCCAGGAATTCACAATCTAAGATGGTCAGCGCTTAGTCAGACACATGCATGAAATAAATACACAGACTTTTCAATATCATAGAATTTCAAAACCTACTGAAATTCAACTAAGGGCCAGGAGAGGAAACAGGAGAATGTGTTAGTAGGGTGCCCAGCAGGCAATGTTGTGATTATCCTTATAATCATAAGGCACTCTAAAGTTTACAAACCACCTTCACAACTGTCCTGTGAATTAGGGAGTGGTGCTGCCAGGTACAGTATTATACTGCCTAAAGAGAAGGGGGCCATGATTTATAGAGCTATGTTATAATGGGAATTTCACTGAGTCTGGCAAGGGCAGTGGGGTTGGGAGGAGTTGCATTCTACTGTGTGTGCATCCAACACCTTGAGTTTGAGAAGTGTGTGTGTAAGCAGTCTTGAACTCCTTGGGGAATCGCTGACCACTAGAACCACAGCCTTAAGTGGGAGTGCAGAGGAAAACAGAAAAATATACCAAGTCAAGCCAAAAAGCACTTATTCATTCTCTATATGTGCCAGCACTATGGTAAGCACTGGAATTTTTTTTAAAGCAAAAAAAAAAAAAAACTAGCTCCACCCTCCCACCTTAAATTACTATATTAATAAAGGAGAATACAAGAGGTGGATGAATGAGCTAAATTATTACATCAGAGGTCAGTGATGGACAACAGTGTGAATCAGTCATGTCCTTCTTGTTGACTCCATTTATTTGAACCTGTTCAGATCTATTCAAATCAATGCCCTCAGCCCCCATTTCTCACTAGCTCTTACCCTCTCATTCAACCCTCAAAAACATACACTTGAAAAGGCCAACTAGTTTTTTGTTTTTGGTTTGGTTTGGTTTTGCTTTCTTAAAAATCCTTACCTTCTGTTTTAGAATCAATATTGTGTATTGGTTCTAAAGCAGAAGAGCCTTAAAGGCTAGGCAATGGGGGTTAAGTGACTTGCTCAGAGTCACACAGCAAGGAAGTGTCTGAGACCAGATTTGAGCCCAGAACCTCCAAGCTTGATTCTCAATTCACTGAGCCATCTAACTACCCCCTGGACAATTCGTTTTAATGACGATTACACGACAAGAAGTAGCTATGGCAGAACAGATAGAGAGTTGGCCATGGAGCCAAGAAGACCTAGGTTCAAGTGGTGCCTCTGACACATACTGGCTGTGTGATCCTTGGTAAATCATTCACCCTTTTAGTGCTCTGGACAACTTTTCTTTAAAGATATTTTATTTTCCCAATTACCCGTAATAATTTTCTACATACATTTTCTGAAGTTATAAGATTGAAATCACCTCCCTCTCTCCCTTCCTTCCACCTTCCAGGAGATGGTAAGCAATTTGAGCTGGGTTATACATGTATTATCATGCAGAATATATTTCCATATTGTTCATTATCATAGGTGAATACTCACATTAACCCCAAACCCCCAAATAAAACACAAATAAATTAAAGCAAAAAATAGTATGTTTTGATAAGCATCTGACTCCAATAGTTCTTTCTCTGGAGGTTAGAGCATTCTTTGTCATCAGCCCTTCAAAATTGGACAACTTTCTAAAACTACTTTGTGTGTGTGTGTGTGTGTGTGTGTGTGTGTGTGTGTGTGTGTGTGTGTGTGTATGTGTGTATAT
>NC_058132.1:381608527-381638209 GCF_016433145.1 Gracilinanus agilis | reverse complement strand
ACTTCCAACAAGCTGTATATATATATATATATATATATATATATATATATATATATATATATATATATATATATATATCTCCTTTCAGATCAGGGATCATGTTAAATGTGCAGCCCCTCTAAACTCCACCTCCCCACCACCCCCATTTAGAAAAAGAAAGAAAAAGAAAAATTATTGTAACAAATATGCATAGTTAAGCAAAATACCCTCATTATTAGTGTCAGAAAATGTCTTGTTTTCATCTTGAATCTATCATCTATCTTAGGAGGTGTGTAACAGATCACCAGAGTTTTCTGTTATCATAGTTGGTCATCACATTGATCACAGTTCTTAAATCTTTCCAAGTTATTTATTATTACAATGTTGTTATTGTTTAAATTGTTCTGATTCTGCTCACTTCACTCTGCATCAGTTCTCATAAGTCTTTCGAGGTTTCTCTGAACACATGCTTTTCACCACTGGTTATGGAAAAGTGTGGTGTAATTCAAGTGGAAAGAGGGAATCAGATAAACAGTCCAATCACATTATCTTTATTTTTTCTCATGACCAATAGTAGTATTGCTCTCCCTCCTTCTCAGCTCCTATCTCTACCTTCCCTTCTTCCATCTCAGACCTTTTGGATTTTTGTTGTTCCAAAGAAACCATGGCCTTTTGTTTACCCTCAGTTGGATCCTGATTCAGACCATAACTCTATTTTTATTTTTTTATTTATTTAGGATATTTTTCATTGGTCACATGATTCATGGTTTTTTCCACCCTCTTCTCTATCCCCTCTCAGAGCTGACAGGCAATTCCACCGGGTTATATATGTATCATTGTTCAAAACGTATTTCCATATTATTCATATTTGCAATAGAGTGATCTTTTAACACCAAAACCCCAATCATTTCCTCATTGAACCACGTGATCGATCACATGTTTTTCTTCTGCATTTCTGTTCCCACGGTTCTTTCTATGGATGTTGATGGTGTTCTTTCTCATAAGTTTCTCTGGGTTGTCCTGGATCATTGCATTGCTGCTAGTAGAAAAGTCTATTACATTCAATTGTACCACAGTGTATCAGTCTCTGTGTAAAATGTTCTCCTGATTCTGCTCCTTTCACTCTGCATCAATTCCTGGAGTTTCTTCTGGTTCACATAGAAATCCTCCAGTTCATCATTCCTTTAATCACAAGAGTATTCCATCACCAACAGATACCACAATTTGTTCAGCCATTCCCCAATCAAGGGATACCCCCTTGTTTTCCTTTTTTTTTTTTTTTTTTTTTTTTTTTTTTTTTTTTTTTTGCCACCACAAAGAGCGTAGCTATAAATATTTTTGTGCAAGTATCTTTCCTCATTATCTCTTTAGGGTACAAACCCAGCAGTGGTATGGCTAAAGCCCTTTGTGCATAATTCCAAATTGCCCTCCAGAATGGTGGGACCAATTCACAACTCTACCAGCACTGTATTAGTGTCCCAATTTTACCCCATTCTTTCCAATATTTATCACTTTCCTTGCTGCCATATTGGCTAGTGTGCTAGGTCTGAGGTGCTACTTCACCATTGTTTTAATTTGCAATTCTCTAATCAGGAGAGATTTAGAACACTTTTTCATGTGCTTATTGGTAGTTTTGATTTCTTAGTCTGAAAACTGTCTAATCATGCCCCTTGACCATTTGTCAATTTGAGAATGGCTTGATTTTTTTATAAATTTTACTTAGTTCCTTAAATATTTGGGAAATTAAATCTTTGTCAGAGAGTTTTGTAATAATTCTTCCTCAGTTTTTTGATTTCCTTCTAATTTTAGTTGTATTGGTTCTGCTTCTACAAAATCGTTTTAATTTTATAAAATTAGTCATTCATTTTACATTTTGTAATATGTAAAATGCTTGGTCTTAAATTCTTTCCTTTCCCACAGATCTGACAGGTATATTATTCTCTGTTCGTCTAATTTATTTATGATTTCACTCTTTATATTTGAGTCATTTATCCATTTTGATCTATCTTGGTATAGGGTGTGAAATGTTGATCTAAACTTGATTTTTTCTTTTTTAAAAACCCTTACCTTCCGTCTTGGAGTCAATACTGTATATTGGCTCCAAGACAGAAAAGTGGTAAGGACTAGGTAATGGGGGTTGTGACTTGCCCAGGGTCATACAGCTGGGAAGTGTCTGAGGCCAGATTCGAACCTAGGACCTCCTGTCTCTAGGCCTGGCTCTCAATCCACTGAGCTATCTAGCTACCCCCTAAACTTGATTTTTTTCCCATACTGTTTTCCAATTTTCCCAGCAGTTTTTGTCAAATATTGAATTCTTGTCCCAAAAGCTGGGATCTTTGGGTTTATCGAACACCACTCCACTGAGATCATTTACCCCTAGTCTATTCCATTGATCCACCCTTCTCTCTCTTAGTCAGTACCATATTGTTTTGATGACTACTGCTTTATAGTACAGTTTAAGATTCGGTACTGCTAGGCCCCCAACCTTCACATTTTTTTTTCATTATTTCCCTTGACATTCTTGATCTTTTGTTCTTCCAGATGAACTTTGTTATGATTTTTTCTAATTCTATAAAAAAAAGTTTTTTGGTAGTTTGATAGGATTGGAACTGAATGAGTAGATTAATTTGGGTAGTATTGTCATTTTTATTATATTAGCTTTAATTATATTCCTTTAATACATGAGCAATTAATGTTTTTCCAATTATTTAGATCTAGCTTTAATTGTGTGAAAAGTGTTTTGTAGTTCTGTTCATATAATTCCTGTGTTTGTTTTGGCAGATAGATATTTTATATTGTCTAAAGTGATTTTAAATGGAGTTTCTCTTTCTAACTCCAGCTGATGAATTTTGTTGGAAATATACAGAAATTTCTTTTTCTGAGATGGGATTATTTAAGCATCATATTTCCTCTTTTGTTAATCTAGGTAATTTGTATTTTTGTAAATATTCACCCATTTCACCTAGATTGTAATATTTATTGCCATATGATTGGGCAAAATAAATCTTAATAATTACTTCATTTCCTCTTCATTAGAAGTGAGACCACCCTTTTCATCTTTGATATTGTTAATTTGATTCTCTTCTTTCTTTTTTTGTTAGATTAACTAATACTTTATTTAATATTTTTTCAAAGCATCAGCTCCTACTCTTATTTATTAGTTCAATAATTCTTTTATTTTCAATTTTATTAATTGCTTCTTTAATTTTTTGGATTTCCAATTTAGTTTTTAATCTGGGGGTTTTAATTTGTTGGTTTTTTTCTAATTTTTTTTAAGTTGCAAGACCAATTCATTGATCTCCTCCCTTTCAATTTTGTTGATACAGGCACTCAGAGATATAAATTTTCACCTGATTTCTTGGCTATATCCCATAGGTTTTGACATGTTGTCTCCTCATTGTCATTCTCTTTGATGAAGCCTGTAATTGTTTCTATGATTTCTTTTTTGACCCACCAGTTTTTCTGAGATGGGATTGTTTAAGTATTCTATTTCTTTTTTCATTAATCTAGGCAATTTTATATTTTTGTAGATATTTACCCATTTCACCTATATTGTCATATTTATTGCCATAGAGTTGGGCAAAATAGTTCTTAATAGTTACCTTAATTTACTCTTCCTTAGAGGAGAGGTCACCCTTTTCAATTCTGATACTGTTAATTTTATCTTCTTTCTTTTTTTATTAGATTAATCAGTACTTTATCTATTTTATTTGTCTTTTCAAAGTACCAGTTTCTAGTCTTATTTATTAGTTCAATAGTTTTTTGCTTTCAATTTTATTAATTTCTCCTTTGATTTTTATAATTTCCAATTTAGTTTTTATTTGAGGATTTTTAATGTTTTCTCTTTCTAGTTTTTTTAAGTTGCATGCCCAATTCATTGACCTCTAATTTGTTGATATATTCACTCAGGGATATACAAAGTACTGCTTTGGCTGCATCCCATAGATTTTGATAAAGTTTTTCCTCATTGACATTCCCTTCAGTGAAATCAGTAGTTGTTTCTTTCATTTGACCAACCAATTTTGAAGAATTAGATTTTTTAGTTTCCAATTATGATCTGAGAAAGTGGAATTTATTATTTCTGCTTTTATACATTTGTTTCCAGTATTTCTATGCCGTAGTAAGTGATCAATTTTTGTATATGTACCATGTACTGCTGAAATGAAGGTATATTCCTTTTTATCTCTGTTCAGTTTTCTCCAGATATTTATTAACTCTAATTTTTCTAGCATTTCACTTACTTCCCTTGCTTCTTTCTTATTTATTTTTGGTTCAATGTATCTAGTTCTGAAAGGGGAAGGTTGAGATTCCCCACACTAGTATGGTCTTACTATCTATTTCCTCCTTGAGCTTTTTTAATTTTTCCTTTAGAAATCTAGATGCATTTGGTTCATAAATGTTTAGTAATTATATTACTTCATTGTTTATAGTACCCTTTAACAAATGTAATTTCCTTCTTTATCTCTTTTAATCAGATCAGTTTCTACTTTGACTTTGTCTGGTATCATGATTGCTACTGCTGCTTCTTTTTACTTTAAATGATGCATAATACATTCTGCTCTAGCCTTTTACCTTCAATCTGTGTGTGTCACCCTGCCTCAAATGTGTGTCTCATAAACAATGTATAGTAAGATTCTGGTTTTTAATCCACTCTGCTATTCCCTTCCCTTTTATGAGTGAGTTCATCTCATTCACATTCAGCATTATGATCACTGTGTATTGCCCTCCATCATATTATCCCTTTTAGATTCTGCTCTATTCTCTTTCACTCTGTTCCTCCTCACCAGTATTTTGCTTTTTGTCACTCCCCCAATTTCCCCTCCCTTCAATTACCTCCCCCTTCCCTTATTCCCCTTTTACTTCTCTGTAGGGTGATAGAATTCTATACCCCAATGAGTATACTTACTGTTCCCTCTATGAGTCAGTTATGATGAAAGTAAAGTTTAAGCATTGTCCATCACCACCCTTATCCTCTCCTCTCTGTAATGATTTTTCATGACTCTTTATGTTATATTATTTACCCTATTCTAACTCTCTCTTCCCTATTCTCTAAGTGCAACCCTCTCTTTAAACCCCTTGATTTTTTACATATCATTCATATGTATACATATCATACTTATCATTACATATCATCACATTCACATACATATTATATCATGTTATCATATACATCATATCATCATAATCAGCTTACTTCACCCTCTTTCTGGATAAATTCCTTTTATCTTCTCTACTACTAAGAGTAATTTTTGAGAATTGCAGGTATCCTCTTTCCATGTAGACATATAAACATTTTGACCTTGATGAGTCCCTTAAGTTTTCTCTTTCTTATTTACCTTTTAGGACTTCTCCTGTATTTCAGATTTTTTGTTTAGATCTGGATTATTCCTCTGGAATGCTTGGAAATCTTCTATCTTAGTGAATGTCCATTTTTTTCCCCTGAAAGAATATACTCAGTTTTGCTGGATAGATGACTCTAGGTTGTAAACCCAAATGTTTTGCCTTGTTGAATATCATATTCAATGCCTTTCAATCCCTTAATGTAGAAGCCACTAGATACTCTGTGATCCTGATTGTAGCTCCATGGTATTTGAATGGTTTTTTTTTGGCTGTTTGAAGAATTTTCTCCTTAGCTTGTTGGTTCTTGAATTTAGCTATTACATTCCTGGAAGGTGTCATTTGAGGATTTCTTTCTGGAGGTGATCTTTGAATTCTTTAAATTTCAATTTTATTTTGTCATTCAAGGATCTCTGGGCAGTTTTCTTTGATACTTTCTTGTAGTATGATGTCCAAGATTTTTTCTTGATCATGGCTTTCAGGTAGTCCAATAATTCTCAAATTATCTCCGTTAGATCTATTTTTTTGGTCAGTTATTTTTTCAATAAGATACTTCATGTTTTCCTCTGCTTTTTCATTCCTTTGATTCTGCTTTGTTGTTATTCTCATGAAATCATTAGTTTCTAGATGGTCAATTCTAATTTTTAAGATCTGATTTTCCTCTGTGGGTTTCTGGCTCTCCTTTTTCAAATGACCCGTTTCTTCTTGCATCACTTTCATTTCTCTTTTCCACTTTTGCTCTGCCTTTCTTAATTGGTTTTTGAAGTCTTTTTTTGAGTTCTTCCAGAATCTATGTCCAATCTATATTTTTATTTTGGACTTTGAGTGTGTTTCCTTTGGTTTCACTGTCCCCTTCTGTGTCTGTACCTTGCTTTTTGTCTCCATAAAAATTCTTTAAAGTTAGGTGCTTTTTTGTTGTTTGCTCATT
This sequence comes from Gracilinanus agilis, assembly GCF_016433145.1. Classification (NCBI taxonomy): domain Eukaryota; kingdom Metazoa; phylum Chordata; class Mammalia; order Didelphimorphia; family Didelphidae; genus Gracilinanus; species Gracilinanus agilis. Next base: position 381,631,965 of record NC_058132.1, on the reverse strand, counting down.
TTTCCTATCTAATTATAGGTAGACTTGGGAGATGATATGATGGGCTGAGGGCTGAGAGTTCTGAAAACACCCTCCCCTGCTGATTCATTTGACCCTTGAGATGCTGATAGCTTAAAGACTTGCCTCAGGCTTAGGAGTAAGCTTTTGATCTCACTCTAATCTTAATAAGGTCAGGGGCTGATCAACTTCTAGCCCCAGGCTTAGGTTCAAGTTTTTGATCTCATTGTGTAGTTGATCCAATCAGGTACACCCTTGATTGTCCTGTCTTGGGAGTTCTACCTTGAGCTTTAAACAAAAAGATCAGTACTTAGTACTATCAGTCACCCAAAAGTATGAATTCTGTCCTTATCCCAAGCCCAGACTAGAATTCCCTGGATTGGGGCTCTGGACTTCTCCACAGATTTGAAATTTCAATGGATATGGGTTGGTTTGTTTGCCCAGTCAGGATCTCAAAATCTGGATGTTGACTTAGGGTTAGGTGTCAAACCTCAGACAGCAGAAGTGGGGCAGTGGCGTGTGACTTGCTCTTGGCTTGCTCTTCCCTTCTTGCTACAGCTTCTTGGTGGCTTTGCTTTCCTCTCACCCCAGTGCCCCAGTTATTCTTTGCCTACCTTTTGGGGTTTTCTTTTCTTGAAAGTTGTTTCACTCTGCTTCTGGTTGGTTCTTTCACTCCTGTATTCATTTTGTGGCAATATTCTAATCTTGATTGGAGAGGATTCTCATGGTGGCACAGAGTTGCTGAGGTAATTACTTTAACTCTCTTTAGAAGAGAATTACCCCAGTACTAGCAATTACTTTTCCTTTTTAATAATATATTGTAGTACTATAATGTAAATAATATTGGTCAACCTACTCACTCATTCATGAAATGAAATGCCTGTTATGGACCCAGAAAATGGCAGGATTATTGGTCCTGCATCATATATGGCAGTCAGGAATTTGGGAATAGAATTCTAAGGATCATGATACAGTGAAGAAAGCAAAGGCTTTGAAGTCAAAGACCTGAGTTTGAAACCTAAGGAAATAGCTTTGTAAAAATGCCTCTAGTAAAATGTTCCACATCCAAAAATCATAAGGAATTGATACAAGTGCATAAGAATAAAAGGTATTCTCCCTTAAATGTGGTAAAATTCAATTCAATTCAACAAGCATTTATTAGGTATCTATTATATGTAAGGTATTATGTTAGATATTGAGTACACAAAGACATTATGAAAACCAATCCCCAATCTCAAGTAACTTACATTTTCCTGGCTATAAACAGGCCATTTCCAAGAAATATAAATTACAAAAAAAAAATTAAAAAGATCAAAATTGCTATTCCATCTGACACAAAAATCATCACATTTGCAAAGATAATAAAAAAAATTTATGTTAAAAACATGCACTCTTTGACACTGAGACTAGAATTGCATATTGGTACAATCTTTTTGGAAAGCAAGATGGAATTATGCAACAGAAGTTTTTTTAATGTTCATGTACTTTGCTCCACTAGTCCCCTAATGGGGACCCTAACACAGAGGTATTGACAAGGAAACATATATATGTAGAAGAATCATTTTAATAGTGGGGGAAACAAGATAGATTCATTATACTAGATGGCCTCTGGAGTTCCCTCCAATTTAAAGTGTGTGATTCAGTAACACACCAGGTATATATTGATTGGAAAATGGCTAAAAAAGATGGTGCAAAATTGTAATGGAATAATATCACACCAGAAGACGTGACAACAAAGAATTCATAGCAGTATGGGAAGACAAGTAAAGTAACCAAGAATGAAAAAAAAAAGAACTAAAAGAACATTTTGCACACTGACTACAATTATGTAGCTGCAATTATATAGGCAGCAGACTTACCATGCAGGCAACAAAGAGAGTCAAAATAATTTAAAGACACAGATTAAGTGTTTTTGCTATATATCAATATATTTCAAAAATACTTTCATAGGTCAATATGTAGTCTTCCTAAGTATATACACCTTCCAATAGCACAGGAAACAACCTATTCATACCTTTCTATAGAAACCTTTGTATCCTATAAGACTCTCATCATTTCATCTCTCAAATCCTTCACAGGATTCTCCCCAACATGCTGAAGACATACCTCTAGATCTCTTCTCACTGCATAGAAATCAATGAAGAATATGAACCATCTATCCATTGTATCTCACTTGAAATATGCCCAACCTATTTCTTCCTCTAATTATATAACATTCTTCACACTACTCCCCCTATATAACTCTTCAATGGTGGTATGATGTGGCTGACTTGGGCCCACCATGCACATTTCCTTCACCCTTCAAGTAATTTCTGACTTTAGTATTTTGGACACTGTAGTATTACAAGACTCACAACCAAACAGCATTACCAGAAGAATAATGTTGTTGAAAAGAAGGATCTTTGCTTCATGGAGAATCTGAAATGATTAAAAGCACTTGCAACTTTATAAAGACAATCAAAACCACTCATCCTCCTATTCAATTTTGGGTCTAGAAGACCTAAGATATATGTGCTGAAGTTCTACATACTAGATCTATGAGAGCTCCATCGAACTGCAAATTGAATGAGACAGTAAGCATTCTTCATCCACTTGTTTTTCCCTGTGTATAGTAATCAGTCAAAAAGTATTTCTTCATGATGAACAAGATGATTTCAGAAAGAAGTGGAAAGACCTGCATGAACTGATGCAGAGTACCAGGAGAACATCATACACAGTAACAGCAATATTTTAGAATGATCAACTGTGATAGATTAAACTACTCTCAGCAATACAATGATCCAGGACAAATCTGAGAGACTTTTATGGCAAAGAATGCTATGCACCTCCAGAGAAAGAACTGCTGGAGTGGAAATGCAAATGAAAGCATACGATTTTTCACTTATTTAAGTTTTTGTTTGTGGGATTTGGCTTTATATGATTAATCACTTAAAAAAGAATAATGTGGAAATATGTTTTACATGATAATACATGTATAATCCAAATAAAATTACTTGCCAGCTCCTGCAGGGGGTCAGGAGGGGAGGAAAGTAGATAATTTGGATCATAGAACTTTGGAAAACTTATTTGGAAATTTGTTATTACATGCAATTGGTAAATAAATAAATAAATTACAAAAAAGATAAGTATTTCTTCAGAGCCTACTATGTATTAGTCACTGCAGTAAGCACTGAATCATTAAGCCTAACTTAGGAGGCCCTATGAGGTTCTGGGGATTAATTCTACTGGGGAGAACAATTTATATGAGAAAGAGTTTTATATGATTTTGGCATATGCCTAGGAAACACCTTGTTGGAGGAAAGCCTTTATGGGAACATTCTTCATAACTTAATCAAATGCAAACATGTACAATGAGATCTTGAACTCTGTGTGCCTTTCAGTGATTTGTATGACTGTAAAGTTGTGGTCTATTGTAGAGAATTATTCGTAAAAGCTCACCTATTCCCATCCCAAGCTGTCATAAGGATACTGGAAATCACAAACCAATCAAAGAGTATTAACTGATCACCTACTATGTACCAGGCATTGTGCTAGGTGCTGGAGATAAAACTACAAGGAATGAAACAATCTGTTCTCACAATGTGGTTATGTTATAAGTACATATAAAAAATAGGCAGCACAAATATAAAGTGAATTAAGTAAAAATCTATACACTGTGATTAAATACAAGGTGGTTTGGGAGGGAAGACACTAGCAATTGAGTAATCAGGAAAGATTTCATGCCAAAGATGGAAACAGAGCTGTACCTTAAAGTATAAATGGATGAGAACCTCTATAAAATGGGAATGAATTCCATGCATGCATATAGTCAATGCAAATGTACAGAGATGGAAGATGGAATGTTATGTGTGTGGAACAGAGAAAAGATCAGTTTAGGTAGACTGAAGAGTCTGGCATGGGAGAGGAGGAGGCAGAAAATAATGTCTGTTGAAGCTGGAAAGATATGTTGGTACTGAATTTGTCTAGGACAGTGGCATCATATTCAAATAGAAATGGCACCATTAAGTAAAACAAACAAAAAAAAAAACCTGCCCCCATTAACATTTCCCCTCCCTATTGGCCATATTCTCCTATCTACTGATGTTTTCCCTACTATGTACAAACATGACCAAACTCCACATCCTAAGGGGGAAAAAATCCCTCACTTGATCCTACTGTCCCCATCAACTATCCTCCTATATCTCTCCATCATTTATCAGTCCAGTGCCTTTAAAAAGCTCATCACTCTCAGTACCCCTACTTTCTCTCCTCTCATGCTTTCCTAAAATTTCTATAATGTAACTTTCTATCTCATTACATGACCAAATCCATTTTCTTCAAAATTATCAGATATTTAATTACCAAATCTAATAGTCTTTTCTTAAGTCTCATCCTTTTTGACCGCTCTATAGCATTTGTCATAATGGACCACTTTCTCTCCTCTTGGTTTTCCTCCTGCTTTTTCAGTACCTTTTCATGAATCATTATCCATATTCTGAACTATGAATTCTCCCCAAGGATCTGTCCTGGGTCCTCTCTTCTCATTTCTCTATACTCTCTCACTTGGAGATGTTCATTTCCATGTATTTGATTACATTTTCTACACATGTGGTTCCCAAATCTAGCCCAACTCTCTCTCCTCAAATCTCAACCTGCATTACCAACTGCCTTTTAGATATTTTGGACTGGATATGTATGGGCAACTCAAATCCAACATGGCTAAAATAGAACTCATCATATTTCCTCCTAAACCCATCCCTCTTTTGAACTTTCTCCTAAGGAGAGAAAAAAAAAAGTATTGTTTTGTTTTCAGCCAAGCTGGATCATTTTAAGTGCTGGTGCCTAAGGCAAAACATATCTGGTGGTAGGGATGGAGAAAGAGAGACAGAAACATACAGAGCAGAGAGAAAGGAGAAGATGAAAGGGAGTATGGGTAGGTAACCTGAGGAGATATTACATCTAAAGTTAGTTCATTGGAAGATGTGAATGGTCTAAGAGAAATCAGTTCCTCTTCAAAAGAATAAAAGTCCTTGTCAGACAAACTGTCCTCCACAGTGACATCCACTGGATATATATATATATATATATGTATATATATGCATATATACATATATATGTACAAATGAAATATTTTGATGAGTATCCATGACATTGAATCATTTTCTAGAGAAACACATTTAATCTGGCATTGGGAAGAGGAGAAAAAGAAAGACCGTCATGGCCAACCAATCTTGCCCTTAATCACTTCACATCTAGATTTCACTTTTCTTAACTATAAAATGAGAAGTCTAGGCTTTCCATGATCTCTGAAGGTCTTGAAGCTTTGAATTATTCTATTTCTATGAAGAACCAGATGTGCTCACAGAGAGGTGTCTTCAAACTGGGCATTTGGGAAAACATCCTGGTCTAAGTGATCTAGTAATTATAAGATCTTGTCAGAACCTCGGAGTTGTTTTTAAAATTTCTTATCNGGATATATATATATATATATATATATATGTATATATATGCATATATACATATATATGTACAAATGAAATATTTTGATGAGTATCCATGACATTGAATCATTTTCTAGAGAAACACATTTAATCTGGCATTGGGAAGAGGAGAAAAAGAAAGACCGTCATGGCCAACCAATCTTGCCCTTAATCACTTCACATCTAGATTTCACTTTTCTTAACTATAAAATGAGAAGTCTAGGCTTTCCATGATCTCTGAAGGTCTTGAAGCTTTGAATTATTCTATTTCTATGAAGAACCAGATGTGCTCACAGAGAGGTGTCTTCAAACTGGGCATTTGGGAAAACATCCTGGTCTAAGTGATCTAGTAATTATAAGATCTTGTCAGAACCTCGGAGTTGTTTTTAAAATTTCTTATCCACTAATCTCATTATTATCACAAAAATGGCTGACGATTTTGTTCCCACCTCCCCAACCATACCATTCTCTCTCCTGCTTCTCCTGCAAGAAGAATACATGAGCCAGAGGCACGGGAAAATCCAAATGCGATCTTTGTTCAATTAGGAACAATATCCACAAAAACAAAAGCCAGCCTGTGTAATGGGAAGGTTGGCCGCAGCTGTGCTCTCAGTGCTGGTCTCCAAAGGTCTGTGTTAGCCGGGAATTACTGGAATCCTCTAAAGTCCATCTCAGGACTGCACACAGACCACCGAGTGACCCAAGAGCCGCTCGGTGCGCCTGAAACTGATTAGGAAGGAGCTTTTCACAGTAAGTCTAACTAATTTCCTTTGCAGCCAATTGAAGCTAAGCCTATCCCAGGGTAATCAAAGGGTTAACATAACAAAAGTGGAGTGTGTACATTCATGGTGGGAACCTGAGCTGTGAATGACCTCTGCACCTTCCACCTGTTACTTCAAATTCCAGCTGCAGCACACCAAGTTTTCTTTGTGAATGAGGCAAAAGGGTTGTAGGGCCTCAGCAAAGGTTGCCAGCTGTCCCCAAATCCTGAAACTTCCTGACAGAAAGACGGGGCTGAAAGGACTCTGTGTGTTGGTGTTGGTGTGTATTAGAGAGAAAGAATATGTATTGTGTCTACGAAGATAAACTGACAATCTCCAAAATTTTCTTTTAGAAGGCTTACTATTCTTCGCATATTGATAGTTGTACTTTTAAAGCTCTATCAATTTTGTTTAAATTTCCATTGTTAATGGTAGGATTTCAGCTCTCCCCATCTCTGTTTTAGAGCGAGAAGACACCGATATGAAGCAGAAAAGACACACAGGCACTGAAGTCAGAGGACCTGGTCCAAATCCTCAGCTGGTGTTTTATGGCTGTGACGCTGAGGAGGAAGACCTTCCCTTCTCTAGACTACAGTTTCCTCATCTATAAAGTGAAGGAGTTGGCCTTCATGGCCTTTGAGATCCTTTCCCGATCTAGCTCTAATGATCCTGGGTAACTGGATTTGATTAAAGGATGACATCTATTAAAATGTTGGTATCTATTTCAATAAATTCAACAGTTCATATTTTTTCACCATGGAAAATACATCCTCCCACCAGAAAACAATGTGTTTTAATCTTCTGCTTCTCATCTTCTTACACGTTGGAGAATGAATATCAACCTCGGTTTCCTCAGCTGTAAAATAAGGATAATAATAGCATAATAATAGTAGTCTTGAGGATAAAATGAGACGATATTTATAAGTGCATACAAACTTCAAAGTATATGTATGTAAATATCATTGTTATTATTTATTGAGAAAGGATAAAGAGGCCTCTTAATTATATTATTAACATAATATATTAATAATAATTACCAGTATATAACAACATTAGTATATCATATTATAATATTGTGCTTCAAAGCTTCAAGAGCAAGATAATAACAACGGGGGACATTTAAATAGCATTGTCTCATCTGACCATTTCAACAATAATGGCTAGCATTTATATAGAGCTTTAAGGTTTGCAGAGCACTTTATACACGTTATCTCAATTATCTTCACAACAGCCCTGAGAGGTAGGTATTATTATTATCATATCCATTTACAGATAAGGAAAATGAGGCTGAGAAGTTAAGTAATTTGCCCGGGCTCACACAGCTAAGAAAGTGTCTGAGACAGAATTTAAACCGGGTGATGCTATGAGGTTCAAATTAAAAAACAGATGCAAAGGATTTTGCAAACTTTAAAGCCCTATTTAAATGGCCATTATTAATATTAGTATTAGCAGTCTCTAGTCACCAGATCCCCTGTCTGTGATGCCTCCATTCTCTAAGCTGTCTACTGCACTTCTCCTGAGTTCAAGCAGGATTTATAGGACAATACACGGGGTGCTAAATGTTTAACTGGGCTCTCTGGGAGTAAAATGGCTGCACTTTTAAACCTATAACTTTTGACTTGTGAAGAAAAATGCTACCCACCTCCAGATAAGGACTGATGGACTCTGAGTACAGATCGAAGCTTATTATTTTTCTCTTTGGAGAGCAAAGGTAAGTTGCCTAGGACACAAAGCTAGCATGTCTGAGTTGTATTCAACCTTGGGTTTTCTCAATTCCAAGTCCAGAATTCTATCCATTAAACTACATTGCCTCTACCATGATTACAATCATAAGAAAAAGTTACCTTGTGGAACCATGTCCAAAGGTCCATAAAACTATGCATATCTTTTTTATGCTTATTTTTTATTTTTTTTAATTTTATTTAATTAGTTAATTTAGAACATTTTCCATGGATATAGGATTCACGTTCTTTCTCTCCTCTCCCCCAAACTCCCTCCCATAGTAGACTGTGCATATCTTTTAATCCAATGCCACTACTGGGTCTGTATCCCAAGTAGATCAAAGATAAAGGAGAAGGACCTACTTGTACGAAAATATTTATATCAGCTTTTTTGTAATGGCAAAGAATTGGAAACTGAAGGGATGTCCATCAACTGGAAAATGGCTGAACAAGTTGTAGGATATGATTGTAATGGAATACTACTGTGCCATAAGAAATGACAAGCAAGAAAACAAGATGATCACAAAAAACCTGGAAAGACCTATATGAAGTGAGGCAAAGTGAGCAGAACCAGGAAATGTGCGTGGTAACATCATATTGTACAATAATCAACTGTGAATGACTTAACCATAATTAGCAATGCAAGGATCCACAACAACTACAAGAGATTTATGACAAAAAAAGGCTGTTCAACTTCCCAGCTGTGTGACCCTGGGCAAGTCACTTGACCCCCATTGCCTACCCTTACCACTCTTCCACCAAGGAGCCAATACACAGAAGTTAAGCGTTTAAAAAAAAAAAAAAAAAAAGGTTGTCCACTGTCGTAGAAGAAACTGAGGGAGTTTGAATGAGGATTGAAGCATACCATTTTTTGTTTTATTTCCTTCATGAGTTTTTTTCTTATAACATGACAAACATGGAAATATGTATTACATGATAGCATACGTAGAACCTATAACATATTACTTTCTGTCTCAGGGAAGGAAGGAGCGTGGTAGAGAGGGAGAAAACATGGATTGCAAAATGTCAGAAAATGATTATAAAAAATTAAAAGAAAAAAATTACCTGTAACAAAAGTTATTTCCAATACCCCAGCTGATTAGCTGCAGTAAGAATGTTTCATAAATGATTTATTTTTGCAAATAAATAGCTACACATACTTTTTTCCCAATCTGTTTCCCCATCCCCAGCTTACAGTAGAGGTCCCCTTCACAATGATGCATGGTTGGCATACTGTAACCTGTCTTGCTCCTCTTAACTGCCTGAGTTTTGTTCATTCTTGGCTGTCTGCTGTTTCCCGATTCCTGGCTTCTCTCCTAGATCTTCTGTAGTCTGTCCCATCTGCATTTGGGCTGCTTACTTCATTTCCATCTCATTCCAATTTTGCTCATGCTTTAGTTTCTATTTCTGCCTGCACCTTTGCCTTTACTGTTACCCAGATTCTTCTTCGTTCAATCTCTCATCATGACCCACACTGACCTTTCTTGTCCTTCCTCCACCATCCCTAGACCACAATGGAGGACCACGAATCTCTCACCCCCTGATGTTCCTCAAAGAACATTTGCTCCTTGCCCATAGATTAATCCCTCATTATAATAAAAATGCATTTAATACCCTATTATGTGGAAAGACTTATGGAAGAGTAAATGACATTATAAGAATTGTCCTGTTTATTCTTCATGTCAAAGATTCTATAACCCTGGGCCTTCTCAAAATATCTCAGTTTTCCTCAACATAAAATAAGCACTGGGATACACAAAGCATTTATTATGATCATAATGATTCCTGTAAAGACATTTGGCTGGTACAATGAAACTTGGTCTACAAACACAACCAATTCAAATGTTCTGATGAATTGTTCAATTACTACTAATTGTCTAACCCTGTCAAAAGAGTCAGACCAGTTGTGTTGTCCAAATAGCCCAAGAAAACAGGAGCTAGGCTTTATTTTTATAAGATTTGCATGTAAGCTCCTTACTTCACTAACATCTATTTATTTCACCATCTTGTAGATATATTCAAATGAAAACAGTGTCAGATGTGCTAGCAAGTTGAAACAACAAAATTCAGAGGGAATGTCCATCAATTGGCTAAACAAATTGTGGTATGTGATTGTGATGGAATACTATTGCATCATAAGAAATGATGAGCTACCTAATTTATTTAAAAGCTTCAAAAGAACCACTTGGGATAATTAACAGCAAAAGGAGTAGAACCAAAGGAACATTTTACACAGCTACAGATTTAATATTTGAAGAATAGCTTTTGAGTGTTTCCTCCAGAGAATTAACTGAAAAATGGAAACATGAAAGACATAATACATATACACATAGCTGTCTCCCAGCTAATGCCTTCTGTGAGGCACAGAAGGAAGGAAGGGACTGAGACACTTGTAAATTAATTCTATCAATTAAAAAAATTTTAAACAAACAAAATTCAGGAAAAATTTCCTCTTCTACCTCCTCCTCTGTTTTTCCAGGAATAATAGAAGAAAATGCCCTTGATAATAAGTTATATAAATATACAAAAGGGAGTGAGAAAAGAAAAGAGGGAAAAGAGAAAGTCCAGAAATTCAGAGCAAGAAAAAAGTCTTTGACTGCCTTTAGATCCTACTATGTGCAATATACTGTGCTAAAAAATGTGATAAATAAATGTGCTAAACACATAAAATGTACTTTTCAAATATTATCTCATTTGAATCTCACAACAACCCTGGGAGATAGGAGCTATTATTATCCCCATTTTATAATTGAGGAAACTGAGACAAACAGTTGTCAAGTGGTTTGCACAGGATCATCCAACTAGTAAGTGTCTGAACCTGAATTTGAACTCAGGACTTCCTGAGTCTAGACACAGCACTCTACCTCACCCCCAGCTGCCTCATTATTTAAACAACTTCAAACTTACAGGATTCCAAAGGATCTCTAGAGGTCATTTTGTGCAGTATTTCCAAATTAATTCTACTTCTTCCATAAAGCTTTACCACACACCCCTGTCTCAGAAATAGTTTCTCCTCTCTATTTCTCCTGCATTTTTCATACTTCCTTTATTACAACTATTTCTTCTCAACTGCCTATGTCTTGTCTCCCCTGCTAGATGATAATCTCTTGGAGAGCAGGGCCCACAATTTACCCATCTCCAGGGATAGTGCCCACAACATCCGGGAATAGTACTTTCTAAACAGTACAAACCTCCTAAAAATTATTGAATAGAATTAAAGGTAATTTTAGTATATCATTATAAATAGGTTTTTCTTATAGCACAGGAAAGGCAGTTGGGTAGTGCAGGGGAAAGAGCACTGAATCAGAACGATTCATCTCTTAATTTCAAATCTGTCCTTAGATCCAAACTAGCTGTGTGACTCTGGGCATGTCACTTAACCCTGTTTGCCTCAGCTTCTTCATCTGTAAAATGATCTGGAAAGGGAAATGGCAAAACATTCCAATATCTTTGACAAAAACATTCTAAATGAGGTCACAAACAGTCAGACATGACTGAAAATGACTGAACAACAGCCAAATAACACAGGAACATTTTTTCATTAAATTTTAGTTTAAAATTTAAAAAATAAAGTACTTTAAATTTTTCAAAGCATTTTACAAAATAATTTCATTTGAGTCTCTCTACAGTTCTGTGAATTAAGTACTACAGGTATTATGATTCCTGTTTTTACACAAGAGGAAACTGAGGTTGAGAAGCAAAATGATTTGCCCAAGGTCACACAATTAATAAATGTCAGAGACAGGACTCAAGCCCAGACCTTTTTGGTTCCAAGTCCAGCACTCTATCTTCTATGCAACAATGCCATGTTTTGTGCTGAACATTATGTACACAAAAATAAAGTTGACTCCAAGAGTATTTCTGCCGATATATTCATGACTCGAAGGTAGCTCTGTTCCACTCTGGTTTGTGCCTCTTCTACTTTTATGAATACAACTCTGCTCCCAGACTTTTCACTACATAAAACAATCTATAGTTCCTAATCTCAATCCATTAGTATAAGTGAACCACCACCTTTGCTGGTTCCTACTCACAGTGGGCCAATTCCTCTTTCTTCTCCTTCATTAGTTATATTTTTTTCCCAAGAACTCTGACCTACCCACATCCACTGGTGACACAACTGGAAATGTAGTTATTTCCAAGAGAGGCAAGTATAGTTTCAGGGAACTAATACTTGTTTTGCATCAGAGACTATAGATACAAATCCTGCCCTGACACTTTATAATTGTGTTACCTTCCTGGGCCTTGATTTGCTCATCTATAAATTAAAGAGGTGATGTTTAAGGATGCTTCAAAATCTTAGGGAAAAGTGAGGAAGAAGTAACCTAGACTATTCTCTTGTCCATACCTGGACCACACTGAAACCATCCCACACTGTTAAGTCTTTTCTTCATTTTAAAGACCTTGAGAGAAGGTAATCCCATTCAATAACCCATTCCTGAAGGCAGAAAATTATTTTTTACATCTCATATAAATCCCTTAGGCTTCAATTTAAGCCAGTGTTTTTCTTTTTCCTTTTTCTTTAACCCTTGCCTTCTGTCTTAGTATATTAATTCTAAACAATTGGATTAAGTGTCTTGCCATAGGTCACATAGCTAGGAAGTTGCTGAGGTCAAATTTGAACCCTGATCTTCCCAACGACAGTCCTGGCATTCTATCCACTAAGCCACCTAGATGTCCCCAAAGCCCTCTTAATTCTTAGTCCTTAGTTGAGAAGGAGAACAACTAGTCACAACTTAAAAGGTCATTATTGCCCCTCCCTCAGTCTTATCTTTCTGGATTAAATAATTCCAATTCATTTAATTTTAACCATCTTCACACATTCCATTCTGAACTTTCCTCTAATCATTTCTAGGTTGCTTGTAACTAGAAACTGTAAAGAGACCAAGTAAGGACAGGGGCCATAGGGAACATCAATTACTTAAGAAGAATTTTCCTCCTGGAGAACTACAGATCTTTCCCAGGCTCCTGTTTTTACAGTTTCCTCAACACCATTAGCAGCTATTTTTTAAAGCTATCACCTTTTTTAAATTAATTAACAAATACACTGTAGTTATGAATTTTAGATGATCACAGATAATTGCACAAGTGCTGTTTACCAGAAGCCAATAAAGTGCAGAGAGAAAAAAACTCAGAACAAGCGACAAATGAAATTAACTTTCACCTTAGGTAACAATGATTGAATTGCACTGAATTTCAGTGGTCAATAGGGGAGCCTTCACCTAAGTGACAATGACTGAATTACAAAGAGCCTCGGCAATTAGCTGCCAATGTGTAAATTTGAACAGATTAACATAGCAGAGTGTGTGCAGTGTCAACTGTATTTTGAGGGGCACACAAGGTGCAGTAGTGCTGTCAATAAAATATTTAGGTATGGTGTCTGCTATCATGTGAAAACCAAAATATTCAACCTCTCTATTAATTGATTGCCTAAGCCTATAATATTCTGTTCTGCTTCTGACTGTATCCCACATTGGGTCATAGAGGCTTGTTACTAGAGCTGTGGTAACTGAAATTATGATTAACAGTGATTTCTGAAAAGCCTGTCATTTATGGGCTGCATAATGCATTGAGTGAACAACCTACATTGTGTCCTTCGCAATCTGGACCCTACCCACCTTTCCACCTTATTACATATTGTTATTATATATTATGCCCCTTCATCTACTCTAAAAGCCAAACTGACTTCCCTAACTGCTCCATGGCACTCTGTCTCTCATCTCAGTGTCTTTGCACCAGCTGTTCCGTCCATATCTTCTCATCCTCTTATTCTTAACCTCCCATAATTCTTTCCAGGTGATCTACCCAGCATTCTGGAAGTCTTTTCATACTCTCTTGTGGAGGTTTTGCATGTATTCCATCAGAGTACATGAGATTGCTCTGTCCCGTGACATATTCGTACAGCATAATCCAAGGACTATCAGTATTTTCAAAATGGGTCTTTGTTTCAAAGACATTTAAAAAATTGTACAATTTCCCAAAAGCTATCTAGGCTGCCCTCCTCCTGTAGATCTGGGTCCAATTCCTGGTCCATTCAGTTTTTATACCAGATTTACATAAGGATGGATTCCATGTATTATCCATCATAATCTAGCATATAACACCAAAGTGGCTTTTCCCTGTAAAGAGTTAGACATCGTTTGATTATCTTGATGAGGAGGCTCCTTAATATTCTTTTTTTAAACCCTTATTTTCATCTTAGAATCAATATATTCATTGATTCCAAGGCAGAAGAGAGGTAAGGACTAAGCAATGAGAATTAAGTGACTTGCCCAGGGTCACACAGTGAGGAACTGTCTGAGGCCAGAGTTGACCCATCTCTAGACCTGGCTCTCAATCCACTGAGTCACTTCGCTGCCCCCCTAATATTTTAATATTTGAAATCAGCATAATGATATCCACAAATAAGAACTTCTAGAGGACCTTACAATGTATAAGGAACCTTTCTTCAATTTGGACTTTGCACTGGACAACCTCAATGACAGTGGCAAATGCCTCTTGAGAGCATGTATATCTCTCTATTTTAAACTTCTCTTGATAAAAAGAGATATCTTGGTACCACAGCATTTAGCACAAAGGTGAACACACAACAGATGTTTAATAAATGCTAGTTCATGACTGTCATTGATACCTTTCACAAATTTCCCTTTGAAATTGTTTTAAAGTTATGATATTTGTTTGAAATACATGTTCATTTAGATGTCATTCAATCTGTTGGGATTTTTTTTTTATCCCTTTATCGAATTTATTTGAAGACCAATAAAGCAAAGCTCTGGCAGATCCTGACAAACTGAGAAAGCTTTGTGGATGGGTTTTATGATGCACTGTCATGTATAACCCAGGATCAGTCTATCTTCAGCTCAAGAGCAAAGAATCACTCAGCAATTGATCGTTTAATTTGATCACAGTGATGAAATATTCACCCATTTGTATGACACGTAGAATGACGTGAGCAGAGCCATGAGAATGGTTTATACTATACCAATGACATTGTAAAGAAAAACAACTAGACTCCAATCAACATAATGATCAACCATAGTCTCAAAGAACTAATGAGGAAGCATGCTAACCAACTCTGAAGAGAGAGTTATTTAATTTAATATGCAGAATGAGACATACATTTTTGGACATGTACAATGAGGATTTTTTTTTTGCTTTACTAAGCATGTTTTCTACAAGTTGGAGGGGAGGGATGGGAGCATGATAAATTAAAGACTTATTAATTGAAGTAAAATTAAAATTACTGAGTAGCAAAAAATATAAAATCTTATAGAGAGAAAACCCTACTTAGGACTTTGATTCTAAAGAAGAATGAGAGAAAAGGGGCCTTTCCACCTAATAAGGCAAATAGAAATTTATCAAATTAATAAATCAAATTTAAAAATCATCAATGTTATAAGCTCCATCATAACTCATGGTGCATTATTCCAGGTTCGAGGTTTACATGAACTAAGTTTAATCTTGGGAGCTGCCCCACTATCAAAATAATTATCTGTCTTTGGCTTATCTTGCTTCCATCCAAAGTTTTCTCTGAAAAAAATATCAACATAAAAGCACTTATCTGGATTTTTATAGATACTGCTAGAAAGGGTCCCTAGATCCCACAGAGGTACTAGTGGTAACCATGCATATCAGATGTGAATAACCTTTATTCAGTTACTCATAAAGTACAAAAAAATTACTGACTCATCTTAGCCCATAAATAGTTGAAAGGATTACCTCTCACTCTTCAGTGAATTCCCTCTAAGATCTATATAGTCTTCCTTCAGAACAGTGGGTCCCATTTCACCCCAGAGACCAATACATACTTCCAACTTTTGACACTACCCTAAGAGCTTGGACTTTCCTGGAAGAGGAATAAAATTTGGGTTGCTAGGAAGACAATACATTCTAATGATCCCTTTTTCACCCTAGGAAACTATTTACCAAAGAGAACACTTAGGGTTGTTAGAAAAGTAACCCACTCCCCACGGACCTACACTTGTCCAAATAACTCTTACTAATAATATAAAGATCAAAAAGGGTGGCTCCAATCTATTTGGTACCCTAAGAGCTTGGTCAAGCCTCTTACTACTTATTCACCTCAATCTTGCAGACCTTCAAAACCTCTTGGAAACAGATTTGGCAGAATGTGATTTTGAGGAAAATACTTCACAAAGTACTTAAGATCTCTTCAAATGTGTTCCAAATGTTCAGAGAGAGGAAAGTCATTGGCCTTGAATATGTAGGTTTCTGGCAGGTCAAAGCCTAGTTAAAAAAAAATCAAGCAAATTAATTAGTGCCCTATTGGTAGAACTGTGGACTGGTCCAGCCATTTTGGAAATAAATGTGGAATTAAGCACCCAAAATTATTAAACCATGCATTCTCTTTGACCCAGTGATATAACTACTCCAAAGAAATCAAAGAAAGGAAAACAACTCATAAGTACAAACAAATTTTAAGAGCTCTTTTTGAAGCAGATAAAATGTGGAAACTGAGGAGGTGGATGTTAGCTGGGGAATGGCCAGTGTATGGCATATACATATGATAGAATACTATTGTGCGATAAGAAATAACAAAGGGGATGGTTTCAGAGAAATCTTGAGAGATTTATATTAACTAACAGAAAGAAGTGAGCAGAACCAGGAGAAAATTTTATATAATAACAATAGTATAAATATAAATAACTTTGAAAAGATTTAGGAACTATGATCAATGTAATGACCAACCTTAATTCCAGAGAACTCATAATAAAACATGCTTACTCACTTCATCACACTGCTGAAAATATTTTTACTAATGCACTTCTGATAGGATTAATGTGATAATTTGTTTCTGCTTAACTATACATGTTTGTAACAAGGATTTTGTATTTTTTTTCCTCAGGGGGAGGAGGGAGATAAAAGGGAAAGAAAGGTATTTTCATTGATTTGGGGAATTAATCTTAAAATCAAAGCAAATGAATGAAAAATAAACTTAACTCAATGTAGATTGAGAATTAGTTGGGGACATGTTTTCTCTTTGCTCTTACGTGCATTTTTTGTTGTCACCCCCTTCTCCCCCAGAATGCAAGCTCCCTGAGGGCTGGGGCCAGGGCCCATCTGGTCTTTGTGCCCCCAACTACCTAGCAGTGCCAGGAACCTAAAAGGCGTTTAGTAAATGCTCATCTTGGACTAATAAAAAAAAAAAAAAAGAATTAGTTGGGGGCGGGGGGCAGCTGGGTAGCTCAGTGGATTGAGAACCAGGCCTAGAGATAGGAGGTCCTAGGTTCAAATCTGGTCTCAGACACTTCTCAGCTGTGTGACCTTGGGCAAGTCACTTGACCCCCATTGCCTACCCTTACCACTGTTCTGCCTTGGAGCCAATACACAGTATTGACTCCAAGACGGAAGGCAAGGGTTTTTAAAAAATAAATAAAAATAAATAAATAAAATTAAAAAAAGAATTAGTTGGGGAGAGCAAGAGGAAGATGAGTTAGAGTCATGTTTGCAACTGATTGGAAAGAAACCATTTTTATATCAAAAGAGGGGAAATCTTTTATCTCAATTCATTTCTTTAATGTTTCCAATTTTGTGAAGGAAATACAAACGCAAGCAGTTATAGGCTACGGTCTTTCCTAAGATGAATAGAAAGCCAAGTTTCTCCTGCTGAAAAAGACATAATAGCTATCATATAGAGGCAGCTGCTGGTTGTGGAATGAGCACTGCACATAGAATCAATAAAATTGGGTTAGAGCCCAGCTTGGTCACTGCCAAGTTGTGTCATGTTGGGCAAATCATCTCACCTCTCTGGACCTCGGTTCCTCAATCTGTAAAATAGGACTGCTAATATTTATACAATATCTTTCAAAGAAAGACTTGTTATGAGTGTAATAAGTGAGCCTAGACATTTTCTTGGGTCTTCATGGTCTACCATACCGAGGATGATTGATTGATTCATAGCCAGTTCATACATTGAGCTTAAACTTGAACTTAGCCATTACAATATAGAGAGGACAGGCAGGAGGGCAGAGGACCAAAGAGGTTGGACAGACAGAAAAGCTCACATGGGTTCAGCTTCCTAGAAGTAAGTCACCCAGCCAGTAAAGAACCAGGTGAATCAGAGACCCGTGTCCTCTAGCAACTACATAATCCCAGAGATGGACACTGGTAGCTGCTAGGCAGCAAGGAGGACTTGGGTCAACCTTGAAGCTATAGAAATCTGAACCAGTAGCAGTGACCAAATAATAGGAGACTTCCTCAAGTAAAGGAGTTCTTTGACCAAGGGACCAGGGAACTTGAGCCACAGAGCAACAAAACACTGAGTCAATATAAAGGAGCAAAGATGAACCTTGCTTGAACCTTAGGAAGACATTTGACACTAAAACATCCCTAAGTTCTTTCCCTACTTAAGGGAAACCCGCCTAAGAGAATATTATAGGTATAAATGACTATACAGATCTCTGGAAGACAGGAATTGACAGAGATGGGCTGCTTAACAAAGTGTAAAGGTTTAACCCCAAGTTAGTACTACAAGTCTGAATGATTGTGCAGGTCCTAGGTGCTGAGGTAGGGGTGGAAGGGTGAGAGGGCTTTTTAGGGAGGAAAGAAGGGTTGTTTTGACTGTTTAAAGACTTGAGTAGAAGGCATTATGTTTTTGTTGTATTAAATAAAGCCTTTTCCATATATGATAATTTGTTAAATTAAATGCTAACTTGAAAGGAGGTCATTTCAGGTTTGAAGAGATGATGATTATTGTTGTTTTTGTTGTTGCCCTGAAGAAATCTAGACATGAGCCAAATTCTGATGTTCCCAGGGAAAACGTGGGTAGGAACATAGGCCAAACAGTATGTGAGCAAAGCCTAAGATTGAATCTTGTCTGTGTAGATGCAGCACTTTGATTCTGGGCCATGGTGCATATAAGAATCAATTCAACAAGAGCACTTTCTGGATCTTAAAGCACTAGATGCATGAGTAGTTTTTAAAAAAGCAACTATCTAGTCAAATCCCCTCATTTTACAGATGAGGAAACTGAGCCCTAAGGAGGTTAAGTGACTTATCCAAAGTTATGTACTTAACCTCTTAAAGAAGCAGGCTAGTTCAAAATGAGGAAGAATTCCCCCAATAATTTGCATTGTCTAAAATTGGAATGAAATGACTCATGAGATGGAGAGTTCACTGTCATTGGAATATTTAAACAGAATTCAGATAATCATTGATAGGGAATGTGCTAGAAAATATTCATATTCAGTTCTGGGCAATATTATCCATCAAAAATAAATGAACAAGGGGCAGCTGGGTAGCTCAGTGGACTGAGAGTCAGGCCTAGAGACAGGAGGTCCTAGGTTCAAACCCAGCCTCAGCCACTTCCCAGCTGTGTGACCCTGGGCAAGTCACTTGACCCCAATTGCCCACCCTTACCAATCTTCCACCTATGAGACAATACACCAAAGTACAAGGGTTAAAAATTAAAAAAAAAATTATAAAAAAAAATAAATGAACAAGTATTTATTAAGCACTCACTATGTGTTAGGCAGTGTGCTAGGCTATAAGGATACAAAACAGAAGGAAAAAAAAGAAATATTCTCTGCTCTCACATAGTTGACAACATGGACATAAAAATACTTATAAAGTCTGTTTTGCTTTTAAAATCCCTCATAACTAGGAACCCAGGTATTTTCCATCCTTATAGTATGTTACTTATTAAATGCACTCCATGGTTGATCCATGGCTTTCTCTTGGTTCCTCACATGGAGCAACTTGGCTCTTCCCCCCATTACCATGCTATTGTTCACACTATTCACCATGCCAGGAATGTAATCCCATTTTGCCTCCAGTCAAAGGATTGTTCACTCACTTCAAAGATGTAGTTCCAGTGCCACCTTTTTCTTGAAACCTTGTCTGATTTTTCCAACTGCTAGTGCCCTCATTTCTCAATAATTTTGAATGAAAAAAATGTGAAGGATTGGAGCCTAGAAATACCAGATCTTAAACTGTACAATAAAGCAAGTGTTATCAAAACAATATGATACTGGCTAAGAGACAGAAGGGTGGACCAATGGAATAGACTAGGGATAAATGATCTCAGCAAGTTAGTGTTCAATAAACGCAAAGATCCCAGTTTTGAGGATAAGAACTCACTATTTGACAAAAACTGCTGGGAAAATTGGAAAACAGTATGGGGAAAAATCAGGTTTAGATCAACATCTCATGCCCAATAAGATATATTCAAAGATAAATTCAAAATGGGTAAATGACTTAAATATAAAAAGTGAAATCATAAATAAATTAGGTGAACATAGAATAGTATATCTATCAGATCTGGGGGAAAGGAGTGAATTTAAGACCAAGCAAGAGATAGAGAACATTACAAAATGTAAAATGAATTATTTTGATTATATCAAATTAAAAAGGGTTTGTACAAACAGATCCAATGTAACCAAAATTTGAAGGAAAACAACAAACTGGGAAAAAAACATAACAAAACTCTCTGACAAAGATTTAATTTCTAAACTATATAAGGAACTACGTCAAATTTTTAAAAAATCAAGCCATTCCTCAATCCACAAATGTTAAAGGGATATGAATAGGCAATTTTCATAAGAGGAAATCAAAACTATCAATAAGTACATGAAAAGGTGTTCTAAATCCCTCTTAATTAAAGAAATTCAAATAAAAACAATGCTGAGGTACCACCTCACACCTAGCAGATTGGCCAATATGGCATCAAAGGAAAGTGATAAATGTTGGAGGGGGGATGTGGCAAAACTGGGACACTAATGCATTGCTGGTGGAGTTGTGAATTAATCCAACCATTCTGAAAGGCAATTTGTAATTATGCACAAAGGGCTTTAAAAGACTGCCTACCCTCTGATCCAGCCATACCAGTGCTTGGTTTGTACCCCAAAGAAATAATAAGGAAAAAGACTTGTACAAAAATATTTATAGCCCCGCTCCTTGTGGTGGCAAAAAATTGGAAAATGAGGGGGTGTCCCTCCATTGGAAAATGGCCGAACAAATTGTGGTGTCTTATGGTGATGGAATACTATTATGCTTAAAGGAATGATGAACTGGAGGATTTCTATGTGAACTAGAAGAACCTCCAGGAATTGATGCAGAACAAAAGGAGCAGGACCAGGAGAACATTGTACACAGAAACTGATACATTATGGCACAATTGACTTTCTACTTTTCTACTAGCAGCAATGCAATGACCCAGGACAATCCAGAGGAATTTATGAGAAAGAACGCTATCCACATCCAGAGAATGAACTGTGGGAGTAGAAACCAGAAGGATAACATAGGACCAATCACATGGTTTGATGGGGTTATGATTGGGGTTTTGACTTTAAAAGATCACTCTATTCCAGTGGAATTGCTTGTCAGCTCTGGGAGGGGAGAGGGAAGAACAAATGTAATCATGAGAAAATATTCTAACTAAATAAATAAATTTAATTTTTTTTTTTAAAAAAGTGGAGAGAGACTTCAGTCAGGGAGACCAAACAGAAGGCTACTTCATTAGTCCAGCCAAGTAGCAAAAGGAACCAGCTAGCTGAGTTAAGTATATTGCAGGGTAATTTTTCAACTCTTCATCACACACATCTTTGTGGACTTCTTTCTGAAGAAATTCAACCAGAGAATTACTTTCTAGTTGGCAAGACCATGTAAGACTCAGTCTGCTCATTCATGATAGCTACAAAGAAAAATAATGAGAAATAAATTTGGACTAACTAGTTATTATTAAGACAAAATATAATATGAGAATGGTATCACATTATGTTTAAGTATCTGTATTTCTTTAAAACTTACTGAAATTTTTTCATTGTTTCATTTTAATAATTACATATTAGTTTATTACATTTACTTTTTTAATAGCTAAATTTTATTTTAAATAGGTTAAGTGATTAGATTAAATATTATATTCCTTCTCTCTCATGCCTCGCAGTGGAGAGAATACCACAAATTATCAAGAAATAATTCAAAATTAAGGTCATAACCCCCAACATAAGAAATGGCACCACATATCACGGTGTCCCCTTTCCTTTGTCACCAAGACTAACCAAAATATGAGTATAAGATGATTAAAACCCATTTTTGTGAGCAGAAGAGGCCCAGTCACTATCTACCATCCATTTAACCTTAAATAAGCAAAAACTCTTTTGTGTCTATCCTCCTACTAACATAATCCAACCAATTGGCATTTGTAAGCCGAAAGATGATGTGGAAATGTGCAAGTGAAGAAAGAAATGGTAAATCATGACATGACATGGAGTAGAGATATTTCAAAAGCAAGATGTCCCCATGGAAAAGTACTTAATGTACCAGTGCAAGAAGTAATGTCCCACAAAGTGCCTATGTCCATGGCCTCTGACGTCTACATTCCAAGGTTGGTCTGTTGTCTCTCTCATGTTTCTCCATAGTACTGCAAAAACTTCCTTAATCACAGCTGCTTCAAATGCAGCTAGAGGAAGACAACATCAAAAAATATATAAGACGAGTAGAGGGACCAGGCATGACTTTGTTCTGCTTTTATAGCCTTAATAGAAGAAAGAAAAAGAATACACAAAGAAAGAATAAAGAAGGGAGAGATACTTAACTAGTTATCATTTAGAATGCAAGAATACTCTCCAAATATGGAAAAATGGGTCCAAAGAGTGCTTTTATAGGAAACACACAAAGGAGGATTGAATACACATGTACACATGTGCACACACGCACACATACAGAGGAGACTGATGGACAAATACATTAAATTGAAAGAGGAATAGGTAAGGACAGCAAGAAGAGACATGAGGATCTAAGAGAAAGGGTATAGTCAAACAGAGAATAATCACAAGTAGAATAAACAGTTTCAAGAGGATTGAAAAAAACAGTTTCAAGAGGATTGAAAAGGGAGAATTAAAAGAAACTTAGGGGAAACTAGGTGGCTCAGTGAATAAAGTGCTAAGCATGGAGTCAGGATTTAAATCTGACACTTTCCTAACTGTGTGACTTTGGACAAATCACTTAACCCCAGTTGTGTAGTCCTTACCACAATTCTGCCTTGTAATAAATATTTAGTATCAATTTTAAGATACAAAATAGGTTTTTTTATTTAAGAACCAGAGATCAGTGCATTGCAATTTAGATAGGTGCATGAGAAGCCATAGAGAAATCTAGTTTTCATATATATATATAATATATATAAAATATATATTATATATATAATATTCAGCAAATGTCTAAAAAATGTACTATTTCAAATAATTATCACAAAATACATAGAGAAAACATCAGTAAACTCCTACCTATAATTCAAGATTATATAAAAATGGATGGAAGCCATGAGTGTTAGAAGAAATAAACCCACCAAGAAAGTGATAGAAAAAGCATTAAATAATACAGATTAAAATAAAAACTGGATCATGCATATTTTTCCAAAGACCTAGTTGTTAAACATTTACCAGCACCATCTCTGGTTAGCTATAGTGATAGAAAGAAAGAAAGAAAGGAAGAAAGAAAGAAAGAAAGAAAGAAAGAAAGAAAGAAAGAAAGAAAGAAAG